>NC_091255.1:26083106-26386136 GCF_042477335.2 Ovis canadensis | reverse complement strand
TTTTAGCCTGGATAAATCTAAAT
Source organism: Ovis canadensis (assembly GCF_042477335.2). Taxonomy (NCBI): domain Eukaryota; kingdom Metazoa; phylum Chordata; class Mammalia; order Artiodactyla; family Bovidae; genus Ovis; species Ovis canadensis. Next base: position 26,386,113 of record NC_091255.1, on the reverse strand, counting down.
AATTTACTCTGTAGTGATGAATTATGCTTCCCATGGATGACCTACTTAGAAGCATGGAGTTTCAGACTGAACTGTAGCATGTTGTGTTGAACTGAATCAGAAGGCCTTCTGTCCTTGGGAATAATTGTGGCCATGCTTATAATTTTTGTAGATCACTTTAATATTTGTCAGGCAAAATAGAGGAAGTAGAGGCCATCAGATGGCTGGCTAACAAAGGATAATTTTTTGTCCTCCATATCAATACTTATATCGTATATAATAAATTTAATTCTAGTTATTGTTATAAAACTGTACTATATAAAATATTTATTATATATTGTATTTATATTAAGTATAAATTTTAATTGATACAATAACTAGTGAAGAGCTTGGGATATTGTTCCTTTATGGAAGTAATTTTTACTTTTTGGAGTAGTTAAAACTGCTTAGTGCTTATAGTGCTTATACTCATCTGACATTGTCATAGGGACTTTGTGTTTTTTTGGCCTTGACCAGGGGTTGAACCGGCACCCTTAGCAGTGAAAGCATGGAGTCCTAACCGCTGGACCCCCCAGGGAATTCCCATAAGGGACTTTTTTGATCATAGGCTTGTTAAATAGCTTTACATTTCTAATAATCTATAACATTATTCCTTATCTTCAAGGCATTCATTTATTTCTCAATTAAAATTAGCTTGAAAGTGGCCTGTTTTAACTTTAAACCTGCTGCTTTATTATTTCTTTGATAGTCTTACTCAAGGTTAGGTGGGTAGACCTTAAGAGAAGCAAAACAGCCCTAGCTTAGATTCTCCAAAGCATTTTGAAACTAAATCATATCTGTGTAACCCTTTATTAGTTACAGCAGCTATCATCTCACTGCTCCTCCAAATGGAAACCCAAAATGATACTACTGAAAACATGCCTGCTTATTTCCTTCCCAATTCACTGTACTGTCTCTCTTACTCTCTCTTGCTATTATTTTGAACTTGTTTTAAAAAAGGAAATCACTCTTGGATTTTTATGTGGAAGAGATTCATGTTCTTTGATTTTTTTTTTTAAAGGTCTTTTATTAGACAATTACTTCAGAAACTAGATAGGATTTTTTTTACTCTAGTGAGTGCTACACTGCCTCGGATTCCTCAACAGATGAGGCAGAATATGAATGAGTAAACAGAATATCACAGTCTGAAAGATAGTATCGATACAAATTTATGCCTACTTTTTGGTCCCGGAAATTTATTCCTACTCGTTGGTACCGCTCTCCTAAGTCTGTGTGACCAAGCATAAGTAAAGTTTTAAAATTGCTGCTGTCTTTCCAAGACCTCCTCTCCCCCAAGCTGTTCCTTTCCTGCCTCTGAGGCCTGCCCTGTTGGAACAGACATGGTGGCAGGTCTGTGCTTTTGCAGGAGTTGCTGCAGACAGCCAGAACTGCCCCGAAGAGCTGAGCTGTGAAAAATTCTAATTTTCTTCAAAATAGTGATCTTTCTCCTCTGAAAATATCACTGGAGATACAAAGGGTCCTTGGGGAAAGCAGAAGGGGACTAAGACTAAAAAGGGGTTGTTCTAAGAAGAGTGATAAGGATGGATGCACTATAAAGGTTATGGTTAAGGGGAGCTTTAAAGGTAGCGTGGAACACCTGTTGAAGACCTGCTTTTGCTAAGGGAACCCAAGTGACGGTCATAAAGGAGAAATAAGCCCTTAGCTGTTTTAGAAACTACTAGGCATTTTGATATTGTTAATCGACATAATTTTGAACACTTTGTTTAACATTTTGAGTTGAGGATTCAAGGGTAGGTTTCTTCTGAAACTGGTGAGGGCCTTAGAATGGTAGAATACAAATAAAATTTTTTAAAGATAATGAGTTGGCCAAAAAAGTTGATTTGGGTTTTTCTGTACAATCTCATAGGAAAATCCAAACGAACTTTTTGGCCAACCCAGTAATTCTAAAAAGAGGATTATGAGAAGAATCAAGACATTAAAGTAGGCAGACTTCTCAAGACCCAAGAGTGGGACTTGTTTTCGTGACCAAGGAGTGTCTGAGTTATTAAGGATCTGATTCATTTTTTTTCCCCCATTCCTAACATAGTAGATCAAGGATAACATTATAGACCTGTACAGCTGACCTTTGAACAGTGCGGGTTGGAACTGCACAGATCCACTTATCTGAGGATCTTTTTCAATAGTAAATACTACAGCACTCCACAGTCCACAGCTGGTTGAATCCAGGGATGAGGATACAGAAGAACTGCTGATGCAGAAGGTCGACTCTAAGTTATACCAGGATTTTCAGCTGTGCTTGTGCCAGCGTCCCTTACCCTCGGTTGTTCAAGGGTCAGCTGTCTGTGATACCCAGGAGAGTTCTTCAGAATGGAAGAGTTTCTGGGGACCTCTGTGGTGGCGGTAGTTGTTGGGTTTAGGAGACCAGGGAAAAAGCAGGCATCTCTCTTGGGGCCAGAGAGGGCCCGAAGTTCAAAGGTCACAGGTATTGTATAGGCATTGGATCTTCTAAAAGGTTTGGTAAATGTCTTGGGTAAGAAGAGGGTAGCTTGGCTCATTTTAAGATAACCTTTTGTTGTTGTTTAGTTGCTAGGTTGTGTCCAGTTGACCTTTGAACAATACAGGGGTTAGGGGCACCGACCCTCTGTGCAGTTGAAAATCTGCATGTAACCAGCCCTCTGTTTACTGGGTTCCTCTGAGTCTGTGATTTCACATTGCAAATCTGCAGATTGAGTAGCACTGTGGTATTTGCTGTTGAAAAAAAGTCCATCAAGGTGGACCGCACAGTCCATACCTGTGTTGTCCAAGGGTCAGCTTGATTTTACCTCCACTGTGAATAATCATGTGGAATTAGGTTGGAGACTATAAACGTGGAGATGAGCACTAACTTGAGCTGGCTGAAGGTTTGGAGTTGCTGGAACCCTAAACAAGGTCGTGATGGAAGGAGTCATTTAAGTTATGAAATGCTGAATGTAAGCCATCAAGTACTAGAAATTCCTGGACCCCATATTGGCTCCATGGGTCCCTCTGTGTTCTTACAGATAGATGAAAGTTTTGGTCAGATCACTGTCCCATACACAGAACAGATAACATGCAGTTTGGGGATCTGTCTGCCATTTTGAGGATACTGCAGGATAAATTACCATTAATGTAATGTGTACTTTTGTCTGTTATAGGCCTGTTTTCTAGCTGTGCTACATGCTGGTTTAGATAAATCATAAAATATAAACATTAATAGCATCTAATCCATTTTTTTTTTTAACTGATGGGAAAATGGTGGCCCAGAGAGAGTCAGTGACAACTCAGGGTCATGCTGTTAATGGCAAAACCGGTTCCAAAATCCTGCTCCAGTGCCTGCTTAACTCCTTTAATTCAAACTCCTCCTCAACACAACTACTACTGTTTTACGTGTTTAATGTGTACCAGGTGTTGTCCCAAGCGTTATGTATCTGTCATCTTAATCTTTTTACCATTTCTGTAAAGCTCTTTAGCATTATATTTTATAGATGAACGAAGTGGGGCTTCGTGGCTCGCCTGAGGAAACACAGCTTATAAGCGCTGACACCGAGACTGCAGTCCAATTCTGTCTCATTCCACAGCCTATATTCTTTTTTTCTTTTTTTGGTGAAATGTTTGTATAAAATGTAAAAAGATTCATCTAACAAATACCCATCACCTGGCTTAATAAATAAAACATTACCAATCAGTTGAAGCTCCTCCTCGTTGTATTTCCCTCCCTTTCCCTCAAAGGTAACCAACCACTTTCTTGAAATTCAAAGTTGTGCTCTTAGCCACTATGCTCCATTTTACTAAGTGCATTTCCTAGGAGCTACAGATTGACTACTGAGCAAGGAAAACATGTTCCCTGCCCTGTGGAGTTTCCTGTGGGTGATCGTGAAATACTTGTTTCTCAGTCTTTCAGGAGATACTCATTAGCTGGTAGGACACATCAGGTTTTTGCCAAGGAGGTCTAGGAGATCCTTCAGGAGACCACGGGTGATGTGCTGGAAGGTTGCTTAGATATCTTTACTGATTTTTTTTTTTTCTTCTAGGGAGCTGCTTTTATGAGCTTTTTGATTTCCTGCTATATTTAGAGAGACTTCTGGGAGGAGAAAATATTCACTTTTCTTCCTGCTCTTCCTTATTTCCCCTTCCCTTTTTAAAACAGAATGATTGAACATAGCACTCGATCCATACTTATATTATGGCAGTTTTATCTGTTGTTTTATACATTTCCCATATTATCCCCCAGAGTATCTAAGACTAAACTTTCTTAGAAGACAACTAGGTAAATACTTATCAAATAAACTGGTTAGGAGTCTGCAGAAGAAAGATGGGTCATTAGAAGCATAATACTCTGTGTTCTTCTAGTGTTTTTCCTAGTTTGGTTCGGGCAGGGCACAGCTATGTCTGAGTGGAACTTGTGCTCTTGGATAGAAATTCTGTTAACAGTGTTTCTCAGTTTTTTGAGCCATCCTTTCTTTTTAGAAATGCAAAACCATCATGCTGTCTACAGTCTGACAATTTTCTGAAACTACCTGGGTGTCCTTCAGTTGAATTCAATTTTGACACTAACTACCCTGGATTAGCCTCAGATCCTACAAATTAAGGGGCAAGATCCCCAACAAGATCACCTTTACTTTTTAATTTCTATCTGCCAGTGGGGTCCCCAGACTATCCACACTTCTTTCTGGCTGACTACAATTAGGGGCTTTGCACAACCCCTTGGGTTCAGTAATTCACTAGAATGACTCACAGAACTCAGGAGAGCGCAGTGCTTAAGATTACACAGACGAACAGCCAGATGAAGAGGTACCTGGGGGAAGGTCCGGAAGGGTCCTGAGCTCAGGAACTGCTGTTCCTGTGGAGTCAGGGTGTGCCACCTTCATGGTCCATCCATGTGTTCACCAGCCAGGAAGATTCCCAGAGCTTTGATATGTCCAGAGTTTTCATATAGGGCTTCATTAGGTAGCCCCTTCATTGAACTCAGTCTCTAGCACCCCAGCCCCACTTCCCCAGGGGTTTTGGGGTGGGGCTGAAGGTTCCGACCCCCTCATCACGTGGTTATTTTTTCTGGCAGCTGACCCCTATGCTGAAAGCTGTCTAGGCCCTCCCTTCCCCTTTAATAAGTCACCTCATTAGGATAAATTGAAGCATGGTTGAAAGAGACTATAACAAAGGACACTGGTTTCACTCAGGAAATTCCAAGGGATTTTGAAGCTGTGCCAGGAACTAGGCGTAAAGACCAGATGTATTCTTTGTTGTACACATCCTCCTTTGCTAGTTGTGATTTGAGGATTTTGCTGGTGGGCCAGTGGTTAAGAACCGCCTGCCAGTGCAGGAGACATGGGTTCAACCCCTGGTCTGGGAAGATTCCACATGTTGTGGGGCAGCTAAGCCTGTGCACCACAATTACTGAGCCCATGCTCTGGAACCTGGGAGCCACAACTGCTGAAACCCTAGAGCCTGCCCTCCACCACAGGAGAAGCCACTGCAAAGAAGTCCAATGCAGAAAGAAGACCCAATGCAGTCGAAAATAAGTGGATTAGAACTAGCTATAATTTCAACGTTAGTTATTTGTTTTACTAAAAGCAGAGTAACTTTAGAATTGTTTTTGAATGCGTCAGCAGTTTCCTGCTATTCACAGCTCTTCAGTTACTCTTAAGAAAAGCTGTGAATGGGAGAGTTCCAGGAGCTCCCAAGGGTAGGCCCGATTTCCAGAACAGCAGTGCTGAAGCTGCAGCAATACCACTGTGTTCGGGGCAAGGTGGGATCAAGTTACGCACCTCAGTCTAGTTGAAGTGCTACAAGTTCTTCTCTCCTCTGCAGTGTGAAACTAGAAAATTGCATTCAGTGTTTTCAAATATCTGGTTGTTGTGTTATTCAGACTCATAGATGTTAAGTGTGTATTAATACTTCCTATTCATAACAGTGTATGAAATGGCTTAGGAGTAGTTCAGAGGAGGAGGAAGGCTTCAGTAGCCCCAGGATGTCAGATCCCACAAATTGTAAGGTAGAATTTGAGGTGTCCTTCAGTTAAGTTGCTCTGTCGTGTCCGACTCTGCGACCCCATGGACTGCAGCACACCAGGCCTCGCTGTCCATCACCAACTCCCAGGGTTTACCCAAACTCATGTCCGTCGAGTTGGTGATGCCATCCAGCCATCTCATCCTCTGTCGTCCCCTTCTCCCACCTTCAACCTTTCCCAGCATCAGGGCCTTTTCAAATGAGTGAGCTCTTAGTATCATGTGGCCAAAGTATTGGAATTTCAGCTTCAGCATCAGTCCCTCCAATGAACACTAAGGACTGATCTCCTTTAGAATGGACTGGTTGGATGTCGTTGCAGTCCATTGGACTCTCAAGAGTCTTCTCCAACACCACAGTTCAAAAGCATCACTTTTTTGGCACTCAGCTTTCTTCACAGTCCAACTCTCACATCCATACATGACCACTGGAAAAACCATAGTCTTGGCTAGATGGACCTTTGTTGGCAAAGTAATGTCTCTGCATTTTAGTATGCTGTCTAGGTGGGTCATAACTTTCCTTCCAAAGAGTAAGCGTCTTTTAATTTCATGGCTGCAGTCACCATCTGCAGTGATTTTGGAGCCCCAAAATAAAGTCTGACACTGTTTCCACTGTTTCCCCATCTATTTGCCATGAAGTGATGGGACCGGATGCCATAATCTTCGTTTTCTGAGTGTTGAGCTTTAAGCCAACTTTTTCACTCCCCTCTTTCACTTTCATCAAGAGGCTTTTTAGTTCCTCTTCACTTTCTGCCATAAGGGTGGTGTCATCTGCATATCTGAGGATATTGATATTTCTCCCGGCAATCTTGATTCCAGCTTGTGTTTCTTCCAGCCCAGCATTTCTCATGATGTACTCTGCATAGAAGTTAAATAAGCAGGGTGACAATATACAGCCTTGATGTACTCCTTTTCCTATTTGGAACCAATCTGTTCCATGTCCAGTTCTAACTGTTGCTTCCTGACCTGCATACAGATTTCTCAAGAGGCAGATCATGTGGTCTGATATTCCCATCTCTTTCAGAATTTTCCACAGTTTATTGTGATCCACACACTCAAAGGCTTTGGCATAGTCAATAAAGCAGAAATAGATGTTTTTCTGGAACTCTCTTGCTTTTTCGATGATCCAGCGGATGTTGGCAATTTGATCTCTGGTTCCTCTGCCTTTTCTAAAACCAACTTGAACATCAAGAAGTTCATGGTTCACGCATTGTTGAAGCCTGGCTTGGAGAATTTTGAGCATTGCTTTACTAGCATGTGAGATGAATGAAATTGTGCAGTAGTTTGAGCATTTTTGGCATTGCCTTTCTTAGGGATTGGAATGAAAACTGACCTTTTCCACTATAGTTTGGCCCCAGGTAAATAGCAGGGAGGGAACACAGCTCCACCCATCAACAGAAAATTGGATTAAAGATTTACTGAGCATGGCCCCACCCATCAGAACAAGACCCAGTTTCCCCCTGAGTAGGTCTCTCCCATCAGGAAGCTTCCATAAGCCTCTTACCCTTCTCCATCAGAGGGCAGACAGACTGAAAACCACAATCACAGAGAACTAACCAATCTAATCACATGGACCACAGCTTTGCCTAACTCAATAAAACTATGAGCCATGCCGTGTAGGGCCACCCATGATGGACAGGTCATGGTGGAGAGTTCTGACAAAACGTTCTTCTCCACTGGAGTTCTTTGCCCCTGGAGAAGGGAATGGCACACCGCTTCAGTATTCTTGCCTTGAGAACCCCATGAAGAATATGAAAAGGCAAAAAGATAGGACACTGAAAGATGAACTCCCCAGGTCGGTAGGTGCCCAGTATGCTACTGGAGATCAGTGGCAAAACAGCTCCAGAAAGAATGAAGAGAGGGAGCTGTCCTTTAGAGATGGTGAATGTTTGGAAAAGTAGACCAGAGAAGGGGGATGGTATTTTTAGATGAAGAAAACCATGTGAGTGGGGCCAGGATTTGTCATGGCTTGTTTGGGCTTACACAAACAGAATGGCCTTATTGGAGTAAATCATGTATGAGGACTAGCAAGAAAGAAAGACATGATCTGGGTTAAATTATGTATGATTTTCAAAGGCCAGTAGAATAGCGACACTTTGAGGTAGGTAATTGAGAGTCAGGGGTGGCTTTTGATCAGGTGAGTTAGGAAATGTAAAGAATGTGCAAGAAAGATGGACTGCATTTGTATTACTGATGCATTAATGAGAGGAGAGACTGGGGAAGGGGGTGGAAAGTTGTGAACTAGGAAGTGTTTTGGTAAAAGTGCTATATTTAGGGGAAACTGGGAACAGAGAGGAAGGAATGAGTATTAATGTCAGAGGAAGTTTGACAGAACTTGAATGATCAGTAGAAAGGGTTAGGCAAAGATGGTTACGCTTTTTTTTTTTAGCTTTTTATCCTGATATGTAGAAAGAGTGTTCCTTATTGGTGAAAAATGTCATAAATCCATTGGAATATAATCTCCAAGAATATAAAAGTAGGGAAAATGTAATTCCTTGATCAGTAGTATCCCTCTGACTTGGAATAGTGCCTCGAGTGTAGAAGTGCTCAAGAAATGCATGGAAGGGATGCAGGAATGCATTTAACAAGTTAAAACTGAAGTAAATTTCAGTTGCCATCTGTAAATTTAGAATGTGATAGTTTTTACCTCCAAAGTGACTTTTGTTTTTTAAGAAGGAAAGTTAAAACCTTTATTGAGAGACAGTGATAGGTCAGGTGCTCTGCCTAAGCACTTTCATGTATATGACGTTGAATTCTTGCTGGAACCTTGAAGAGATGGTATTATTATCTCCCGGAAAGTGTTGACTTTTTCTAGTCCCCCAAATTATACATATTTATAAAATCATATTGTACATGGTGAAGATGATACGTGTTTGAGACTTGCTTCAAAATAATTCATGGGAAAGGACAAGAGAGAATATGGAGAGGAGATGAGGTTGGGTGATGGGTTCACACACGAGATTACACTGTTGTCACTAATTCTGAAATGTTTCCATTTTTTAATAATAAAAGGAAAGAAAAAATCATATTGTTCATGGTGATATATACTGGCCTAACTGCCATTTTTTAAAATAAAATGAAACAATTTGAGCCTCCAGATAATGACTGTAATGGATTACAACCCATAGAATAATATAATAATCCATGAGACCACACTCATAAGAAACAGAAGGGAAAGTTTTTTCTTACAGGAGAATGCAAAGTGATATAGGAGAATAGATAGAAATAAAAAATCACCATCTAGCAGCCACGATAGCAATATTTCACAAAAGGATTTTAGTTGTTTTAGGCAAGGAGCTTGAATGGCTGCTAAACCTAATAGCCAAAAGTTTGATGCGAACCAGAAAATTTACGAAGTCTCAAAGTACCTCCTCATAAGATATTTTTTAATTAGAAAAAAATAACTTGACTGGAGAAACCTACCACCACCTCCTCCAAGTGATGACAGTGAACATCACAGTAGTGGGGTAAACTGACATTACCTCCTTTCTGCTATGGCACACTGAGAGGACACAAGAACACTTCTCTAATATTCTGCCAAAAAAGCAGAGCCTGAAATCAGTCGTGGGATAACACCATACAGACCCAGCTGAGAGAGAGATTACAGAATACATGACTTGTAGTCTTCAGAAATGTGAGGGTCATGAACGATAAAGATGGAGGAAAGCTTCCAGATTAAAGGAGGCTAAAGAGGTATGACAGCCAAATGGAACATTTGATTCTGGACAGAAGAGATTTTTCTTTTCCATAACGGATAATAGTGAGACATGAATAAGGTTTATAGATTACGTAATAGCACTCTTTGCGGTGTTAATTTCCTCATCTTGACATAACTTTATTTAACTGTGGTTATGTAAGAGAATGATACTCTTTCTAGGAAATACATACTAGAATACTTCAGGGTAAAGGGGCATCATGTTTGTGATTTACTCAAATGTTTTTTTAAAAATTATATATATATCAGTTGGTAAAGTAATTTGCCTGCAGTGCAGGAGACCTGGGTTCGATCCCTGGGTTGGGAAGATCCCCTGGAGAAGGAAATGGCAACGCACTCCAGTATTCTTGCCTGGAGAATCTCATGGACAGAGGAACCTGGTGGATTGCAGTCCATGGGGTTGCAAAGAGTCGGGCACAACTGAGCGACTCACACACACATATAGAATAATAATGCAAATATGGTTAAATGCTAACATGTGGGGAATTTGGTTAAAGGATAGACTTGAGTCCTTTGAATTATTTTTGCAATTTTTCAGTACATCTGGAATTTTCTAAAAATAAAAAGATCCAGAGCTGCTGGATTAGTCACCAGTGAATCAGTGAATTATTTTAGTTATCTTATGTAGTATTTGTGTATGCGGTGCTCACTGACTTTTGCATTTTCTGTATTACTAACGTGTTAAAATGGGTTATTCTCCTACGTCTGTTATTAGTCTTCTAGTGAGACCATGAGAAAATCACAAGAGCTGGGTCCCAGGCTCTTCATCTGAAATTTCTGTGGGGAGCTGGATAAGTTGACTTCAGTACCTGGCTCCTAGCAGTTCTCTGATGATGGGCTCTAGATTCTCTGACTCAGGGAAATGTTACCTTATTGTCAGCCCCTTGAAGAAGGTGGCCCAAGCCTTCTCACACGTGTACATTGAAAGGATGGAAGAGTCAGAGGCAGAGGATGCCTGTTAAGCATCTGGACTGCCCTCTGTCAGCTGCAGCCACTTGTCTGCAGCATGCCCTCTGAGTTGTTTTGACCAGTACTCACTCATTATTTTTCCACAGACTTGACTTGTAGTTTTAGTCACACTTTCTTTTAGTCACTTACTTAGCAAAGGAATGTGACTTTCCTTGACTTTAACATTTTCCGGCTCTTTTATATTTAGACTTTTGAAAACTATAGTTTGCTATCACAGCAGAGATCAACAGGCAGGTAGACTGTTTTCCTCTAGAATCACGAAAAGATTTTAGTTGATAAGCTTTCGAATGTCTAATAATAGTAATCATATGATCAGAAAATGATGGGAATGAAAGTCAAGTTTCAGAAAGAAAATTAAGAATTTAAGTTTGTACATTAAAAAAACTGCTAGGTTAGAAAATGTAACAGAAGTTTCTTTGCTCTTACTAACCCTTTAAATATGATACCTTAAAAAAGAAAGGATGTAAAGATATGAAGAAATAGACACTCTGATCTTCTATTGTTAAGGATGTAAATTATTCTTTTTTGGCAATAATATAACAATGTCTATTAAAAACAACAAGATCATGTGTGCTAACTTGAGTTCCACTTCTAGGAATTTATCCTATAGAGATTAACATTGCAGCACTGTTCATCATTAGGAGATTACATTAATAAATTATGACACATCACACACTGGATTCTTATATACTTATCAAAAAATAATGTAGGAAGCTTTTTAAATGTTAATATAAAATGCATTTATTATTACTGCTTTTAAAAATTGTGATAAGATATACAAAAAACAACATTTTTTACCTTTAGTAAATATTCTGTTCAAGGGCGTTAAATATGTTTGCAATGTTGTGTAACCATCACCACTTTCTACATTTAAAACAACTTCTTCATTACCAGCAAAAACTCTGTATTTATTAAGTGATAACTTTCTCTTTCCTCTTCCGGGAGATTTCTAAAGATTGTCATGGAATACTGCCCCAATACATAATTAAGTGATAAAAATTATAAAATAGTATAATACTCTGATCTACTGTGGTAAATTATTGTAATATGTTAATACGAGGGTGGGAAGATCTGGGAGACTACACATATTAAAGAGTTTATGGGGGATACTATGGGAGATGTTTACATTTATAGTATATATTCTAGTAATTTATTTGTTTTAAATGGTGAACCTGTATAACTTTTCTAAGCAGAAAAAAAAAGATGTACTGAAAATTGGTAATTTAGATGCCTCTGATCCTCTGATTTTAGGTAACAAATAACAGTACTTCGCTGTGTGGTTGCTAAATTTGAGCTTTCTAGAATCTGAATACTTTATTAAAGTAATCCTTTTTCCTTTTCACAGCTAGAGTTGGGAAGACGTCACTGATTATGTCTCTAGTCAGTGAAGAATTCCCAGAAGAGGTAGGCATTGTGATTTCTTTCCTACATTTAAAATTTTTATCAAAATTGAGTTAAATGAAATACATTTTAGGTTTTTTTTTGGCATGTGTTTCCTTTCTGATAGTTAATGACTTTTAGAAAGGCTCATGTTAGTTTTTACAAGACATCTCTGAAATATAGGAGAGACAGCCAAACCAGCTCTGGGTTCACATAAGGCCTTTGTGTTTCTTACTTTTGACCTTGGCTGGGACATTTGTCATCTCTCTGCCTTAGCTGTCTCATCTGTAAAATGGGAGCTGAAAGGGATATTAGGGATCATCTAGGCTATGTAATTCTTTCTTAAAAATAAAATGTTTTTATAAGCCCCAAACATAGAACAGATGAGTATTCCTTTAGTTGAAGTAAGGATGAAATGTCTGGCTCCGCACCTGCCTTCTGTCTGACTCCCCCCAGTCTTTGAGACATCATTAGAGCCACTAGGATTCTGATACCCGTGTTTGAAAATGTCAAATATTATCTACCTACATCATTTTACAAATAAAAAATCTAATCCATTCCACCTTTGCCCACCTAGAATTGTTGTGGGTCTCAAATGAGATAAACTTACTAAAATACCAGCAAAAGCATGGTGGTTTTGTTATTGCTGGCAATGTATTTATTTACATGTTGGAAGATCCAGTATGATGAACAGTTGCCTAAAGCATTATGTAAAGATATTGTTATGAGGAATGGGATCAATGTAAATGAGATAAAGATTATTTCTTTTTATTTTCTTTCTTCATGTGATAGGTATTACTGGAGCCATGGTTTGCATTTATGATTTATTTACTCTTGTATAATTAGGAATATCTGTGCAATTTCATTGTTGAGAGAGCAATTTAATGTATTATATAGTATTTATTTCAGTAATTACAATTGTCATGTGACCATTGTTTCTTTGTTTTTTCTTTCTCTTAAATAAGATAGTTAAACCATAATTTGTAAAGTGGAGTGTATTTTCATATGTGGTTTGTGAAATCAGCAACATTAATTATAATCAGTTAGAGTATAATACATAAAAGATTTTTGTGATATTTTAACTTAGTTTAAAACTGTTATTTTATCATAGTCCTTTTGGGTGTGGATAAAGAGTTTTTTAAATAATGGAGTTATTATGCTTAAAGTTTATATAGCCAAACAGTTATCTTCTAGAAGAGATAAATTTTGATAATTTATTTGCAGATTTCTTTTTTTTGGCTGCGCTGAGTGCCATGCAGAATCTTAGTTCCCTGACTGGGGATGAAACCCATAACTCCTGCATTGGGAGTGCAGAATCTTTTTTATTTTTTAGGTTCATTAACTTTATTGGACAATCAGCAGTTAGTTCTCATCCGCATTAAGTGTCTAGATTTTTGAAAGTTGTGACAGGCACGTAGGTAGCCCAAGTATAGAGCTCGTTTGGTGAGTCTCATCTTAATTTTGTTTTCTGGACAGCTGCATACCAGTATGGGACATTCCTTATTCCTTTGGCCCAGACAGCTCTGTTGAGCCGTGTCAGTGCGAACCTCTGGGGTTCCCATCTCCTTCATGGCCAGTTTCTGGGTTTCTTTGAGTGCCTGAGGGGGCACACTTCTTGAAACCCACTCCGTGGATACGCTTGTGAATGCTGATAGTGTATTTTCCTGGTCACCACCTCACTGATGGTGGATCGGCCCTTCTTCTAGCTGTCTTTGTGTGGGTGCCGTCCTGCTAGATCGTAGTTGGAAAGGACAGGAGCATGGAATCTTAACCACTGAACCGCTAGGGCAGTCCCTTGAGGATAGGTCTTCACTTGCAGAATATCTTAAGGGTTCAACAAAATAGAATGAAACTACATTTTAGAAATCTAATTCTGAAACACTAAATTAATTTACGTATTGTTTGGGGAGCTGAAGTGTCCTTAATATGTCCTGTGCCCACACAGGTATAAATGTGCTTTTATTTTTTTAGCGTTTTACCATATATTAGTATGTATTTGCATCTATGGTAAAGCACAAAAATAAACATTTAAAATTATAATAAATACCTGTAAAGGTAAGCATGGGTGAAAGGGCTAATTATACATGAATTTACATAATCTACTAAAAAGTTTGATTGCTGATATTCAAAGGTTTTTCCTTCTTTTATATTTGCAAATGAAGGTTCCTCCTCGGGCAGAAGAAATCACCATTCCAGCTGATGTTACCCCTGAGAGAGTTCCAACGCACATTGTAGATTACTCAGGTAGTACATGTCTTCTTGCAGGTGAAGCTGTAGAGTTAATTTAAAAGTCCTTAGAAAGATACTAAGCGTTGAAAATGTTTTAGGAGGGTGTCTCTTTTTCTCGCAGTAAGTGATTATTTACTCTTCTTGTCTCAACCCACACCCCACAAAAAGCCTCCACCGAGCAGTTCTCTGTCCCTAATTTACTAAGTTGGGTTCCATGATAATGAAAGGGAAAGGGGAATGGCAAATGACCAGATAAATCATAACCCTCCTTGAATTAGCATATTTGCAGAGTTCTGTTATTTTGTTACCAGGCATTCAGGCATGGTGATGTAGAAAGAGTTCTCATGTGAAAATTTGTTGAGTTCTAAGTTTGTTTTTAATTTGTCAGAGTTTTTCCTAAAAAAAAAAAAGTTGAAACAGGTTTGCTTACATTAAATGATAATGGAAGCATGTCTATATTGTTTTTAATAATGTAAAGGTTTTCTGCACAATGCTACTTACTTTTTAATCATTAAGTTGTTTTGCTTTGTTCTGGAACTTCTTTTGGAAAGGAAGGGTCAGTTGTAACGTGTATCACTGATGCGGGCTGTTGATAATGGGGGAAACTATATGAAATCAGGAGGTATATGGGAAATCTCTGCCTTCTACTCAGTTTTGCTGTGAACCTAAAACGGCTCTGAAAAATGAAATCTATTTTTTAAAATGTGCATAACCACATTGGTAATACTTTGTTTTGCTGAGCTGGTGTCCTATCCATTCTAAAAATGAAACACTAGAACTGCACAATCTAATACATGTGATTGATGAACACTTAAAATGTGTCTAGTCCAAACTGAAATGTGCTCTGAGTGTAAACTATAAGTGGACTTAGAAGACAGTATGAAATAAAGTACGGGATCTCATAACTTTTCTCTTGATTACATGTTGAAATTTTAGTATTTTTGATACTTTGGGTTAACTTAAGAAGTCATTTTACCTGTTTCTATTTCCTAGTAGGTGACTACTAGAAAATTTAAAATTCCATGTATGGTTTATATCACATTTCTGTTGGACAGTACTGTACTAGAAGCTGAGGGGGGTTGGATGCTCCCTGCTACAGTCAGTCTCATAACTAGCTCTATGTATAGAATTATTCTTTTTCAGTGTGTGTAGCTACATGTTTAGATTGACTTCAGTATTACAGTTGAAGCTTTAACTGCTTGATTATTCAGCTTAGAGAAGATATTTGAAATATGGCCAGTTATTTAGCATTAATTGAGATACCATTGTACTCATTTGTAACATTAGTTTGTATGTCAGAAATAACGTTTTGAGGGGAAGCAGTTAACGTAAAGTGATCTGATGTATCAATAATTGCTTTGCTCTTTGTTTACTTCTCTTTCCTGTCTCTCTCCTAGCTGTGTATCATGCCCGTCCCCTGCACCTGTGGGATTATAGGCATATCCCTCCATGAGAACAGTTCTAGCCAGAGAGATGGGCGAGTGAGGGAATTCTTGACTTTTCATTGTCATGCTCTGGTTTTGCCTCTGGAGCCTGGTTAAGATTACTTCTATCAGCTTTCTAGATCTTAAGCTTGTTTTTCCCAGACTCTCACCTGGCTTTTTGACCCTGTGTGTATTGACTTTTTGTCTGGGCTTCTGACTCTTTAGTACCCAGGATTCTAGCTTGAGTTTCTGATCTCTTTTGCTAGTCCCTTCTCAGCTTTGGATCAGATGCTGGCCCAGATTTATCACTCAACGCCTTGGGCTCTTCCCTGCCTGACTTATCTTCGTGTAGACTTGTCTCTCCGTGCCAGCCAGCTTCCTGATCACAGTTCCGCTCTTTCCTTTCTCAGGCTTTCCCTTTTCTTTGCTACTTGTCTGGTAGTACATCTTGTAAATGACATGAGAGGTGAGGGAGGTTTTGAGGGATGTTAGGTGGATGTCAGATGGATTTTAGCTTGGTTGTTTATTCATTTTTATGAAAGTGTTTAAAATATGAAAAAAAATTGACTTTGTCATTTGTAGAAGCAGAACAGAGTGATGAACAGCTTCATCAAGAAATATCACAGGTGAGTTTAAAAAAAAGAATTCTAGGTTTGTTTGTGGGAGAACAATGATGATCCTGTGTCTGCCATTTCCTTCTCTCACAGAGAGGGCTTTTTCAGTTCTTTATTGTCGCTGCTGACTTTGAGTATATATTTTTGCCGTAAATCCTTTTGCTCTTAAGAGGCATGCTAAGTTTTTTAAATTTCAAATTTTTTTCTTTGTTTGACTGAAATATATTAGCTAGCTGGTAATTAGATGCTACATTTGTATTATTTTAAAATACCATCGATTTGTTAATTTTTTTATAGGCTAATGTCATCTGCATAGTTTATGCTGTTAACAACAAGCATTCCATTGATAAGGTATGCATATGTGACTTTTCACTATACTTTGTTAAATTTCAGTGGGGGCACTTTTAAAATTGATCCTCAATTTAGAATTTTAGGAGTCCTAGGGTGGAGTATTTTTCAAGGGAGATCCTCATTAGGCCTTAACTCCTGTTAATTTTCGTTTTAGGTAACAAGTCGATGGATTCCTCTCATAAATGAAAGAACAGACAAAGACAGCAGGTACTTTTTTCTCTCTGAAACTTTGTACATTGGAAAATTTCAAACTTAGAGAAAAGTCAAGAAATAGTGCAATGAACATCTGTCAACTATTCATTTAGATCTGCTAGTTAACAGTTTGCCATATGTGCTTTATTTAATAGGTCTGTTTATACACACACCTTTATCAGAGAGGAATTACTTGAGGCTGCATACATATTTCGGAGAAGGCAATGGCACCCCACCCCAGTACTCTTGCCTGGAAAATCCCATGGACGGAGGAGCCTGGTGGGCTGCAGTCCATGGGGTCGCTAAGAGTCGGACACGACTGAGCGACGTCATTTTCACCTTTCACTTTCATGCATTGGAGAAGGAAATGGCAACCCACTCCAGTATTCTTGCCTGGAGAATCCCAGGGACGGGGGAGCCTGGTGGGCTGCCGTCTGTGGAGTTGCACAGAGTTGGACACGACTGGAGCGACTTAGCAGCAGCAGCAGCAGCAGCAGCATACATATTTGACAGCAAAGCAGAAAACAGAGCTCTGAAACTGTAATGTGCCCTCCTTCTTGAGATGCCCTTTTGAGGACTGGCATTACCCCAATCACTGAATGTTCACCATGTGAAATATGTAAGAGCACAGTCATTATCACTGTTTTAAAGTCACTTTGTAATGACTTACTGACTGAGCTGAAAGGAGCTCTCTAGAGCTATACACTGTCCAGTGGAGTAGCTTCTAGTCAGTTGTGGCAATTTAAGTAAAATTACATAAAACTAAACATTCGGTGCCTCGGATGCAGCCACATTCAAGTGCTTCATAGGCACTTGTGGCTAGAGGTTAAGGTAACGGACAGTACAAATAAAGTTCATTTCTGTTATCACAGAAGTTGTATTGGACCGGACTGCCTTGGAGAAAACAATGCCTCTATGCTCCTGACACTTGCTTTTCTTGCTCATTTCTTGAACTATTTCGAGGACTCTTCTGAGAAGTTAGTTTTGCCAGGATCTATGAAGCACTAGCTTGAACAACTGAATTTTTTAAATTGACTCTACCATGACAGCTTCCTAAACTGCTCTCTAGAAACTGGCTGGCTGGTCTCATGCCCCTTTAGTGTGCTATCTGAAAGTGGCCTTCAGTGTTTGGGAGATCTAATTGAGCTTTCTCAGGCCTGGGTATACCTTTACCCTTCCCTGAATCATAGGAACATACTTATTTCTCTTGGGGTTGATTTGTTCCAAGGTGGCCTGTTTCATTACTGTATGGACTTTGCATTTTCCCAGTACCTTCTTTCCTGGGCTTCATACCTTAAGTTTATATTTGTTACACATATGTTCTTATCTAGGACTTCTGTGGATGATTATCACAGTGTGCCCATCGCTGTCACCTGAAGTACCTTACAACGATATAGATGCCTTTGCTCTACTGTTTGAGTTTTAGAATTAGTCTGTTTGGAGTAAGGCTTGGACTTGTGTGTTTTCTTTTTTTAAGATCCGTAAATTATTCTGAGCATACCTTTGGTTGTAAAGTAGTGCATTTTTGGGAACTCTCCTGGCTCTATTAACAATCTGTGTTTGGATTATGTGGTGGGCCAGTCCTTTAACATGTAATAAACGCACTAGGTGGTTAAATAAATGCCTGCAAGTGTTTCTTTTACAAGAAAGTGTTTCTTTTACAACCAGCTAGATGATTTGCCTTCTCTTTAAGCTCTCTCGTGGGTTGTACAAATAATTGTTCTCCACTGGGCTAGTTCTCCTTGGTAATTCCTATTCAGATTTCTGATAGTCCTTTCAGATTTAATTTATTGAAAATAAAATTCGTTATTTCCTGCCTATTCCCCTCTGCCCCCACCCCCAGATTTCTCAATCTTTCCTGTCTCAAAAGATTTGTTCATTTTGGGGACTTCCCTGGGAGTCCAGTGGTTGGGACTTTGCCTTCCAGTACGGGGAACTAGGATCCCACATGCCTCTGGGCCAAAGGACCAAAACATAAAACAGAAGCAATATATTGTAAAAAATTCAACTGAAACTTTGAAAATGGAAAAAAAAAATCTATTCCTTTTGTCCAGCCAAAGAAATCTATGTACTTTTCTTGATTTATGTTTTCCTTCAATCTCCATATCTAATCTACCATTGCTCCTATCTGGTCTCCTTCAAAAATATATCTCAAATCTGAAAATTTCCTGTCTTCACTACCCTAATCCAGGATACCACATTAAAAGAACTTTTTTATTATTGAAAAAAAAATCAAGTATATGCAGAAGTAGAGAGAATAATTTAATGAATCCCTCTGTATCATCCAGCTTCAGTGATTAACAACTCATGGCCAGTGTTGTTTCATTTATTACCCCTTCCTTTGGGATCATTTTGAACAAATCAGACATCGTATCATACTCTAACTATTTCACTATGTATCTCTAAAAGATAACAAGTGACTGCATTTAAAAATGTCTATCAGATCATGTCATTTTACACTTAAAACACACTCTCTTTACTGTAGCTGTAAAGTCCTTTTGCATCTGGCCTTTGCTCTTCTCTCCAGCTCTGCTTCATACGTCTTCCCCTTTGACCAGTACTCCTTAGCCGCTCTGGCATTTTTCTGTTCTCTGGACTCACGGGGATGTTTCTTCAGTTTGGGGCTTTCCCACATGCTGTCGCTCGTCCCAGCCAGCTCTTTCCAGGCTCTTCACCTGACAGGTTCCATCTCATCCTTCACTCCTTGCCTCAAATGCTGCTTTGTCAGAGGGATTGTTCCCTGATTACCCTGTATAGTTCGCCCTCTTCAATTACTTTATCATTGTACTTTACCAGGTTACAATGTACATTAAAATAAAATCTAATGTCTTTTGCCTTCCTTATTATTACCATGTGCCCTGTTTATTTCAGGCTGCCTTTGATATTGGTTGGGAACAAATCTGACCTGGTGGAATATAGTAGTATGGAGACCATCCTTCCTATTATGAACCAGTACACAGAAATAGAAACCTGTGTGGAGGTATGCCTTCTCATTTGATTTTGAAATTTATGGTTGGTGAATTCTCACTAAATTGAAGTTCAGAATAGGAGCTGGGGGAAGATGTGGGGTGCAATAAATTTCCTGTTTGTGAAGTCATGTAAATCAAGTAAAACAGAGAACTTGAAATTGGCCTCTGGGCTCTTTGTAGTCTATCATATGGTGATATCCACTAAAAAAAAAAAATTGGATTTTTTCAGTTTCTTCAAGGAATCTTGATAGTTAAAAAAATTTTTTTTTTAATGTTTTTAGCTCTCTCTCTCTCTGAATTGCTTAAAATTTTCTTTTCAGTGTTCAGCAAAAAATCTGAAGAACATATCAGAGCTCTTCTATTATGCACAGAAAGCAGTTCTTCATCCTACAGGGCCCCTGTACTGCCCAGAGGAGAAAGAGGTAAACCCTCCATCCCATCAGACTATGTTAGTAAGGACTGGGATGTGTAGGTAGCAACTCCATTATGATACTGATTGTTAGTAACTCTTAAGTGTTCATCTAAACTGCTGAAATTTAAATTTATTGCTTACTAAACTGTTATATTTCCTAGGTACTTTTCTTCAAAGACAGTCACATTTAATGCTCAGAATAATATGCCAGGTCAAATACTATTTTAAGAAATATAATTAAAATAAACAGAAGAATTGGCAACTGTAACAACAAAAAGTCCAAAGACTTAACTAATGGTCTATTTGCTTTGCTACAATAAAATCCACGAACTTAGTAACACACAAGCGAAAAAGTTGTAAAATTATTTGACATGGATATGATATATAATACAGTTGGAATACTCCCTTTTGTTCCATAGCTTAGAAACATAGTAATTCCTTAATGAAATATCTAAAATTTAACGATATTTTACCATAGACTTTTTTTCTGCCAAAGTATAAAGGTTTTTTTTTTTTAATTATGTGTAACAGGCAAAATTATTTAAGTCAATAAACTTAAGGAATTTCACACAGTCTGGTTCTTTCCACTGCCAACCACCATAGACTTTTTTTTTTTAATCAAAAGATATTTAGAAGTTTATTTTGAATTTTTATCAAAAATACAAAGGTAATACAAGTTTCATTATGATTTTCCAAATGCTTGAAATATTTATTACCATTCTTTTGTTCTTTAAGAACACTTGAAATTGGCAGTAATTTAAAGTCTGTACTAGAAAAAAGTTACACGAATGTCAAGGATTTTGTATCTGGCCATCATGTTGTCACTGTGCTTTCCAGATGCACCTTTAGGAGTTGATAAAAGAAACCATTGATTTAACAAGCAGTAGTGAACACTATTTCAGTCCTTAAACCCAGATAACATCCCTGGGGCTGGCTGTTTTGTACATGAAAAAGCTCAATTTACACCGCAAGTCCCCCAGGACACTGAGAGAGATTACTCACTAAAGCAGCCACCCCAGCAAGGCATGCTGCTGCTGCTGCTGCTGCTGCTGCTGCTGCTGCTGCTGCTGCTGCTAAGTCGCTTCAGTCGTGTCCAACTCTGTGCGACCTCACAGACAGCAGCCCACCAGGCTCCCCCGTCCCTGGGATTCTCCAAGCAAGAACACTGGAGTGGGTTGCCATTTCCTTCTCCAATGCATGAAAGTGAAAAGTGAAGTCGCTCAGTCATGTCCAACTCTTAGCGACCCCATGGACTGCAGCCTACCAGGCTCCTCCATCCATGGGATTTTCCAGGCAAGAGTACTGGAGTGGGGTGCCATTGCCTTCTCCCACCATAGACTTTTAAAATTAAATTTTAAATTGAGATATAACTCACATACCATAAAATTCACTTTTTTGTTCTTTTCAGTGATTTTTAGTGTATTCACAAAGTTGTGTGATTTCAGAGCGTTTCATCACCCCCAGAGAAACCCTGTACCCATTAGCAGTAACTCCCATTCCCTCCTCCCCCTTCCCCTAGTCTTCGGCAACCACTAGTCTACTCTCTGTCTCTCTGAATTTGCCTATTTTGGGCACTTCATATGAATGGAATCATGCAGTATGTGGTCTTCTGTGTCTGGCTTCTTTGACGGAGCATAATGTTTCCAAGGTACATCCATGTTGTAGCGGTACTAGTACTTCATTCCTTTTTATGGTCAAATGACCCTTCATTGTACGGATATAGCATATTTTGTTTTTCCATTCAACTGTTGGTAGATAATTGGGTTGCTTCCACGTTTTGGCTGTTGTGAATAGTGCTAAGAACATTCACACACAAGTTTGAACCCCTGTTTTGAATGTCTGTTTAGCAGTGGAATTGCTAGGTCACATGGTAATTCTGTGTTTTACTCATACTGAGGAACCACTAAAATTAAAGTCCCAATTTCTCCCCATCTTTGCCAGCACCTATTATCCTCCCCCTGGCCTTTGTTTGTAGTCATCCTGGTAGATGGGATGGTATCTTACATTGTTTGAACTGCTTTTCCATGATGGCTAATGCTACTGAACGTCATTCCATGTGTTTATAGGCCATTTGTGTATCTCCTTTGGAGAATGGTCTATTTAAGTATTTTATCCACCTCTTAATTGAGTAATTTGTTTCTTTTGTTGTTATTTTGAACTTTTAAGGAATAGAAGTTTGCTGGGGAAAAAAAGCTTCCTGAAAAGATTTTTTTCAGGAAAAATTTATAGGTGAACGGTTGGAGAACTGACCCATGGGCCAAATTTGGCCTGTTACCTGCTTTTTTTTTTAATTTATTTTTTAATTGAAGTATAATTGCTTTACAGAATTATGTTGGTTTCTGCCAAGCATCAGCATGAATCAGCCATAGATATATATATGTCCCCTCGCTCTTGAACCTCCCTCCCCATCCCGCCTCTCTAGGTTGTTACAGAGCCCCGGTTTGAGTTCCCTGAGTCATATAGCAAATTCCCATTGGCTATCTATTTTACATATGGTAATGTATATTTCCATCTTATTCTCTCCATCCATCCCACCCTTTCCTCCCTGCCACCCTGTCCATAAATCTGTGCTGTATGTCTGTGTCTCCATTGCTGCTCTGCAAATAATTTCATCAGTACCATCTTTCTAGATTACATATATTGCATTAGTATATGATACTTGTTTTTCTCTTTCTGACTTCCTTCACTCTATATAATAGACTAGGTTCATTCACCTCATTAGAACTGACTCTAATGAGTCAGTCACAGCATTGATTTTTATGGCTGAGTAATATTCCATCATATATATGTACCACAGCTACTTTATCCATTCATCTGTCGACCGCCACCAGCTTTTATATAGCCTGTGAGCTAAGATACATTTTGCATTTTTTAATGATTGGGGGAAAAGTCAAAAAGAATAATGTTTTGAGATACAGGGAAATTTATGAGGCCTTCAGATTTCACCGCTCATAGGTAAGCTTCGTCGCAGCACAGCCGTGCTCATCCCCTCGCATCTGTCTGCGCTTCCCTGCTGTGAGGGCAGTCATGTGGTTGCAGCAGAGCTTGTCTGTGGCGACTGTCATCACACCACTGCTGGTCGCCCTGCGAGCTGCACCGACACACTTCAGACTTGGCAGCAGCCTCTCATGTGCCACATGTAGCATTTTATTTTCTTATTGCCAGTACACACATATGCCAAAACAAGAGGAGAAAAAAAGTGGATCTTCAGATGGCAAAGCAGATATATTTTCTGAGCTATAATTCCAGCATCAGTTTTTTTTGGACCTCGATGCACATGCAAAGGAAATTTTTTTATTTCCTAATCCATTTGACCATGCAGTTGAGGTGCTTCCACCCAACCTTCAGTTGGAACTGATTAATCTGCAGTGTAATGCCATGTTAACAGGCAGATATCATGAAAAGAATCAAATAGAATTCTATAAATGCCTTCCAAGTGATGAATGTGCTCAAAGAAAGTTATATGTTTATGGATCAGTGTTGCTATTGGGATTGTTCATCTGTGCAAAAAGACATTTTCAAAGATGAAATACATGAAATCTCATTACAGATCAGCATTAATAGCTGAATATCTGCAATTGATTTTCATGATAGGGAAAGCTAGCTTTTTTAAAAATTAAAGTATAGTTGATTTACAATACTGAGTTAGTTTTTGGTGTGTATCACAGTGGTCTTTTTTGTTTTTGTAGGATTTTTTTGCAGATTGTATTCTATTATATAATTTCCTTCTCCAGATTATATAATCCATAGGGTCGCAAAGAGTCAGACATGACTGAGCAACTGAACTGAACTGATTTTCCATTATAGTTTATTACAAGATAGGGAACACTGACTTCGAACCCCAACTAAGCCAGTTGTTATCCCTCCAAGAAGAATTCTATCCTTCTGTAATATTAGTAAACCTATAGAGCAAAGGTATACTCAGTTACTATTATATTTTAAATTTAATAAAAACTTTGTGGAAATTTGGTTATTTCTTGCTGTGTAAGTACCTACATGATATCCTTGATTTTGCCTATTGGCCACCAATGCCTAAAGTATTTGCTATGTCTTTATCTAGACATTATGTCTTTATTAATTGCTTTACCATAAAAGTGCTGACCTCTGGTATAAATATTAATCTGAGTTATCCCTTAATCTGACCCTGATTTAGTCTTCCTTAATCCTGGTTTATATTCTTAACTGAAATGTTTCTTTCTAACTTGCCCTTAATTCAATATTTCCGAAATTCACCTCGTAATAGTCACTAGGTTAAAATACTTGTTTAAAATACAGATTCTGGAACTTTCCTAGCAGTCCAATAGGCCATCTCATTCTATAGAGATTTACCTCTGATCTTAGCCTGGCAGTACATTGAATCCCCTCTGTTTGTTCTCAGTTCTCTAATTGCTACTTTTTTCTTAGGCCTATTATTAGTTCTGCTAATCTGCTAATCCTCCTTTCCCTAATAAACACTTACTACCATCTGTTAGTCATTTTTTAGGCAGACCTTCCTAAGGTAGAATCTGTAACTTTTAGAGACTATATACCTTGATTTATACAAGTAGAAGCCTTGAGTCTAAACTTACAATAGAGTCTTTTATTTAGATAACATTCATAAGCTTTTAACATAGATTTGAGGTAGGTAGGTCAAATCAAGATAATTAAAGCCTGAACTGGAAATATGTTTGCAATAGTTGATGGACTCTGTATGACCCATGGAGTCCTCTGCTTACCTTAATAATGAAACAGATCTGTGTAAGGATTAGATTACTTACATGCAAAGTGAGTTTATTTTTATTAGTGTAAAATTTGTCTCCTTTGGAGAGGGGTGGGACTTGCCTTGTGGCTCTGTGGTAAAGAATCCTGCCGATTCGAGAGACATGGGTTCAATCCCTGGGTCAGGAAGATACCCTGGAGAAGGAAATGGCACCCCATTCCAGTATTCTTGCCTGGAAAATCTCACGGACAGAGGAACCTGGTGGGCTACAAAAGATGAGGTCACAAAAGAGTTGAACATGACTTAGCAACTAAACAACACATTTTAAAGTTTTATTGAAGTGTAATTTTTAATGCGTTTAAGAAGTAGTCATTTTTTGGTGTTGTATTTTAAGATGGTTAATATTTAAATATCATATTGAGCCAATACTTTAGAGCACTTTAGCTTCTGATGCATTTCAAGCTTTAATGAAAAATGCATCACTGTTTATTTTTCTTCAATTACTTTTTTTTAACATAGCATTTTATGATACAAGGAAAAAACACTTGCAAATAAAAAGTTATTTTTAGATTCTGGTTTTTGCATCATTCTACCTATTGTTCCTTTTTGAAATATCTAGATTATTATGCAACAGATTTTTAAAAGAAGAGAAAATAAAATATAATGTGATCTTCAGTAATCTTGAATATCTAATATTAGGATCATATTTACAGAAGCAATAACTTGTTTTTACTTAAAAAGTTATCCATTACATGTATAGGTATGGCTGAGTCCCTTTGCTGTTCTCCTGAAACTACTAGCAAAATTGTTAATTGGCTATACCCCAATACAAAATAAAAATGTTAAAAAAATCATGTTATTCATGATTATGGACGTGATAGGTTATAGTCCATTTAGCACTTTTTAATAAAGACATCCCTAACCATGCTCCCTAAATGTTTGACTTCTTTTTCTCAGTTCTTTCTAATGTCTTTATATCTTAGATTTCAGCTTTTTATTACTTTATCAAATTGGTCTCCTAGAGCCCCTGTTTAAACCAAAAAAAAATAAAGGAGGAGGAATTGTGCATATTTTGGAAGATAATTGTTCCTTACTATTTTAAAAAAATTATTTTATGCATTTAGGTTTGTTATGATAGTGTGACCAAAACTCATTACTGCTTGCTCTGGATAGCCGTATCATGGGAGTAAATAAACTAACAAGTATTCATTTTCTCACATCACCATCTCATTTCTCACACTCAGATGTCCATAAGATATCTCCCTCCACATTTGCAGTGTTCAAAAATGTCCCTGAAAGTTTTATTTTCTCAGAATTGTTGACTATGATTTTCCTATAGCAATTATATAAATTAGAAGCACGTGGGCCTTATTTTAAATAGTCAAATATTTGTTCTATCCATTATAAATCCTAAAATTAAAATGGTCAAAATAACATTTCCAGCAGCTTTTCTTTTTTTTTTTTTTTCCAGCAGCTTTTCTTATAAAAGTTTTACAGAGTCACAAAAGGCAAGGTTCTTTTTTTGAAAAATATAATTTTTATGATAGGCAAGTAGTGAAAAAGAAAGAACTTTTGCACATCAACCAATGCTGTTTTGTCATCTTCTTGGGAAGAAGTACATTTTATATCCCAGCTTCGATACATACACACATAAACACAAGTTACAGATCGAAACATTTAGTCCTATTTTGCTGCTGCTGCTGCTGCTGCTAAGTTGCTTCAGTCGTGTCCGACTCTGTGTGACTCCATAGACGGCAGCCCACCAGGCTCTCCCATCTCTGGGATTCTCCAGGCAAGGATACTGGAGTGGGTTGCCATGTCCTCCTCCAATGCATGAAAGTGAAAAGTGAAAGTGAAGTCGCTCAGTCGTGTCCGACTCTTAGTGACCCCATGGACTGCAGCCCACCAGGCTCCTCCGTCCATGGTATTTTCCAGGCAAGAGTACTGCTAGAAGGTCAAAAATCAGAGAAGTTGAGAGAGAAAAGCCTTTGCTATAGTTTTATAAGTCAGCTCATGGAATGAGAGAGGGCATCTCTTCTAAATGACCAGAAGAATGACTTTTTCTAAAAATGGATTTCTCTTTTGCTCATCTTCAGAGGTATGTGGTCATGAAGGGAGAGTTTAACTATTCCAGATATTGGTCCAAGTAAATATTGTCTCATTTACTTAAAGTGGCTTGAGGATAAAAGTGGCTTTGCTTTAGTTAATTTTTCATGTTGTTTATATTTGATGTTATGTATTTGAAAGTGAAAACATTCAGAATTCTCAATATATTTATGAAAATCATATTTTAAAATCCCAACTATTTTCATTAAAACAATTTATTTTTCCTCAATGATTTATAGATGAAACCAGCCTGTATAAAAGCCCTTACTCGTATCTTCAAAATATCCGATCAAGATAATGATGGTACCCTCAATGATGCTGAACTCAACTTCTTTCAGGTAGCTTTCTTTTATTTTAGATATTTGTATATCTTGATTTTTTTTTTTTGCTGAGAGAAGCTATAAAAAATTTATTGGCATGACGAATGGTATTTTGATAAACATGCATACTCTTTCATGTAAAATCTCTCTTTATATCAGGCTATTTAATCTTTACCTATGGGCTAAAATCTCTTTTGCTTAGGAGTTAAGGGGACTCTGAGAGAGTGTCATTTCACAGTGTACAATGGGTGTATTAAGAATGACTTGAAGTCTGAATTCTGAATTATTTTTCCTTCTCGGTGTTGTATAACATAGTTACACAAAGAGCTCTGTGTTTTGGGAACCAGATGGGGAAGGTAGGAAAAACTTGCCCTTCTTGGTCTGACATGCTTTTCTTAATACAAAGTAGAGGCTGTCCTAATTCAGAATTTGTTTCCTTTGGTTGCAACTTTTTGATTTAATGTTGCTCTGTGGATTAATATTTGTATTATTTGTGACTTTAATGCTGATTTGTTTTTAACTTTATGTCTTTTGCCAGAGAATTTGTTTCAACACTCCCTTAGCCCCTCAAGCTCTGGAAGATGTCAAAAATGTGGTCAGAAAACATATAAGTGATGGTGTGGCTGACAGTGGATTGACACTGAAAGGTGGGTGAAAGGTGCTTTTTCCCCCCCCTTTCAAACTTTTAAAAAATTTGGCAGCACGAAACTGTCTATAGTGCTATCTAGATGTTTAGGGAAGCGTCTGTGTTTACTAGTGTAACAAAATCTAACCTGGATGTTTCAGAGTTGGAAGAGGCAGGCCATCGGTGGGGATAATTACCTCTGCTGTCAGTATAAATTAGAGGTAGGGAAATTTATTGGATTTCAAGAGTGCAGAGTTCCCTTTGAAGATAAAAGAATTCTGAAACAAATTTATCTTAAAATTCTTATTACTCATAAGCATCCTCTAAACAGAAATTATTTTTAAGGAAGACATTTTATCTCCCAATCAAATTTACCAAGTGCCGAATGTTCCAAGTACCAAGTAAAATATGTTATAGAGCCACAGTGAAATCAGAAACCAACTTTCTCGTTATAGAAATAAGCACACAGATGTCGAAAATGATTTTATTTGTTTTTATCATATACCTCTGTGGATGTCAGTATACACCTTGGGATGTGTTTTTGGCCCTTTCATCCAGTTCCACCTTTTGTTGATCTGGGTGTATATGTGGAATGATTCTGAAATCAGCTCTTTGAGACGCTCGTGAACTTGGTCTTGGTCTGACCTGCAGTATGAACAGCTAGTACACATGTGGTCGTGAGTCTAGCTCTTGCCATTGTGTGTTACATGCTTGTCTCCCATGTGACCCTGTACCCATTTGCACATCAGCTATATTTACTAATTTATTTTATTTCAGGTTTTCTTTTTTTACATACACTTTTTATTCAGAGAGGGAGACATGAAACTACTTGGACTGTGCTTCGACGATTTGGTTATGATGACGATCTGGATTTGACACCCGAATATTTATTCCCCTTGTATGTACCTTTGGCTTCTAATTGATTTCACTTGCCAGTATTTTAAAGTTTTATTTAGCATGTAGGTAGTAGGCTTTGAGCTAGTTGGGAATAATTTAGATTTATAGAGCCGTTTATAGCAGAGTTTCTCAGCCTCGGCACTGCTGACATTTTGGACCAGATAGTTCATTATTGTAGAGCCTGTTCTATGCTTTACAGGATGTTTATTAGCACATCCTTAGATGCCAACAACACCTCTTCCCCTAGTCGTGACAGCCAGAAATGTGCCCGTGGGAGTGAGATGATCCCCACTTAAGAGCCACTGATTTATAGCATGGCTCAGCCTCTTGCTCTTCTTCTTATGGAGAATACAGTTATATTTTAAAATTCGTTTTATTGAGGAAGGAGGTAAGAGAAGCTAGATGAACTTGTTTTTGGAATCAAAGGAGTCAAAAATATATTGGTTAGCGTTTTTCTTTGTCCTCCCTGAGTTTTATAGCCTGTTCTCAGTTTAGGATAAAGTACTTTTCCTAAGCAACCAGTCTCTCTGTGGTTAGTTTCCTTTAAATAGTAATGTGTTTAAGTTCTGTTTGTTTAGCAATGAACCCAGCATCATCCTGAAATAGGAGACTGCCTTACTGTAGGATGCCTCTCCTGTACCCAAGGGAAGGAGGCTTCTCAGGGAGGTGACTTCCCAGGATCAGGCCTTTGATCCTTTTGCCTTTTTTCTTCATTCTTTCAATAGCACATTATCTTCATGTTCTCCTTTTTTTAAATTTTAGCATGGTACTGCTAGCTCTCCACGTAAGGGTTCAGAAAAGCTGTCATTTTTTCCTTCCCTGTCACCGAGGAAGCAGAATAGTTTGTGGTTGGATTCCTGGTCCATTAATCAGTTCTAAGTTGAAACTTCCCTTGTCAAAGTTATTCAAACTTGACTTAAGTAATTTCCCAGATTTTTCAATAAATACGTATGGAATGAATGCATTTGTCCCAAGACCTTTTTATCAAGCTTTCTTTTCCGTGCCATTTATGTGGGTAGGTAAATTCTACAGAACGTAAGAAGTTGTTTATTGCTTTGTAAAGTATGACAGTAAGGAAACTCCATCTTTTATGGCTTTGTGACTTACGCTAAAATCTCTTTTAATTTCTTTGTGCACGCTACCTTTAATTTCTTGTAAAATAGCCCCTTTAGAGCCACGTCTTGAGTCTCCTTATTAAACTCTCTACTCCCGTCCTTCACGTTGTGGCAAGAATTAATACTGATAGATGCATAACGCAGATTTTGCCATGTCACTTTGCCTTCAAGACAGGGTAAAAGCCCAAGCTTCCTAACCAGGCGTAGAAAGTCATTCCTGATCTGTTCTGCTCTGACTCACTCTCTGCCTTCACTCTAGAAGTAAATACTAAACTACTTGTAGTCCACAGGTCAGATAGTATTTCCCACCCTGGGCTTCTGCCCATGGTATTTCTACTCTTCCTCCTTCTCCCTCCACCCCACTCGTGTCTGTTATCCTTCAAGTCTCAGTTCAAGTACAGTGTCTCTCAGCAGTGCTGACACCTTCCCATCCCCAGACCAAGGAGTCTGCTTTCTCAGGAGCTCCCCTGGCATCGGTAGTTCGCCCACGCAGTGGTTGCCTCTTTCCGTTGAGATGGTGAGATGATCTGCTTGTGGTCCGCCTCAAGCTTGAATGTGGTTCCTTAGAGGCAGAAAGCCTGTCGTGTTTTCATGTCCCCAGTATCTCAGTGCATTTGATAAATGTTTATTGATTCAAATTTAGGGTGAGTCAGAAATCAAATCAGGGAGAAATAACATCTCTTTGCATCATTTTCAACTCATTACAATGTTGATACTGTATAAAGCTCATAATTTTGACTTATAGTTGGTGTGTAGGAGAAACTGCTAGAAACTGATTAGAGTTTAATCAGTATTTTCTGTACATTTTTTAATACAACCTGCCCTTCAGACAGTTAAGAAAATGTATATGTCACCTTGGAAGGAGCACTATTACGGCTCTTCTGAGGATGACCATAGCAGTGCAGTGACTTCCCCTGGGAAAGTCTAAATGGCTGCAGCAAACCTATTCTATAAGTGCTTTCATCTCACAAAAAGAACTTGTTGCCATTTCATATTCATTTCTCAAATTAAAGTTTAATATTTGATTAATGATTTATTTTACTTTTTTGTTTCATCAACAGGCTAAAAATACCTCCTGATTGCACCACTGAATTAAATCATCATGCATATTTGTTTCTCCAAAGTACTTTTGATAAGCATGATTTGGTAAGCTTTCAGCTGCAGCTCTCTGTGATGTATGATAAAATGTTTTTCTGTGAGTAATGTAGCTCTGTTCCCTGAGCTATTGGGTGCTCATGTCATGTGTGCTAAGTCGCTTCAGTCATGTGTGGCTTTTTGCGACCCTGTGGACTCTAGCCCACTAGGCTTCTCTGTCCAGGTGGTTCTCTAGGCAAGAATACTGGAATGGGTTGTCATTTCCTTCTCCAGGGAATTTTCCTGACCCAGGGATCAAACTCATGTCTCTTATGCCTCCTGCATTGGCAGACGTATTCTTTACCACTAGCCCCGCTCATGTCTCATAGCCAAAAATTATTCAAAAGCTCTTAAAACTAGTAAAAATGCTTTTTCTTATTTACTTTATTATTTTCTCAAGATGAAAAAGTCTAGTTTCTGATAGATTCTTGCATAGGTTTCCGTACATACATGCAAGGAGTTTTCTTGATAAAATGTAAAATTTATTTTCATGGGTTAGTTTTTGGAAACATAGCTTTACAAGATTAGGAGGCTCTCGTGTTTGGGAATTATCCTCTTAGATATCTAAACATTATGTATACTTCCTTGTGTATCTTCAGGATAGAGACTGTGCTCTGTCACCTGATGAGCTTAAGGATTTGTTTAAAGTTTTCCCTTACATACCTTGGGGGCCAGATGTGAATAACACAGTTTGTACAAATGAAAAAGGCTGGATAACCTACCAGGGATTCCTTTCCCAGTGGACGTGAGTATAGAGCTCACTTCTTTCCTTTAGAGTTACAGCTGCTTTGAAATTGTGGTACATTACATGCGTTATTTTGTGAATTTGTCAGATGTTATGAAATGCTTCCATCTTAGCTGCCTGTGAGCAGAATTTATTAATATACTGCCACTGCTATCTCTAAGATGAACTATAAATGTTTATAAATTTATCAGGAAGGGATGTGCTTGCTTTTGGATTATGTACAGGGAAACGTTAATATCAAAATGGAACTAAACATTAATACTTTCAAAACAATTTTATTGGAGTATAGTTGATTTGCAGTGTTGTGTTTTAAAACTTTTTTGATTAAGGGAATAGGAATCATCACTGTTATTACACAATTATTTTATTTTTGGAATATGTAAGTCACTTTAGCCATGTCCAACTCCTTGTGACCCTATGGGCTGTAGCCTGCCAGGCTCCTCTGTTCATGGGATTCTCCAGGCAAGAATACTGGAGTGGGTTGCCATGCCTTTCTGTAGGGAATCTTCCTGACTTGGATCAAACCCGCGTCTCTTATATCTCCTGCATTGGCAGATGGTTCTTAACCATTAGCACCACCTGGGAAACCCATATTTTTTGGAATGTGGGGAGAGCATATTTTACTTGACGTGGAAGACACTTTGAGGGATTGTTGTTTGCTTTGGATGCACTCTTGGGCTTAGTGAGGGTGTCTACAGTCTAGATACAGCAAAGTTGACCTATTGTCTAGGGCGATAGGAAAATCCTCTGCTTGTGCATAATGATTTAATACTTTAACCTTGGTGAGAATAACTTTCTCAACACCAGGCTCTGTTCTTTTTCATCTCCTAAGACAGGCCAACTAATTTCAAGTGCCTTTCAACCTTTCAGTTTTGCACCTTTTGCAAGCCCTTTCAGAATTAAATCCTTAACTAGCCAGTACTTGCAGTACAGTGTGTAACTCGGGAAGCAGATAACATAAAATATCTGTGCTGTAGATCTTACCTAGAGCACTAGGTGCTCTTGGTGCTCACTGCTCATCTGTGTGGCTTTGCTCTTTCCAGGCTGATGGAGTAGGCACAGGAGCCTCCTCCACCCCTTACGTGGTGGTCCCCTTTCTTCTCTGCCCTAAGGATGTCACTGTAGGAAGGAAGAGCCATGGTTGGGCATGTGGGAAATTAAAGCAGTCTGACAAAAATCATCTGGGTCTGGTGTTAAAGCTATGTGAGCTGTTGTGATTTTTTAAAATAGATATTCTTTTAGAAACTTCTTGCGTTTTCAACTTTTTCCTAGGCTCACAACCTATTTAGATGTACAGCGGTGCCTGGAGTATTTGGGTTATCTAGGCTATTCAATATTGACTGAACAAGAATCTCAGGCTTCAGCCATCACAGGTAAGTGAGTAAATACTCTTTAGTTAGATATTTTTTTCAAGTTTTGAGTTTCATATGTAAAAAGAGTGAAAATAAATGCATCTTCATTAGTCTTCCTGTTTATACTCTTGTTTGCCCACAATTTGATAATCTCTTTGGAATTGAAGTGCTTGATTTCTTATTTATCAAGAAAGAAAGAGTAAAGGTTTTACTTCTAGTCTACCCCTGAGGGTAACTTCATGGATGAAAATTAGGGAAGGCTATAGACATTAAAAGTATTTACAGTCCATCTTGTGTTTTAATTTTCTTTAAATAATAAAAACAATGGGTATTAATGCATGATCCTCATATTGAACTGATTGTACATCTCAGTTTTATAACCTCTTACCACATTAATAAATTTTTTACAGATCTTGTAATGTTAAACAGGCATTCTTGCCAAATAATGTGCTATACTTAAAATATATATATATAGATGTAATATGAAATAATCAATTAGGGAACTGATCATTTCAAGAAGTTTTTATATCCTAATTGGTGGGAAAAAATGGGCATGTATCTTATAGGAAGCCTTGTTATAAGAAGACAACCTGTGAGAAATTGACAGAACAAGTACCCTTTAAAAAATACTTAACCAATTAGACAGTATTTACTTCAGCACCAAAGAATAAGGAATTAGCCAGCATGAGGTTCTTTCACTCAACAAAATATTGTGGACATATTTCTATTATCGATAAGTGTATTTTATATATCTTTAATATTATATAATGTATCATCGTATGGGTAGTCTATAACTTACTGAACTATTCCATAATTTTGTGTTTTTTATTTTCAGTTTTTTGTTACTATAAATAGTGTCTCTGGTGAGCTTTCTTGTAATCAAATCTTTGGGTGCAGCTTAAGGAGGTCTCTTTCCCTCAAGAAAGATGCCCGTTGCTCTGCTGATACAGGATTGTTTTCAGCATTGCCTCTTTTACAGATTTACCTTGGAAATCTAGAGTGCCTATCACCTTTCTCTTTATAGACCCAAGAGACTAACGTTTTGAGGTGGCATCTTTCAGTTTATCATTTGTTACGACGGTGATAGAAAAAAAGATGGGATGTAGTGTGTGCTACCTTCATTGTAATTTTCGTTCCTTTTGGGAATATTGTTTTCTTATGTAAAGGTACTACTTATTTTATGATAAAATAAATATGTGATTGCTAGAAATTTACAACTGACTTTCAGAAATGCACCTTTTTCAGTAGAGTGGCCCTTCTGTATTATCTTCTATACTTCATTTTTCATACAGGTTGGCTATCATACAGTTTGTTTATTGATCAAATGCTTCATAAAAATAATAAATAGCAGTATCATATTTTGCAGAAGGTGAAGTAAAGGCTCAGTGAGTGTACGTGGTACATAATTAGCTTTTTATTTTCCTTTTTAGTAACAAGAGATAAAAAGATAGACCTTCAGAAAAAACAAACTCAAAGAAACGTATTCCGATGTAATGTAATTGGGATGAAAAACTGTGGGAAAAGTGGAGTTCTTCAGGCTCTTCTTGGAAGAAACTTAATGGTGAGAGCTCAGAAAGTTAGAACTTTACTCAGTAGATTCTTATAGTCATGTGTTTACATAATTTTTTCATAACCGTTAACCTTTTCAGATGATATATAGGTAAAATAGTAAAGTACAACTAAAATACAACAGTAATCTCTTTGAACTAGCTTTATCTTTGCTTCATTGGTATTAGCCATCATTTGATGGTGTCTTTTTTTAACATTTGGATGGAGATTAAATAAATACACATATGAAAGTATCAGACACAGGGCTTGGCATGAAGTAAATGTAGCACTCTACATTGCTGATAGCTGATTGTGACTACTGCCTTGAGTAAAGAGGTTGACATATTTTCAGGTGAAATAGCAGGCCAAATCATAGTGTAATGAGAACTGCCAGCAGGTGGCTCAGTGAATACAGTTTACTTCCTTTTCAGCTACTGCTTTCCCTTTCTGAAGAACAAATGCGTCTCTTATTTTAGAGCCTAAGAACTAAGAAACAAAATCAATATGCTCTTTGTACTGATAAATAATATATAGCATAGGGAAGAATGTCCTTTTTTTGGTAACACACCCACACATATACACAAAGTACATGTGCTGATGAAAACTAGTTACTGTGATTTCTTACTGTTAATACTGAGATTTTTGGTTGTTTTCAGAGGCAGAAGAAAATTCGTGATGATCATAAATCGTACTATGCAATTAACACTGTTTATGTCTATGGACAAGAGAAATACTTGTTGGTAAGAAATTTTCTGGCATATAAAGATTATTAATTATTGGGTACATTTTTAAAATGACTCTTTGAGAACATAATTGGATTTAATTTAATGGCTTTTGTGTGACTTTATTTTTCTACCTGACTTAGTCATTAGATTTAATTTTAGTTCTCTTAAATCTGTGTGGTGATTACATGGTTGTAGATACAGGTAAAAATTTATCTATTTGTGCAGTTAATTGTATGTAATACCACCATAAAAAAGTAAAAAAAAAAATTCAGTCCACTTGGTCTTTCTTTCATTTATATTTTTAAAAATTACATCCTTTCCTATTGACTAGAAATTAGTTTGAAGGCTTTAGTGCAGGTGTGTGGTAGTTTATCTGTGGTCAGTGATAACCTTAGTGTACCATCCTTTGCTTTGTGTTTTTGATTGGTGGGGAGGAAGAGTGGTGTGGCAGAAAGAAAAACCACCTGGGAGTCGTGTGTATGTGCCCAGTCATGTCCAACTCTGCCACCCCATGGACTATAGCCCATCAGGCTTCTCTGTCCATGGAATTTCCAGGCAAGAATACTGGTGTGGGTTATCGTTTCCTTCTCCAGGGCATCTTCCCGACCCCAGGTGAACCCAGGTCTCCTGCTTAGCAGGCTGATTATTTACCACTGCGCCACCTGGGCTTCCCATTGGGAATCATCTGAATTCATATTTTGGTTTGAGTTATCTTTGGCAGTTGACCTAATCTCTGTAACCTGTTTGTTATCTTTACTAGGTAGAGAATGCATGTAAAGGGCCTGCCCAGCACACTTTAGTCACTCAGTAAATGTTAGTTTCTATAGGACCTTAATCACCATTTTTCATCTACAAAAATCAGAAAGCTACTTGTTTATCTCTGTGTCTTACTTCTAATGAGTCTGGAAAATTATGCTTAACTAGTATTTTTAAATTAAGTCAAATTAAGCAAGTAATAAAACTTCATGACTTTAATTTTGCATCAGTGTTATGATACTTACGTTTCTCACTGTCTTTTTCTTTTTCCAAGTTGCATGATATCTCAGAATCGGAATTTTTGACTGAGGCTGAGATCCTTTGTGATGTTGTGTGCCTGGTATATGATGTCAGTAACCCTAAATCCTTTGAATACTGTGCCAGGATTTTTAAGGTTTGTTTCAATTTTGGCCTATAACTGAGTTTAACTTTGTAAGGAGTTTAATGGAATTGTAATGTGCTTTCTAACCAAGGAAATGCAAGAAAATTATCTGTGGAGCTTTTTAAAGATAGATACATCCTATCCCTAAAGGTTCTGGTTTCATTCTGAGGTGGTACAGTCCCAGACATCTGTATTTTTAAAAATACTTTTTTCCACGAGTGATTCTGATGTGCGTCCCTGGTTAAGAACCTCTGCATTAGTGAAAGTTCTTAGAAATGCACATGGTTTACATATTGCCAATTATACCAAGAAGATTAATAGAGCAAGGAGATAAACATGAGGCTTCAAAAGTTGTAAGTTACTTTGAGATTGTCAACAAGATTCAATAAGAGTAAAAAAACTAAATGTACAAAGGAATTTCCTCTAGGATTGTTTTTAATAGCAAAAACCTGGAAATAATCCACATATCTAACAGTAGGAAGGTAGTTTACCAAATTGAGATAAAATAATCCTGTGAAATTTATATAGTCATTAAAAATAATGGTTTTGAATTCTGAAAACATGGAAAATACAGTATTTTCAATAGTAATATCCAGCAAGACTGCCACTAGGTAAATATCTGTGTGTGTGTGTGTGTGTATATATATATATATATATATATATATATGCATGTGCTTAAGGACTAGAAAGTGTAGCCCGCCAGGCTCCTTTATCCATGGAATTCTCCAGGCAAGAATACTGGAGTGGGTAGCCATGCCCTTCTCCAGGGAATCTTCCCAGTCTAAGAATCGAACCCAGGTTTCCTGCATTGCAGGCAGATTCTTTACTGTCCTGGGCTACCAGGGAAGCCCTAAGGACTAGAGGTAATATAAAAAAATGAAAATAGTGTGTTTTAGGATAGAAGAAATTAGGTGGATTTCTTTCTATTTCAAAGTATTAGATCTTTAAAAAAATTTTTTTTTAAATTACAGTGAATTTGAAGAATTGTTATAGGTTTGTATTATTATCTGCATTAGAAAAGTGGCCCTGGTCTTATTACGTCAGTGACCTAGACATCTGCCAGTCCTTGCCTCTTCGTTTACTTTCTCCCTGAAACTGTTGATGATTGCCTATCTAGAGAAAAATTTCAGTGCCCGTTGAATGAAATTTAGTAATTTTTGAGCTTGTCATCAGATTTTGATTTCACTTTTTATTCTATAGCAACACTTTATGGACAGCAGAATACCTTGCTTAATCGTAGCTGCAAAGTCAGACCTGCATGAAGTTAAACAAGAGTATAGTATTTCACCTACTGATTTCTGCAGGAAACACAAAATGCCTCCGCCACAAGCCTTCACTTGCAATACTGCTGATGCACCCAGCAAAGATATCTTTGTTAAATTGACAACGATGGCCATGTACCCGTAAGTACTTGCTCGGCCGTCATTTTCATGTTGCATGGTTCGTGGTAGCATTGCATGTCATTGTTAGCCATGAGGGTGGACTCTCTGTCAGAGAAGTTGTTCAGCAACAGAGACTTTGTAATGAGAAGGGACAAGTTTGAGTAAATGCAAG
Organism: Ovis canadensis; assembly: GCF_042477335.2. Lineage (NCBI taxonomy): Eukaryota > Metazoa > Chordata > Mammalia > Artiodactyla > Bovidae > Ovis > Ovis canadensis. The sequence continues at coordinate 26,347,901 of NC_091255.1, read as the reverse complement.
TTTAGTTTGAATACCAGAATAGAATTGTATGAATATAATTATATAAAGTATACATAATCTGACAATATTTGAATATTTTTGAGTAGGCTGTAACTATCTTAATAAGATAGTACAGTAAAACTCAGCCCCTCACTTCGCATTTAAAAAATTAGTCTTACTGCCATAAAGTGGGATTGACATCATGCTAATAAAGCATTTTCATATGAACAAAAATTTCATTTTTATGTTTTTTTCTGCTGATCAATTGACTTCGAGTATGTGAAGGATTCTAAAATTGTTTATGAATCTCTGTTTAAATTACGGGTATGTTTGAATTCAGGATATAACATCTTTTGTTAGTGCTGTTAAAAGCAGTTGTAATTGGAATTCCCTCTATAAAAATGTTTTACATTGAGTGTTATGAGCCACAAGTTTTATGTACATTTATTATATATTTATACATGCATATGCACAAGCACATGACTGTGGTCATCTTTGTAGTTTACTAACTGCCTTAAAATTGCATGGCTCTTAATGGCATTCTCCTCAAGTACTGTGTTCGTATAAATTCTGTTCTGTGACAAGGTAGTTTTTCAGGCAGTGCGTTTCTCAGAACTTCATAGTTTATTTCATTTATTATTATGTTATTCTCCAAGTTATTTTTTTCTTATGAAAACTACAGTATAATAGAGTTATACTCAAAAATTGCTAGAAGCTGAGGTTTTTCAAAAAGCATGTTAATCTGTACAGATTTTTCAAAGCAGAGTTAACTTTATTGCTATTCCATTAACTAATACTTTAAAAAAATGCTGCAAACCCTTGAAGTTCTATTTGTATTGGAAGAGAAGTCATTCCTATTACTATTAGATAAGCAAAACCTTATTTCTGTTTACCTTTGCTTTAAAACTCTCGTGTATGTTATCTACAGAGAGGATCATTACAAAGACAGACTCTACCGAGACATGGGCAGCACTGATAGAATAGAGAATTTGAGAAAAATCTGGGTCTTTCTAAAAACTGCTTTGTAAGTTACTTTTTCTTTATGGCTTCCTTTGTAAGTTACTTTTTCCTTATGGCTTCTGTGGGATTTTGTTGACATTTTCTTGTAGATGACCAGATCTCTTTCACCGTAATTAGTAATTATCCAGAAACGCACTGCTTGGTCAGTCTTACTGCCTAACTGTATACTATGGTGTCTTTTTTTTTTTCACTATGTAAATGCACTATCTTAATCTTGTAAATAATTGCAACTGTGTTTTTAAAATTTTACTGCAATATTTGTGAGTGTGTGTGTGTGTGTGTGCACGTGTGTATATGATAAATGTACATACATGGACACTTGTTTATATGGTTAATCAGAAACTACTTCTCATGAAGCATCTCCCTGTTGCTAAGCATACTTTGCATCCCTCCTTTTTGGTGGGCGGAGCCTGTGTATGTTGAAGAGTCAGATTCAATTATAAAATAACAGATGGATTCCAGTATGACAGCTGGCAGTGACTTAGTACCAGTGCTATGTTCATCATCACAAGTCAAATTTTAAAATGGAGTATCTCTAGCCTATAAGAGCCTTTTGAAAAATTAATTCTTGTTTTTCTTCATGTTGAGAATTAGGCATTATTGGGATGCTGCTAATCTCCACAATCATGCCACTGTGTGCTGTGGTCTCATCAGATTTCACAAGCTAAGCCAAGTCAGTTTGGGCCAGTGCTTTGAGAAGGACTTCTCCTTTAGAGAAGCCTCTGAAAAATGTTCAGGTGTTACAGGAAAGGATATAATCGATTCATCAAGTGGCGCTCTTCTGAGTGGGTTCTGCGCCAGTACCTCTTGAGGGGTGGTGTGATGGCCTTGTCTGTCTGAGTGGCTCTGACCACTGAGCAGTCATTGGAGACCCCCTACTTTGGTCTTTAAAGTGGAGGTGAAATGGCTCCACGTGCCTGTACCAACTAGTACAACTCACTCAACCAGAAAGGAGTCAGAAAGCCTCCCTAAATTTTGTATCTAAGATCAATTGGATCCATTGTTGATTTTTACACCCTTACCCACAGTTTCATGTTATCATACTTAGCTGCTATGTTAGCAGATACTTAGCTGCTGGTAGCAGATGAAAATTAACCCCATATTTTGGGTTCAAGTAGAAGTATATGAAGCACTTTGATTTCCTCGGGGAGCCACGGTGCTTGATGGATTAAAGACGATGCTCATATCTCCTCAGGTTGAATATACACACTCGTCTTTTGACTCTTTCGTGTACTTGTCACTATTCTCCTTCCTGGTTTTCAGGCATGTGTAATCTGAGGGGGGAGGAGGGGGTGGTTGTTTCAATGCTAGCCAACTCTGACCTTTCAGTGGATGCTATGGCTTACTCAGTTTTTCTTTTATTGATTTAGATGAGGGTGCCATCTATTGCTGTGCATATTTATTCCACTAAAACCCTTGTACTAATAATTCTATCCCCCCTCCAAAAAAGAAGCAAACGTGTTAGCTGATTTTCCTCAGATTTTCTATAGGGAGGGAGGAGGGAGCTATTGCTGTTGATTATATTTTTTTGTAAACGTGGAATTCTGCACAACTTTAGCATGCCCCGCACTGTCCTTTTCCTTAGTGTTGCTTATGCCTAAGTCTTTTTTTTTTTTAAGTTGGCACTCTCTGACTTGTGCCATATTTGTAAGTAAGAACTCAACTCCTGTCCTTCTGTGTGTTTTCGCAGCCATGCCCGGTTACGCTGTATGTGCACCTGCAACAGGTGTACCTTTTGCATCTGTCAGAGCTTCCTCAACTCAGACTTGCTGCAATCTGTAAAGAACAAAATCTTCACTGCAGTTCTTAACAGGTTCTTAACTTTATTTACTGGGTACCAGGCATTCTGTTAAAATACAAAAGGAGAAAAGTGGATGACTATTTATTACATAGATACTCACTACCAAGACAACAAGCCAACTGATGCCCAACTAACTTCCACTAAAATTCTCACCGTGGTGATAATGTTTAGTTCTGGAATCATCCTCAATGTTTAAAAATTAATAGATACATTTAGGGGACTCTGAAGTAAGATTTTTGCCTTTTTAATTCAGAAAGTTAAAGTATTTTTTAAATTAGAGGATAAAAATGTGTAGGGAGATTGAAAATCTTACGGCTGAGAGTTGCAGAAATAGATTAGGACTTTAGTGAGGAAAAGAGACATTGATCCCAAATGTTATAATGTATTCAGCTTGCATTCAAACAGTGCGACTTATAAAACCATACTAATGTGAACAGTGTCTTGGGTTTGAAAAACTTTTCTGTTGTTTAAATTATTTATAGTTTTTTTTTTTAACTTTTTAAGTACCTTGGATATTTATTTGAAAAGAAGACAATAGCCAACTTTAAGGATTCAAAGGAATATGGAAAAGGAAAAAGATCTATAGTACTAGTTTTTGAGGGCTTTATAACGGAACCCAACACATGAAGTTTGCTTAGAACATAATACACTTTTAAAAAAGAGCAACAACAACAAAAAAATAGGTTGTATACAGTCCCTCAAAGCAATAAACTTGGAAGTTATGTTCTTATTCCGGTCATGCTGCCTTTGTTCAAATTGATTTTACATTTTGTGAGCATTTAAGAGCCTAATTAATGTAATAGTAATTTGTATCTAATATCAAATTTTTATGTGTCCATGGATGAATTAGGTTTTTGAAATCATCCTGATGTCATTGGGAGCAGGGCTTAATTAAGACAGATGATCAAGCTAAGTAGATTTTGGTTAGAAATGAATCTTATTTGGGTTACTGTTGGACTCCCACTGAGGGCCAGAACTGTACCAAATGAGTAGGCTGGTTTGTGTTCACCAGCGGTGTAGACATGGCTACTAAACAGTGAGGCTGTATTGTATATGAATCAGAAATGGACTCTGCAGGCATCCTACAAGAGTTTTGGTGATGTTTTTGAGAACTGTCAGCTCTGGAATAAGAATGCAGCTGTCTCAGGTGGTTGCTTTGAAGGGCTCACCACTCTCATTTGGTGGTGAAATTCTGCCTCTTGTCTTTTGAATGGCACCTTGTAAAAAGTAACACAGATTCTCTCATGATGGCTATCTGAGAAAATGCAAGGCTAGTTTAAACTAAACAACATTCAGGAGCTGTGGAGTCAAAAATGGTAGAGCTGGAAGAGATTCTAGGATTCATCTGGCCTAACCTCCCGTTAGACTGACTTCCTGAGAGCCTTCTTGAGAGAGTATTGTTTATCTGCTGATGGCTTTCCTCATTGGAGAAGGTTTTTGTTTTTGCTTTTTTTTTTTTTGACTAAAATGATTGCCCTTTAACTTTCTCTCCTTTAGTTTTAGTTCTGCCCTTTAGAACAACATACGACTATTCTACTCCCTCTTCAACATAGCAATCCTTCAGACATTTGAAGACGGCCATCATGTCTCCCCTAATTTTCTCTTCTCCAGGTAGAACATCCCCATTTCTTTCAGCTGTTTCTTAACTTAGTCGGTTTAGTGACCTCATCATTTCTCGTTTCCCTCATCTGAAAGCCCCTTAGGTGTTCAGAGTACCTCTTAACAAGCGCCCCTGAGAATGGAGAATGGTGCTTCAAGTGTAATCTGGCTTTCCATAACGGTGGGCAGTCATGTTCCACAGTTAGGACAGCACCTGTCTACTGCATGAACTCACTGTGTAGAAGCCCCAACCCACTGTGGATGTGTATTAATCTTGGGGTTAACTGAAATCAGATTGTTTTTCCTGTGAAGTGCTATGAAAGCAGTGTCCCCTCCTCCCTAATTGTGTCTTTGACATTTTTAGTTGGCCCTCTGAATCTAACTGCAGATACATATATCTCTCTATTAAATGTCATATTCTTTTCAGTCCATTTGTTCTAGCTCAGTCATTTCAGACATTGTTTCTGTCATTTGTCCCATTATATATCTTTCTCAGCATTGTGTTATTTGCAAATTTGGTAGCTATGTTTTTTATCTTTCAAGTTAGTGATAAAAAGTAATGTTGAATACCCAGCGACTAGAGAGTGAGGTTGATCAAGCCAGCAAACCCTTTAGTGCCCTGCTAGAGAACTCTTTTCCCAGTGACACAGATTCAGAATTTTGGGGGAAAGATTATTCTGCCAATTAAAAATATTTTATTATCCAGCCCATGTTTTACCTTGTTATCTTACAGGAAATTTCATGGAGAGCTCTTTTGAAATCATTACAATTTCTACCACATTCCTCAGATCTACCAATGTGTTAATTTTATCGAAATAGAAAGTGACATCTATTTGGTGTCTTATTCTTGATGAACTTACCCTGGCTCCTAATAATTGCTGATCATAAACCATCTGTTTCCTTCTAGAAGCTCTCGATTGTACATAATTGCAGATTGATTTGTTGTCTGCATCTTCAGTGACAGTTTTAGTTTTAGGTTGGTTTAGTCAGCTTCCCAGTGAAAGAGGTTGGGTGTGCATTATTGGATGAGATTGCTCATCATAAGTTGCACTGTATAGTGATCCTTGAAGAAGAATCAGTACATTTTGTCATGCCTACTTATAAACTAGAAATAATTTAATGGTAATGTCAGCATACATGACTTACATCTGGTAATCAAGAAGGGAAAGATTGAAAAAGATGAGGAGGGGAACCCCTGCACTTTTCAAAGAACTCCTGCCTCTTCCCTAGTAGGTATTTCACTAATTTATTTTCTAGAAGTCCAGTGGAAATTTATGAGTTCCATATTGAAGTTTCTTCGAATTCACAAAAGGATTGTTAGATGAGGTAGGCGAGGGTGGAAGCCAAAAATGGAAATGCCTACAGGGCCTGGATGGATAATGTTAATGAAAGAAGGTGGCCAAGGAGAAGTAAGAGAGGTGGGGACAATGACAGGTCCTGTCTGAAAGAGGCAGCCGTGTCTCAGCTCCAGCTATCGGTCGTTGTCCAAGTGTGATGTTGCCAGGACTTCTGATTCTCTGACATCAGATGTCGGGATTTTTATATGAGAATTCCTGCTGTTTAAATGAAAGCAATGAAATTTTAAAAATTTAAAGTATTAATCAGAACAAAGAAGACATGTTTGCAGGCCACCAGTTTGTAACTTCAGTCTTAAGACATAGCCTAGAGTTGTGAAAATGCAGGCCAAAAATAAATAAATAAATAAGTACACCTAAGGAATGAAACGGAGAAGGCAATGGCACCCCACTCCAGTACTCTTGCCTGGAAAATCCCATGGACGGAGGAGCCTGGAAGGCTGCAGTCCATGGGGTTGCTGAGGGTCGGACACGACTGAGCGACTTCCCTTTCACTTTTCACTTTCATGCATTGGAGAAGGAAATGGCAACCCACTCCAGTGTTCTTGCCTGGAGAATCCCAGGGACGGGGGAGCCTAGTAGGCTTCCGTCTGTGGGGTCGCACAGAGTCGGACATGACTGAAGTGACTTAGCAGACTTAGCAGCAGCAAGGAATGAAAATGCCTTTTACAAACACCCCACATACAGTTTTACTCCTTTCTCTTTAAAAACTTGAAAAAGTAATCTCATTGGTGGAGTGAGAATGGAACCACTTTCTATGGAACCACTTTTTTCACCATTGGTTTGCTGAGCCAGGTATATCTTAATATTACATAAATGGAAAAAGAGATTTAGTAATTGAGTAAAAGTCATATAAGAATTTTTTACTCTTCATTCAATAGGGAGGATTTCTTACTCAATAAGTCTCAGGTCTTTGGATTTAGAAATCTTTTGTGCCTAGCATTTGATTTAGATGTGTAAATAAACATTTAAAAATTTTTCCTTTAAGGCAAAAATTTTGTTAAATGTCTGCAAAGAAATTAATATACAAATATTGGTATATGCATGCTGTTCTCAAGTTAGTACATTGTTTTAATGTGCTAATAAAAATGTTGGTCACCAAAATAGAAATTACTTCCAGATAATACATGTTTGGGCCCATATTCTCCCCTTATGTCATTCTCCCACTGCTTTGATTTATTCATTTAAGTACTTAAGTACCTGCATTAGATAGGATCCTGCTGTGATCTGGGGCAAAATATCATACAAATGTGAAGATCTAGGCATGTATTTAAATACGTTTCTAAATATTATGTTAAAATTTTTTAAACTTTGATTATATTTTCAGTGACCTTAGTGCCTTATGCTAATATTAAACCTGATCTGAGAAGATCTGTGTCAAATTAATTAATTTACGCTTAGGCAGTTTCAACAGTTCCAACATTTCTGAAATTGTCCATGTTTCCCCTGTCTTTGACCAGAAAAAATTGTCTGTTTTTGTTTTTGTTTTTAGCTAATTGACTATCATGATATATTTCAAGTAGAAAGTAGTAATACAAATTTTTTTTCTTTCAACCCTAATTGAATGAATATTGGTTTAACTACATACCTGACGTGTGACTTTGTTCTTGGGTAATTATGGTCTCAGCCTTTAGATGTGGATAGGTTTATGTTTTTCTTGAGAACAATTTATGAATAGCTGGAATTATTTGAATTTAAATACGTTTGGAGGGTGATTCGTATGTGGCCAGATGATTGCATTCTTTAGCAATGCTTTCATTTCAAACCGTGCAAATCACGTCATTGGAGAAAAATACCTTGTGATTATATTTTAGTTATAAATACCTCTTAAATCTAAAGGTGTTAAAATGAACTATGTAGGAGTGGACTGGTTTATTGGTTTGAACTCCCCAGGGTTTTAGTCTATTAAGCATTTATTGTTCTAATTTCAGCACACTTTTGCTGTGCATGAGGATGTTGCTCTACTCCAGTGTGCAGTGTACTCTAGTGCACCAGGGTACTGTAGTGCACCAGGGTACTCTAGTGTGCAGTGTACTCTAGTGTGCAGTATACTCTAGTGTGCAGTGTACTCTAGTGCACCAGTGTATTCTAGTGTACTACTCTAGTGTACCAGGGTACTCTAGTGCACCAGTGTACTCTAGTGTGCAGTGAACTCTAGTGTACCAGGGTACTGTAGTGCACTACTCCAGTGCACCAGGGTACTCTAGTGTGCAGGGTACTCTAGTGCACCAGGGTACTCTAGTGTGCAGGGTACTCTAGTGCACCAGTGTACTCTAGTGTGCAGTGAACTCTAATGTACCAGGGTACTGTAGTGCACCAGTGTGTTCTAGTGTACAGTGTACTCTAGTGCACCAGGGTACTCTAGTGCACCAGGGTACTCTAGTGTGCAGTGTACTCTAGTGTACCAGGGTACTGTAGTGCACCAGGGTACTCTAGTGTACCAGGGTACTCTAGTGTGCAGAGTACTCTAGTGCACCAGTGTATTCTAGTGCACTACTCTAGTGTACCAGGGTACTCTAGTGCACCAGGGTACTCTAGTGTGCAGTGTACTCTAGTGTACCAGGGTACTGTAGTGCACCAGGGTACTCTAGTGTACCAGGGTACTCTAGTGTGCAGAGTACTCTAGTGCACCAGTGTATTCTAGTGCACTACTCTAGTGTACCAGGGTACTCTAGTGCACCAGGGTACTCTAGTGCACCAGGGTACTCTAGTGTGCAGTGTACTCTAGTGTACCAGGGTACTCTAGTGTGCAGTGAACTCTAGTGTACCAGGGTACTGTAGTGCACCAGTGTGTTCTAGTGTGCAGTGTACTCTAGTGTGCAGTGTACCCTAGCCAGCACTTTAATTGCCCCTTCCTTTAGATGTTCACTTTGATTTGTCTGTCTGTGCCACCTAGTCATTTTTTTAACTCCTCTTGATCCTTTTCCCAGCTGCGTTTCAGTGTCTAGTCCTCCCATTTTTCCTAACCTGTAGTTTAATCATATTGTTTATTTTACAGTTTATCATTTTGGTGTAGTTTTCTTTGATACATATTTTGGTTCTCTTATTTCTTTGTACAGATTGTTTGTTCCTATTACTTCCTAAGTTTGGTAATAGTATTTTACTTCAGCAACAAAGTGTGTAGCTCCACACTGAATATGATGGACGGTCATACCCATGTATTTTTTTACTCTGCTTTTTAATGTATTTTTAAAATTTGGATACATGAGACATTTATTTTAATCCATTCATTAATGACTTACTTCATTTGCCCTTATTACTTTACTAATCACCTAAGTGCCTCCACATCTCTTAAAGTCATGTTACTTAATATAGGAACTCTATTTTTGAAGAGAGATGTTTTACAGTTGTCACACCAAAATGAACTGCCTTTCACAGGATTGCCTTATAAAGAGGATGGTTTCCTAGAAATCTTAATGTTACAGAGATTCCATTGGGAATATAAGAGTCTGTAAGATACCATGTTACAGTAAAATACTGCATTTTAAGGAAGTGCATCCTGTGTTTTAATTTCATATGAAACTTTTATGTTTATATGAAAGGTCCTTACAAGGCTTTTCTTTGAATTTGAATGCATATACATGATCATGCATTTAAAATTGCACCAGAGTTGTGTTATAGATTCTTGCCAAGTAAGCTGCTGCTGCATATAATTTAAAAATTTTTTGCCATTTGATTAGTACTTTAAAGGACACGACAGAATGGAGTTTGCTTATTCCAACCTTTATCAGTAGTTAACATAAACGTTATTTATTTCCCATGTATTTATAGTCATCTGTGAATTTTTATTCCTCTAATGCTTGGTGAAGCATTTGACGTTGCACACCTGTGTCCTTTTCCTAAGTTTGTTACTGTTTAGGCATGCTCAGTTAACAGTTTTCTTACGATTTGTGTTGCAGTTCATCTTCCTTGAACACTATATTTTGATTTCTTAACCTATTTTGAGAAATATTAAAATATTTCATACCTACTAGGTATGAATTGTTCAATTAGGAAAATTGTCATTATTAAAACTATAATTAACAGTAATGGCATTATTATTAGAGATAAATATAAAAAGTACTTCACCAGGAAGAAACATAAAAGTAGGGAGATCCAGAGACATTTTTTTTTTCAAGTTTAAAAACAAAAGATTTAACTATAGTTTCGATGACCTCAGTATAATTCTCAGTTTGGGATATGTAATTACAAATAGGAAAAAGCTATGTATGATATCTGTAAACCCTAGGTAACTTTAGGTTTACATGCATTACAGTTGCATAGACTGTTTCATAGTATTAACTTAAAAATGCATACCTGAGATATATGTATGAAAAGAATTATAAAACTAAGAGACTATTCATTTTTAGTGCCTTTGCACACCTTGTTTGGGAAGGGTGAAGTGGTGAGATAGAAGAATAAAAAATATGAAATTCAAATTTATTTCTGAGAAGTTGTATGGGAGGACTGATAAAAGTGACTGGGTGGAAGCTACTCTTCCACAGTCTCTTAACTTCACTGCTTTTGAGTATGTACTATTGAGCTTTTCTTTCCACTGCATAATAGCCTGCAATCTAAGGCTAGATTAGTTGATAGCTGGACTTTCTGAATTCTCCTCCTGCCTCAAATTCTAATTTTTGCAGACATTTAGGTCTCTGCAGTACAGGCATACCTTATTTTATTGTGCTTTGCTTTATTGTGCTTCGAAGATATTGTGGTTTTTACAAATTGAAGGTTTGTGGTAACTGCATTTTCAGGTGATCGTTAGCATTTTTTTAGCGATATTTATAGTATTTTTAAATTAAGTATGTGTATGGTTTTTTTTTTAGTAATAATGCTATTGCACACTTAATAGACCACAGTGTAGCATAGACATAATTTTTCTATGCACTGGGAATCCAAACAGTTCATCTGACTCACTGTATTGCAATATTCACTTTATTACAGTGTTCTGGAACTGAACTCATAATACCTCTGAGGTATGCCTGTATAGTTTTTATACCTCATATGTAAAGTCTTGTAACACATTATAGAGAACAAAATTAAAAATACCTACTTGGGAATAGCTGGAATAGGTTTAGTTCCATTGAGCCCTTTATAAAGGATTTGATTATTCTATGATTCTGAACATTGCAATTGATAACATTCCCTTTATTATTGGTTAAATACACTGAACCCCATAAAGTTCATGTTGTTATATTTGCTGTAAATTGCAGAGTTAATTGGAGCATGTTGTATGCCTTTTTTAAGGCATTCTGTGTAAAGGTGCATAGGAATTTTGGTCCATCGTTACGCACCTTCTGTGACCTTCACACAGTTTTTAAAATACCTCTTTATTGCCTGAATTTTGGAAACATTTCCTTCTTTCTGCCTTATTAAGTAGCAGCCTTAATAATGTCTAGGTCCAAACTTGTTGGTTTGCTCCCACACTTGGATCAAAGAGCGCTTGTTGTCTGATTGACATATGGGCCCAGAGCACTTTTAAGCCAGAAAGCCAGCATTCAGAACACAGGGATTCTCTGCTTAAGAACTCAAAAGCTCTAGCAAGCTTTATATGATTAATTAAGGTTATATTTTACCATTTAGTCATTATTTCTTATGTTGTAAAAAGAGATACTGCTGAACCTAAATTATTTTATTCCACATAAAATAGGGAAATGTGTGATTCTGGTATATCAATAGATTGGGGAAAAAAAAGAACCTTTTTACACACACACACACACACACACACACATTTTTGACCCTGTAATTTTCATTTTGGGAAGGTATGTTAAGGAACCTGTTTTAAATGTAGTGGAAAATGTTATGTGAAATAGTGTTTATCACTTTAGTTACAGGTATCTGTAAATGGAAATAGCCACCAATAAAAATACAATGCAGCCATTTAAAAGGATGTTTCTATATTCATGGAAAAGGCTTTATGTAATATGTTTAAAGGATATAAAATATATAAATTATATGCATTGTGTTTGCAGCTATGTGAGAAACACATTTGAAAAAAGCCTAAAAGAGAATACCACAACTTTTAATTATTTGCCTTAAGGGACTCTAAGTGACTTTTTCCTTCCTGCTTTCATTTTCTCATATAATGTGCTCATATTACTTTTTTAATAGCCAAAAAAACTCAAGAAAAAACATACAGTAAGACGTTATAATTTATTCTAAGATATTTTATATGAGTCATTTGGAAAGAATTGTGGAAGAATTGCTTTTTGCTTGAGTTTAGACATGAATTAGGAAGCAGCTTTTTGAAACTGTTGCTCTGCTTCTGCTTGAGACCTGAAATGACAAGCATGGCTCAGTTCTTCACATTTATGGGGTACAATTAAGATCACACTCTTGTCTGTTCAGGTGTTGTTAGGCAGGCAGTGCAAATGTGCCATCCATTATAAATGTGTTTTCCTTATAAATAGAGCCTGGTTAATGTAGCTTTTAAATGCATATGGTAAAAGCATAAAATAATTCTCGTAAGTAGCTTTCTGTCTAAAAAGTAGTTTTCCATGTCTAAAAGTATCTTAAACAACTGCTGTAACATCAGTGGAGTCATTGAAATGTACTTTATAAGTTAATGGTTCCCTTGAGATTTAAACTAGCTGTATATTGAACATGTATCTATGTTGTTTGTCATCTATAAATATGAAGCACTGTTTTGCCTATTGAAGACTATACTATAGCTTAGGGAAAAGTAATAATTACTATCTGGAAATGCAAAAGAAAGCTAAGCAATAAAGTCAGGCAAAATATATTATTTCATGAATGGTACTACTTCTCAGAATACAACAAAAGGAGAGGCTTCCCCCGTGGCTGGTTCAGTGGTTAAGGCTCCCTTGCTTCCACTGCAGGGGTTGCGGGTTCGATCCCTGGTTGGGGAACTAAGACCCCACATGCCATGCAGTGTAGGAAAAAAAGGCCACACAACTACAGCAACAGCAAGGAGAGCTAAGCTGTGTTAACAGATTCCATACTTGAAGAATATTTATAAGAAATTATTTTCGCTGATTTTAATGTCACTATAGCTAACATCCTAACCCCGTTTACACTTACTTTATAATTAAGTGTAAAAAAAAAAAACTGTAAAAATATTTTCTGTTCGTGAAGACGCATGAAAATCAGAGAGAGACCAAAGCGGAAGCAGAACTCTGGCGCGCTTTGAGTCCGTGTTCTCACTTTCCATCCTCTACGTCTCTGCTGACTCGGAGTTGTAGACTCGGAAACACTCGTCATAGGACCGTGGCAGCCAGCGCTTGGGATGTTTTACTCTCTTGTTTTTTTTTTTTTTTATAGATATATGTTTGTAGTTTTTAGTAATCAGAAATTAGAAGTATCTCTCAACTTCATGACTAATAGTTGTTAGCCTCATTTTGAGTAAGTACTTCTAGTCACCGAAGTCATTGTCAAGTATTGTTTGTAGTATTAGTTCCCAGGGCTTCTCTTAGTCTTTCAGATATACCAAGAACCAGCCTCTGGGGGATACATAGAGAAGGTATATAACAGCCTTAGGTTTCCCTGCATGGTATGTGAGTGTTTTCAAAGAGTATATATAGATAGATTTTTTTTTTTCCAAAGTTTGGCAATATTCTAGCAGATACATTCATTTTAAATATAGAAATCATGAGATGCATCATATAATAGGATGGCAACTCAGTTTATGTGTGGGATGTTTAATCAAGAGATATTACTTTCAGTCCCCTTCTTTTGTGAGCTGTGCTGTGAACTGCAAACTGTATGCATGTGTATAAAAGGTTAAGAGCCCGGGTAGCTGAGTGGGGTGCCATGCTGTTAGCAGACGACGAAGGCAGTATTACTCACCAGGTGCACGCCGTCAGCTCTGTAGAAGATTCCATCTTCATGGAGTCATCTCACGGTCCACTTTTTCTTGAAGCCAGGTAACATTTCCCACAACCAGTGGGGTTGGCTATGTTGAAGTTTTTCCTATTGGAAAAACTGGAAAAAAAAAACTAAAAAACCTAAGTATTTTCTTCCCTAACTCTTTTTTTTTCTTTTTAATGAACTATTGCCTGTTGGAAGAACTAACTTGCAAGGTAGCATGAATCTGTGTTATCACTTTGCTTTGTAAAATGATGATTATGTAAGGAGTGACTTTTTTTAAATAGGAACTGGGGAAGGATAAGGAGTTGGAGTGCTGTGTGTTGTTTCTCTGTGGTGGTAAGGCATGGAGCACTCTGCTTGTACGACAGCCTTGCTTCTTAGGGACGTACAGATTGCATTGTGTGATAACGAATCTGATTGTTCACTTTTGATTGTTACTGAGGCAAAGTAGTTTTGTACAGTTTTTGTATTCTTGGCTCTTAACTCTTTCGCTTGTGTCAGTGTCTTGGCCTTTTAATGATGTCTGACTCTTGCTTCAAATCTGTTTATTACTTCAGTTGTAAAATAACCTAGGCAGTTTCTCTAAACTCTTAATCCTGTAAGTTTTCTATATCACCTCAATTATGTTCACTTAACTAAACCTTCAGTGACACTTGAATAAAATGTTCCAACTTTTTCTTTGAAGCTTAATCTTCTCTATGGTAAGCTGTCATACTTGAGACCCTTGAGGGTGCTTAGCAGTGTTATTAACTGAGCATGCTCACAAACTCAGTTTGTGGTACAGGCTGTCCTTGTTCTTGTCATGCATAATATGGCTTCCTTTGTGTCATTTACCTTTCAGTCCATCATGTTACATCATGTCCTTTGGTTGGTACCATTGTCACTGCCTGTCTGACTAATACCAGAGTTTGGTTTGTTTGTTTCTTCTTCTTTCTTTAATCAGCAGTAACCAAATTAATGCAAACTGGTAAATCTTCCCTCTTCCTTTTTGGGATTTTTTTTTTTTTTTGGTAAATTTTTATGGGACTCAGTGTTTCTAAAGTTGATTTTAAGCGTTGCTGTTAGAAAAGTATTGTCACTTGTCACTTAACTGCTTACAAGATAGCTTTTGGTTCCTGGGGACAGGCGATTCCATGAAATTGACTCTCAAAATTGTGTGGTTTCAGCCTTAACCTCTCATTTTGGAGGACCATGCTGGTATTAAACAGTGGCAGGTTGATTTGCCCAAGTTCTCCATTTCTCTTGTGAAGAAAATTTTAACATTTTAGATGTTGTTTACTCCCAGATGTCTACAGTATGTCTTAAGCCAGTGACATTCTAAGCAGTGTACCTACGGCCTTATTGACAAATGCTTTTGGTGACCATTACTGTATGCAATTAGTCTGACAAGTGTGCTAATACTTCCCTAAAAATAGACTGTCCACATAACTGTTTTTTTCATGCTAATCATGTTTTAAACATTAATTATATTTTTTGACTACAGGCACGTGACACAAGCTGACCTCAAGAGCTCCACGTTTTGGCTTCGAGCAAGTTTTGGTGCTACTGTTTTTGCAGTTTTGGGCTTTGCCATGTACAAAGCATTACTGAAACAGCGATGATTAAAAAAAAAAAAGAATACTGGCCCTACCAAAAACAAATACTTTTATGTACATTCTGAATGCTTTAAATTCCGCTAGAAATATTGAGATATTTATACATTGCAGAGTTACTTTATTAATATTTGTAATTCATGCATAAGAGTATTTTAATGATTAGTTATAACTGCAGTATTGGCTAGCATATGAAAGAAACCACTTAACAGCCAAACTAAAACGGCTAACTTTCAGAGGCCAAAAGGGAATATTTTGTAAATAATGTACATATTCAGGCAAGATACGGTCTCCCAGACTGAGTTCCAGAAACGATGTTTCTGGACGTTACGACATGGTATTGTTAGTGCTCAGCTGGCTCACTCTCCTGGATTTAAGTCAGCTCTGAGATTGTATTTTACTCATCGATCACTTATTTATTTCACATTTACTCAGAATGATCTTTGGGTACTTTGAGTACACAAGGCACAATTTGCCGTTTTCTCTCTGTTTTTAAAAAACATGAATTTCTTTCAGTCCCGTCCTTTATGGTAGGCCAGCCTTGAAGTCATCGTGCAGTCTAAAAATTGTGTGGTTGAACGTGAGGCTCTCCTCTAAGGAAGGAGGAAGCTAAAGGCACTTAGCCGAGGTGTCACTCGTGTGATTATGTTGCTTCCTTTGTCAGTACGTTGAATTTTATAGCCCTTTCAATCAAAAGAGAAAACAGATTTGTATATTATCAATGTTTTTAGTTTAAATAAACGGTCACCATTACTACTACTGAATTTCCTCCCAAAGTGTAAATTGTTCTATAATGGCTGTGTCTATTATAGTATATTACCGTAGCTGCATGTGTCATGAATTGTTCTATATCTGGCTAGGATAACCTAGAAGCAGCACTTTTTTAAATGGTAAAATAAATCTGATGAATATAAACTCTCATGATAAACCTATTTTTTCCATCATTGACCTTTTCAAGTATTTAAATAAATAACTGCTGTGTACTGTGCTCTTGAGTTTTTTGTCTCATGAAAGTAAGTATTTCTGGGAATTTCCCCGGTGGTCCAGTGGTTCAGACTCAGCCCTTTCACTGCTGTGGCCCGGGGTTCAATTCCTGGTCAGGGAAATAAGATCCCGCAAGCTACACAGTGTGGCCAAAACAGGGGTGGGGGGGTAGTGATTATTTCTGTACAGATGAAATGAAATTCCTCTGGTTTCTGTCTCTTATCTTACAAATTATTTTTTGTACAGAAAGATAATACTTATTAGGAAAGAAGACTTATTAGGAGGAAATCTATTTTAAAGTTGTGGGGAAATCTATTAGGAAAGGGCAGTTGTTTTTCCCTACACATACGTAACTGATATAGTTTTACTACTATGATTTACATGTTTATTTTCTCCTTTAACATGGATTTTTTTCCCCCTTTGCCATTCTGAGGAGTGTTTTCTCCGAAGATCACATTCCTTGAGCAGCTAGTAACAATATAATTTACTAGCTATGAGCTTGTAAAATACTGTGTGCCATGCTCATCTGCACACTTCCCCATCTCCCTCCCTCACATTTTCATTCTGAATCTGAGGAAAAGGAGAATTGAGTGAAGAAAAGTCTGGTGACACCTCATTTTCATTATTTCCTGGGAATTCCTCATTTACCAAATAAATTTCAGTTATACAGCTTCCAGTTCAGTTAATTCTTTCCTCCCAAGTTCTTCCTTGTTCCAACTAAAATGTTATTTTACGTGAATACGCTTTGTAGATTGTTGTGTTTGTGAGAAACAGAGGAGAGAAGGTAGTTTGCCAAAAAGGTGAAAAGCAGTGTGTTTACATGTTGCGATTTTTCTCTCTCAATCTTTTCGTTTGAAGTGTCTGATTGTCAAGAAGGCAGACTGGCAGCTGCCCTGTTTCTTTCCCTGCTCTTGACAGCAGCCTCCCTCTCCTCTCAGTCCAGGCGGGAATGGGTTTGCAGAGGAAACACTGCCTTCACCTCTTTAACTTCCAGGCTCATGCAGGTCTTTTTCCTTCTTTCATATCCATGTTAGGGACTAGTTAATGTAGGAAGATGTGTGAATGAATACAGCAAAAGGCTTCTTCTGGCTTTTACAGTATACTCAGATGATCGCTGTAGGAATTTGAGGGTTGAAAGGAAACCTTCCACTTTGTGCCAATGGCATTCTCTTTTAAAAGAACAGTACTGAAACTGTTTGCTACAGCGTTTTAATGAGTTTTTGAGACGGTCCTGTGAAAGAGCGTCACTTTGTAGGTTTGTAGTCCCTTGTCGTGATGTAGTCACTTACCCTTAATGAGCACATCCCATGCTGTTGCTTCTTGCCATCCATCTGTTCCTTCTCTTTCACATTTGACCAAAACAATGGGCCATGTCCCACACTGCCGGAGCTCCCAGTGCTGGTGGGAGTGGGCCCTGACGTCAGGAGTTTGGGGAGCATGTCACCATTTGAAGTGGTCTGTGAAAGAAGAGATAGGAATGCTGTAGGCATCTGTGCAGATCAGCCCATCACCTGTAGGGGAAGGCAACACAGAGGAGGTGTCCTGCTGAGCCGGTCCTGAATGAGCAGAGGAGGCAACTGGATAGTGACTAGCAGAGGGGAAACAGAGGTAAGTGCTGAAACGATACAGCGTGGAAACCTTTCCTAAACAGACCCTCAGAATGCAACTGGTGTTAGCTTTGATGCCTCTTCTGTCTGAACTGTACTAGTAAATGTCCATGTAAAAGTGTCTTTATTTTCTTTTCTTTTGCATGCCTGCATGCTAAGTCACTTCTGTCATGTTCGACTCTTTGCGACCCCGTGGACTGTAGCTCACCAGGCTCTTCTGTCCATGGGGTTCTCTAGGCAAGAACCCTAGAGTGGGTTGCCATGCCCTTCTCCAGGGTATCTTCCCGACCCAAGGATCAAACCCGTGTCTCTTTCGTCTCCTGCATTGGCAGATGGGTGGGCTCTTTACCACTAGTGCTACTTGGGAAGCTCTCATTTTGTTTTATTGGAGTATAATTGCTTTACAGTTTGTCTTTGTTTCTGCTGTAAAATGGAGTGAATCAGCTATGTCTATACATATATCCCCCCTCCCTCTTGGGCCTCCCTCCCATCCCCACCCCATCCCACCTATCCAGGTCACCAAACTGAGCTTCCTGTGAAAAGTGTCTTGAAAATATATGCGCACATCTTAAAAATGGGTACGTGACCTGATTTTCATTAGCACATTTATCTATTTGGCATCATCCTCACATTTTTGAGTCCATGTGTTCTTAGGAAGCTGACTCTGGACTACATGCTTTTTAAGAAACACCCTATGGCAAGACTCTAAATTTATTTAATGTTTCTATTAATAATATGAGAATGCACCATGCTGGTAGTCTGAACCAAAAACCTCGATCCCCAGTTTCACAGTCCCAATAACCCATTTGTTAAAACCTCTAATCTTGCAAGTAATTCTTGTTTTTTAGACCCTATTTATCAAAAGGCTCCGTCAGTGAGAGTGAATGTCTGTTAACCTGTTTGGCTGTCAGCTCTGTGGAAGTCTCTGATCTGTGAGTATCACAGCTAATGTGTTTCAGATCTCTCTAGTGCACCCCACACTCAAAAACTGTGTTCACTTGCCTCCCGTGGCATGCTCACACTCGCCACACCCTTTGTTCCGGTTATTTTTGTTTCAGAAGGTACGGACACCTTATTGGAAAGTGAGATTTTGATTCAATTGGAAACATTTCCTAAGTTCATGGTGCCATTCTGGTTCCCGGCTGTATTTTCCAGTGATAGTGTTTGCTCTGTAGATTTTCTCTTCTCCTTTAGCATAGAGAGCTTCAGAAAGTGAGATAGTGAAACTGAGAGATTGAAAGCTGCCTCTTGGGTACACGCACACAAGGAGGCACTGCTAGTATTATCTTCATATGTTGAAAAGTCCAAGTTCCATGAAAACACTTTTCTTCATTCATTATTTCCTACTCATTCTTCACATATAGGTCTTTTATAATCAAATGACCCTTGGAAGTGTTTATTATCCGAATGATATTGGTATATAGGATGTGGTGTAACTTAGGGGTCACAAACTTTAAAAGGTCAGAGAATAAATATTTGAGACTTTTGCGGCTGCTCAACTATGTCATAGCAAAAAAGCACCCGTAGAAAATTGTGTAAACAAGCATGACTGTGTTCCAATAAAACTTTATTTATAGGCCCTGAAATTTGAATTTTTCATAATTTTCATTTGTCAGAAAGTATTCTTAGTTTGATTATTGTAACCACTTAAAAATGTAGAAAATGTTCTTAGCTCACAGGCTGTAGAAAAACATGCCGTGGGCCAGATTTGACCAACTCCTTGGTGTAATTGATGGAGATACTAGTAGTAAACACACAGCAGGTTAAAAAAAATTATCTGATTGTTTTGGAATTCAGAAAGGTGCAGTACTAGGAAGAACTTAAAATGACTTCTGTCATGTTTTAAGTGTTTGATTGGCTCCCTTCTTACTGAAGATACTGGTCATTAGGACCTGGTGCCCTGGATGAGCTGGCACCAGCCTCCGAGGGCAGCATTCTGCTCGTAAGGGGAGGGTCCACCTCCTCTGAGTACACCTGGAGCTGTTCTCTTGGTACTTTATCAGTGTGTGCTTTCCCTTTGTCCAGTTACCTTATGACCTATGTAAAAGGGGAAAGAGTTCCACAAGAATGTTTAGCTTGACCTCTAGTTATCTGGGACTATCCCTTCTATGCATGACCGTGTCATAATGCCTCTTACTTCTTTAGATTGTGAAGTCAGAATTTCAGAGCTTAAGTAGAGCACAAAGATCATCTGTCCAACTCTATGCTAGGATTACATAAACTAAGCGCAAAGCCACACTGTTAGTGTAAGCCTGGGCAGGGCTGGAACCCAGATGTCCTGACTTCCCAGTTCAGCCCTCCTTCCACTGGAGGAACCCGCCTTAACACTTGCCCTGACTTTATATGTTTAGCAAATATGTATGTTCAGTTTAAAAAGACAGGCCAACAACAAAAAAAAGAGATAGAGAAAGCAAAAAAAAAACAATAAAGAGTTTGACATTTCTATCACCAAGAAGGGTTAAAGTTGGCAAAGCAAATTTTCTGGACGCTTTTCAGTTCCTCGGAGGCATTTTGCCTTCCCTTCTGGTAGCTGTCACCAGGTAATTGATGATGTCTATTTAGAGGAGTGCAGGCTTGGCGGTTAGGTTTATTTCAGGTGTAGATAATTGAGGGAAGGTAAGGATGTAACTACTCTTCTAAAAGCAGTCTTTATGGTTTTTGTTTAATTGTTCTAAAACTGTTAATGTTGAAAACAATTACTGTTTTGCTTTTTATTTATTAACAGAAAAGTACCTTGGAACAGGGGCTTTAATTGAAGGGAAAACAGTTTTGTCATGAAATGTTTTTATCTCTGCTTCTCCAGTCTGCCTCTGGGATTTCTGTAATTCCAGTGTCTTTTATCCCAACTTGTTCTGTATACCGTCTAGAAGAGCATCAGGGACTGTGTATGTCTTCATTTCCTGGTGGTGGTGGTGTTTATAGTCGCAAAGTCGCGTCTGACTCTTTGCAACCCCATGGACCATAGCCTGCCAGGCTCTCTGTCCATGGGATTTCCCAGTCTAGAATACTGGAGTGGGTTGCCATTTCCTATGCCAGGGGCTCTTCCCAACCTAGGAATGGAACCCACGTTTCTTGTGCCTCCTGTATCGGAAGGCAGATTCTTTACCACTGCTCCTGCCTAGCCTTAAAGTACCCAGGGGGATACATGCCAATCTGCTTGTGTCTAATTTAATTTTCTTGATTTATTCAACCTTTTCTTGAGAAACCGCTTTACTCAGTCACAGCAGCCCTTGTGGATACACTTGACTAGCAGCCCTGGAGACTAATCTCTTAGTGCTACTGACAGTTCACTAGGCTGCTGGCAGAGGAATAGAAAAGCATGGACTGAAGAGCTAAGAGTTGGAATGCCAGCTCTGCCTCATTCTGCGTGTAAATCCCTTGACTTTTCTGCTTCTCTCTCCTGTCTCTCTAAAATGAAGATTAGGGTCATTGTGTACATTCACTGAGCTCCGTCCCTGGTGGTATTTCACCTTCTTCCTTCCCCCGGAAAATAGATCTTTGTCCCCACAGCAGACAGCACCTGGGGGAAGCCTCTGCCCCACCCCCCACACTTGAGCAGGGCTGAGCCCTTGCATCTGGGTGAGCTGCTGAGGCCTGGGTGGCAGCCAGATTTTTTTGCTACATGTATCTGACAAATGTCTTGATTAAGTTGTCTGGGGTATTGGGGCCAGGAATGCGTCGCTCACCCCTATTGTCTTGGCAGGTGGTGCAAATAACTGATTTTCCTATCTGGCTGACTGCTTTCTCAGTCTCTTGCTGTTCAACCTGTGTTCACCCTTTTAAAAGTGTTAGCACACCCCAAGGTTCTGTCCTGAGTTTCCTCATCCTTTCTGTCTCTGCTGTCTCTCGGTGATCTCATCAAGAACCCTGATTTTATTTTTTTTTTAACTTTTTATTTCGAAATAATTTGAAACCTTTAAAGTTGCAAAAATGATAATAGGGTTTGCCTATTCTGAGCATTTCATATAAATAGAGTCTACAATATGTGGTCTTTTTGTGCCTGGCTTTCTTTTTTTTTTTTTTTTGGCTGTGCTGGGTCTTCATTGCTTTTTTTTAAATCAGGCTTTTCTCTAGCTGTGGCAAGTGGGGCCTACTCTTTGTTGCGGTGTTGGGGCTTCTCCTGCAGACCACAGGCACAGGCTAACAGCACGTGGGCTTCAGTAGCTGTAGCACAGAGGCTCAGTAGCTGTAGCACAGAGGCTCAGTAGCTGTGGCTCGAGGGCTCGAGAGTGTGGGCTCAGCAGTTGTGGCGCCCGGTCTTCGTCGCTCCTCACAGTGTATGAGATCTTCCTGGACGAGTGATTGAACCCGGGTCCCCTGCATGGGCAGGCAGATTCTTATCTTCTTATCCATTGCGCCCTCAGGGAAGTCCAGCTTCTTTCTCTTTAGCATGTTCGCAAGGTTCGTCCACATTGCAGCATGTATCGGTGCTGCATTTTCTCTGGAGAGGAAGCGGAATCATACTTCATTGTATGGCTATGCAGTATGCCTCAGCAACATTGCAAGTTTGGTATCAAACCCCCAAATAAAGCAAATGTTGCAGTAAAATGAGTCACTTGAACTTTTTGTTTTCCCAGTGCATGTAGAAAGTTCTGTTTACACTATATTGTAGTTTATTAAATGTGCAATAGCTTTATGTCTTAAAAGAACCATGTGCATACCTTAATTTAAAAATACTTTATTACTGAAAAAATGCTCACCACCCTCTGAGCCTTCTTGCCTCAGTGCTGAAGGCGGCAGACTGAGCAGGGTGGTGGTTGGCTGAAGGTTGCGGTGGCTGTGGCAATTTCTTAACAAGATAACAGTGGAGTTTGCCACATCAATTGACTCTTCCTTTCACAAGTGATTTCTTGATAACACGGGATACTGTTTAACAGCACTTTACCCACTGGAGGACTTCTTTCAAAATTGGAGTCAATTCTCTTAAACCCTGTCACTACTTTATCAACCAAGTTTATGTAATATTCTAAATCCTTTGTCGTCACATCAACAATCTTTGTCGCGTCGTCTCAAGAAACCACTTTGTTTGCTCATCTCTGAGAGGCACTTTCTCACCCGTGAAAGTTAAATCCTGGGATTGCAGCAATTCAGGCTCCACTTCTAATTCTAAT
Source organism: Ovis canadensis (assembly GCF_042477335.2). Lineage (NCBI taxonomy): Eukaryota > Metazoa > Chordata > Mammalia > Artiodactyla > Bovidae > Ovis > Ovis canadensis. The sequence continues at coordinate 26,325,044 of NC_091255.1, read as the reverse complement.
TCTCTTGCTGTTTCCACCACATCTGCAGTTACTTTCTCCACTGAAGTCTTGAACCTTCAAAGTCACCCGTGAGTTGGGATAAACTTCTTTTGAATTTCTTTTAATGTTGATATTTTGACCCTTCCCCATTTATCATGAATGTTCTTAGAATGTTGAATTCTTTCCAGAAAATTTTCAATTTATTTGCCCAGATCCATCAGATGAATCACTCTCAATGGCAGCTATCGCCTTACAAAATGGATTTCTTAAGTATTAAGCCTTGAAAGCTGAAATTACTCTTTGATCCCTGGGCTGCAGAGTGGATGTTGCATTAGCAGGCATGAAAACATGAGTCTCATTCTGAGTCACCAGCTGCATTAGGCCCTAGTAAGAGTTAGCTTGCCCTTTTGATGCTTTGAAGCCAGGCATTGACTACTCTCTACTAGGAAAGTCCTAGCATCTTCCAAAATACTGTTTAGCCGACATTAAATACCTGTTGTTCAGTGTAGCCACCTTCATTAAGTATCTGAGCTAGATCTTCTGCCCAGCTCCTACCTCAGCACTTGCTGCTTCATCTTTCACCTTTATGTTATAGAGATGACTTCTTTCCTCAAGCCTCATGAGCCAACCTCTGCTGGCTTCAAATTTTTTTTCGTAGCTTCCTCTCCTCTCTTCGGAGAAGGCAATGACACCCCACTCCAGTACTCTTGCCTGGAAGATCCCATGGACGGAGAAGCCTGGTGGGCTGCAGTCCATGGGATCGCGAAGAGTCAGACACGACTGAGCGACTTCACTTTCACTTTTCACTTTCATGCATTGGAGAAGGAAATGGCAAGCCACTCCAGTGTTCTTGCCTGGAGAATCCCAGGGACGGGGGAGCCTGGTGGGCTGCCTTCTATGGGGTTGCACAGAGTTGGACACGATTGAAGCGACTTAGCACAGCAGCAGCAGCACCTCTCTTAGCCTTCATAGAATTGAAGAGAGTAAAGGCCTTGCTGTGGATTGGGCTTTGGCTTAAGGAAATGTTTGGCTGGTTTGATCTTCTACCCAGACCACTTAAACTTCCCCCACAAGAGCAATAAGACTGTTTTGCTTTCTTACCACTCATGTGTTCACCGGAGTAGCACTTTTCATTTCCTTCAAGAACTTCTCTGTGCTCACAGCTTGGCTAACTGGAGAGAAAGGCCTAGCTTTCAACCTCTCTTGGCTTTTGACATGCCTTCCCTGTTACGTTTAATCATGTCTAGCTTTTGATTTAAAGTGAGAGACGTGCAACTCTTCCTTTCACTTGAACATTTAGAGGTCAAGGTAGGGTTATTAATTGGCCTTATTTCACTATAGTTGTGTCTTGGGGAGTAGCGAGGCCTGAAGAGGGAGAGACAGGAGCAGCTGCTCAGTGGAACAGGTGGAACACACTCAACATTTTTCAATTATGTTTGCTCTCTTACAGGGGTGTGGTTCATTGTGCTCTAAAACAGTTTAAATAGTAACATCAAAGATCACTGATCACAGATCACTATAACAATATGATAATAATGAAGTTTGAAATACTGCAAAAATTGCCAAAATGTGACATGCAAACATGTAGTAAAGCAAATGGTTTTGGGAAAACTGGCACCAACAGAGTTTCTCAACACAGGGTTGTCACAAACCTTCAATTTGTTAAAAAAAAAAAACGTGAAAACCACAGTGGTCTGTGAAATGCAATAACACAAGATATGCAGGTACCACATTTTGTTTATTCATCGGTTGATGGTCATTCTTGTTGTTTCTAGTTTTTGACTAGTATGAATGATGCTTCTATGAAGATTTGCATACAAGTTTTTGTGTGGACATACGTTTTGACTTCTCTTGGGTGTATACCTGAGAGTGGAATTGCTGGACCATTTGGTAACTCTGTCTTTGAGGAACTGCCAAACTGTTTTCCAAAGTGGCTACACCAGTTCACATCTACCAGCAGCGTATGAGGGTTCTCGTTTCTCCACATCCTTGCTGAGACGCTTGTTATTCTCTATTTTTTGTTGTTGTTGTAACCGTTCTAGTGAGTGTAAAGTGGTACCTTCATTGTGATTTTGACTGTTACCGATTTTGCCCAGAACGGTTACTACTGTGATATTTGCCAAATTTTTCACTTCTCTCATTTCTTCTACATTTACTGATGGGAATTGTCATGTAAGGGAAAACAGTGCCTTTCCCGACATACATTTATTCAGTGACGTATGGGCTAGTGTGTATTTACTTTGTTCTTTGGATCGTAATCCACTGCTGTCATGTACTTTGTCGCTCAGCGCTGCTTGTTGTTCTCGTCTCAGGTTTGGCCAACGGCAGTGCCTTCATCTTGGTTCATGTGCCGTTTCAGCATGTGCCCATTATTTTCTGAGCCCTCCTGACTTTCTGGCTTCACAAGAGAGGTTCCAGGCAGCTTTTGTACTTAGGGACTTCCCAGGCATCTTCCTGTACTCTCCCTGTCCTAGTCCTGACACAACTATTTCTATAGGAAACACTGGTCCTTTTATTATTTTATTAGAAACCAAGATCCTGGGAAGTAGGTATGGCTTATTGCTACTAGCAGCACCGTGGCTTTAAATCCAGTCCTCTGGTAACTCCCAAGTCAGTTTTACCAGCCTTGACCTCATTCCGGAAATCCACACTTCTATTTTGTTTCGTGCCTATTATTTCCTCTTGGATTTCTCCTTAAATAGAGCCCTAGATATCCAACACTAACCACCCCCTTCCCAGTTTTCCCGTTTTACCGGAGTGTACTGCCATCTACACTGTTTCTCAGGGCAAGGCTCTGGAAGTTATCTTCTGCTCGCCCCACCTCTGCAATCCATCAGCAAGTCCCATGCTCTTCTTCCAAACTCTGTAACTGTCCACTTATCTCCAGTTCCACCACGACCACCTAAGTCTGGGCCTCTGTGACTTCCCGCTTGGACTAAATGCAAGTTAAATGTTGGTTTCCCACTCTCATTCTTTCCCTTTTAAATTCTGTTCTCTCATGTTGCCATGACTATCTTTCAGGGTCTCCTCATCACACTTCAGTAAAACCTAGACTCCTTGCCCTTATAAAGTCTACCTGAGGTGCTCCTGGCCTGCTTCCTGGCCTTACCTTGTGTTTCTCGACCTACTGTGTGCCTGCGTCAGAGCCTGGGCACTGACTGTTCTCTGCCTGGAATGCTCTTCTCTCTGATTTTTGCCAAGCTGCCTCATTCTTGTCATTCACATCTCAGGTGAAACCTCCCCAGAGAGGAACCTTTCCAGAACATCTAATCTTAAAAAAAAAAAAAATCACAGAAACATCACCCCAAATTCTTAGCATCTCACCATCTGTTTTTCATCCTTTTTTTCCCCTCATGTGTATTCCTTCATTTGTTGAGTATCTTCCCGTGCTTGCATATAAACTTTTTGAGTGTAGGGCCATGTCTGTCTTTTTAAAAATTGAGATATAACTGACGTTATATTAGTTTCAGGTGCACAACATGATTCGATACCTGTATATATTGTGAAATGATCATTACAATAAGTCTAGTTAACATCCATCTTATAGATAGTGACAAATTTTTTTTCTTGTAATGAGGACTTTTAAGATCTATTTACTTAGCAGCTTTCAATTATGCAACACAGTATTACTAACTATAGTCACTACGCTGGACCTTACATCCCTATGACTTATTTATTTTATAACTAGATGTTTACACCTTTTGGCCCCCTTCACTCATTTCACCTACCCTCAACCCCCAATCCCACACCTCTGGCAGCTACCAATCTGTTTTCTGTCTGTGAGCTTGGGGGTGGTGGATTTTTAGATTCCATGTGTAAGTAAAATTGTATGATATTTGTCTTTCTCTTGACTTATTTTTGCTTAGCATAATTCCCTCAAGGTCTGTCCATGTTTGTCGCAAATGGCAAGAGTCCATTCTTTTTTATTGCTGAATAATATTCCATTGTGTGTATAAATATACCACATCGTCTTTATCCATTCATCCATTGATGGACACTTAGATTGTTTCCATATCTTGACTGTTGTAAGTAACGATGTACTGAACATGGGGGTTCATATTCTTTTCAAGTTAGTGCTTTTGTTTTCTTCAGATAGATATCCAGAAGCTGAATTGCTGGATTGTAGGTAATTCTATTTTTAATTTTTTGGGGACCCTCCTTACTGTTTTCTGTAGTGGCTGCACCAGTTTATATTTCCACCAACAGTGCGCAAGGATTCTCTTTTTGCCATATCCTTGCCAACATTTATTTCTTGTGTTTTTTATATTCTAACAGGTGTGAAGTGATAGCACGTTGTGGTTTTTATTTTCATTTCCCTCATGATTAGTGATGTTGAGCATCTTCCCAGGTACCTGTTGGCCACCTGTATGTCTTTGGAAAAATGTCTATGCAGATCTTCTGCCCATTTTTAATCCTTTTCCAGTTGTTTTGCAGTTGAGCTTCACGAGCTCTTTATGTATTTTGGTTATTAATTCCTTATCCAATATGTGACTTGCAAATATTTTCTCCCATTCAGTAGGTTGCCTTTTCATCTTATCGATGATTTCCTCTACTGTGCAGAAGCTTTTTAGTTTGATATAGTTCCACTTGTTAATTTTGCCTTTGCTTTTGGAGTCAGATCCAAAAGCTCATCACCAAGATTGATGCCAAGATGTTTTAATCACCACTTGTACACTCAGAGCCTCGAACAATACTTGGCACAGTTGTGCTAAGTATTTTCATAAATATTTTGTTTGAATGAGCAGACAAACAAATGAATTGCAGGCTCCTTGCCTTAAAACTCTGTGGCAGTCAGTGCAGTTTATTGGACTGAGTAAGGAAATCAAACTAAAGGGAAAGCCAAATATTTTCTGCAGAGGTGGCTCTGACAGCTGAGACACTGTGGGGAGGGGCCTCAGCAAAATCAGATACTGAACAGCAGAGATTCAGGTAATTCAGATCCAGTGGTCAAAGGCTTCAGAATTGAGCATGGGCTTCCCTTCAAGCCATCTGGGCAGCTGTCCTTAGCATGACCTCAGTGATCTCCCTCCTGCTGCTGCACTGTCAGGAGGGATTCCATACTGCTTGGGCATTCATTCATTCGGAAATGTATATCTGGAGGCTTCTGTGTATTAAGTGCTGGCCTGGGTATTGTGAGAACTAAAGATAAGATATGGTGAGATAAATGTTTATCTTCCAAGAGTTAATATGTAAATGTCTGCATTTACACATAGAAAAATAATAACTGTAAGAGATAAAATTGAGTGCAATGGGGATTCAAGCAAAGAGGGAATTTTCTCAAGTTGAGGAGCTCCCAAGCAGCTTTATGGAGGCCATGTTCAATGTGGACCTTGAACAGTTCACGCATAAGAAGTATTTAGTTAGTTTCACTTGGGCTGAAGGAATTCAAGTTCCTGTGTGTCTTCCTACTTCTGGGGCTGGAGACCAGCAATCACCTCTTTGAAAGAATGTAAGGCATTTTTGACACACAGTTCTATTAAAAAATACCAAGGTAGCAGCTGAGTTGAAAAATACCCTCTGTGATAATGCACTTGAGACGTCCTTGGTGATCCAGTAGTTAAGAATCCACCTTCCAATACAGGGGACATGGGTTCGATTCCTGGTTGGGGAACTAAGATCCCACATGCTGCAGGGCAACTGAGCTCTCATGCCACAGCTAAGACCCGATACAGCCAAATAAATCAATATTTAAAAATAGTGTACTTGAAACAGAATAGGTGTTCATCTCAAACAACTGGAAAGCTGTGGTTACCTGTTAAGGGTCAATGGCAGCTGCAACATGGACCAGGTTTTAAGCCTGGTGCAGTTGTATCATCTTAACATTGCACTCAAGATTCTACCACGTTTTAGGACTCACATTTGGGGAGTGAGAGTTGTTATTTATGAGAAATGACCTTTAAAACCAAAATAAAGAAGCTCTGCCTGCCCAGCAATCAGTGAAAAAAGAATTGAGAGAGGCATGCCATCTGCCAGGAAAAGCCCCTCTCACGTGGCCAGGACTGTGGAGTTCCCAAGGCCATGAAGGTGGGAGTGGGCAAGGGAGCTTGCCGGAGGGTCTCCTGGCTGACTTCTCTGTGCCAGTGGAGCTACCTGCTTTTAGAGCTCCCTGCTCCACTCTCTGCTGAGCTTATATTTTTGCTAAATCGAATTTTTCAATGGATTTTCTCTTTGTGAATCATAAATTCTGGAGCAGAAAACATGTAGTTCTGGGAGGTGTGCAAAACAGGGAAAGTGATATGTGTTGCTTCACAGGGTGGTTGTTTAGAGATGGAGGACCCAGCCCAATAAGGCATTTGGTCTTTACACTGCATTCCGATAAGGATTGACCTCCACCTACTACCTCCAAGGAACAATTCAAATGCTGCTTATGGTGTATTTGAACTAAGGATCTCAAGAACAAAATGGAGGGAATTCCCTAGCTGTCCAGTGGTTAGGACTTTGAGCTTTTGCTGCCGAGGGTGCAGGTTGAATCCCTGGTCAGAGAAATAAGATCCCACAAGCCACACAGCCAAGAGAGAAAAGGACAATCTAGCTTTCGATATTTCTAACAAACCTTGGCCTGGGAGAATTGACAGAGCATCATCATTCCTCCTGACCTCAGTCTGCATGTGTAGGAGTGCTTGGTAAGGCAGTATCCATTTCTTTCCTCTTTGTGTGATATTTTAAATGTGCTTACATTAAGAGGACACCCGGGGACTTCCCCAGCAGTCCAGTGGTTAAGACTGCGAGCTTCCTCGGGGGTCGGGTTTGATCCCACATGCCATGGGACAACTAAGCCGACTTAGCACAACCAAAGATCCCACATACTGGAATGAAGATCCTGCATGCCACAGCTAAGACCTGACCACACAGCCAAGTAAATAAGTAAAAATAATATATATTTTAAAAAAAAGGCACCCAATCTGCATATATCTTTGTGTCTGTCAGTCACTCAGTCGTTTCCGACTCTTTGCAACCCCTTGTGCTGTAGCCCACCAGGCTCCTCCGTCCGTGGATTTCTCCAGGCAAGAATACTGGAATGTGAAGCCATTTCCTTCTCCAGGGATCTTCTCGAACCCCGGTCTTCCTCATTGCAGGCAGATTCTTTACCATCTGAGCTACTCGGGAAGCCCGCATGTATCTTTACGCACTTATCAATATGAATTCCTAAATTCCCCAGCTCATGGGTTGGATTCTCATTCATCTTGTTGATAGGATGGGTATATTAGGGTACTACGTCTCAAAAAACAGAAACAACAAAAAATGCAACAAACCCTTCTGAAGATGGTATGGGGTTCTAGCAGACAAGGGTAAAATGCCTGTCCCCGAAGATAACCTCTCTTGCTCATCAGTGAGTCATCTGTGCTTTGATTTCTCAGGGTCCTGGAGGGGCAGGAGCCCAGCTGGCAGCACCCCTATACCAGTGGGTAATTCGAGGTGGAGGGCAAGGGTAGTGGGCCCTTCTTGGTTGAGAAATAACTTCTGATTCCTTGTAGAGTGCAGTACCGCATAGGACATTCTGGGTTGCAAGATGAGAAGTCGTGCACCAGCATGCTTCTGCCTTCAGGGTCCAGTCTGAGGCCCTGGGGATAAAGGGACCATCAAAGCCCTTTGACCTCTTGCCAGATCAGAAATGGAGATGTGGTTGGAAGCATCAGGATTTGGTAGGTCTCGTTTTTTTCTTCCCCCTCCCTGCCCCTCCCCCCCTACAAAGCCCTAGAAGGAAAGAGCAACTTAGCCCCCTTACCAGCAGTACTGAAGAATCACTGCCACCCACCTCCAGATTACCCCCCTCCAGCCTGTATGGGAACTGTGATCCTGGGAGAAAAAATGCTGACCAAGAGCTCCCTGCCCCCCATTCTCCTCGAAGGCACCCAGGACAGAGTTTTGACTGAACCCATCAATCCTTTCTTGGGAACCTGTTCTTTCAGCTTCGTTTTCCTTTCCTTGCTTCCTTTATTTCTAGAATTCTGAGAGCTGTACTGCTCATTGTTTCTACCCATCATTATTAAGGGAGAGAGATGGAAACATTCCCATGGTAACAGTTTCATCTCAAAATATCTGAATGCTATTAGCTGCTTTCCCACTCCGGGGAAAAGACCAGATCCTTTTTTTTTCCTTCCTCATCTTCACAGTGCAGTTGACAGATTCTCTCTACACTGCAGGGAGGCCTGCCCAGGTCAGAAGCAGAGGTAGGAAAGCCCAGAAAGTCAGATTTGTTTCTTAGCAGACTTCACTTACTGAGCTAAGTGGAAACATTTCAAAAAACTTAAAATTATATGGCCCTCACACTGACCCAGAGAATTGCTGGTGGGAGCCCTGATGAAAATACCAGCTTCTGTGGTGAAAATCATCACCTGAGAATACACGAGAGGGGCCAGCAGAGACGTGCTCCAGAGTCCCACGTGCCACACTGATGGACCGCAGAGCAGCCTGGTTTGAGCAAGTTCGGATGTCGTTAGGGAGGCAGGGACAGACAATGGGACAAGAAAGGGTTATATTCAATAACTTTATATTCACAACAGGCTTTATGCCCAACCAGGGATTTTCAGATTGAAATATGTTGATGGAAGAGACAGGAAGGACACGCTTGTCTTAAATAAGTATATTCGTTACCTCACTGTTTTTGTGGGTCAGACAGGAGCGGTTTAGTCAGACGGTTGTGGTTCAGAGTCTGTAATTAGGTTGCTGTCATCTGGAGGCTTGACTCAGGCCTGAGGACCCCTTTCCAAGATGGCTGGCTCATACGGCTATTGGCAGGAAGCCTCAGTTCCTCACCACTCGGGCCTCTTCCCATAGGGCTGCTTGAGCGACACCGCGGGCAGCTCGCTTCACCACAGAGCAAATGCGTCAGGAGCTAGAGAGCAAGGGGGAACCTGCACTCTCATGACCTCGTCTCAGAAGATGCACGTTGCTTCTGCCATATTCTGTTTATTAGGAGTTACTCAGTCCAGCCTAAACTTAAGGGGAAGAGACTCAACCCCCCCCTTTTGTTTTGTTTTGTTTGGCCTCACTGCAAAGTATGTGGCATCAATTTCCCAACCGGAGATTGAACCTGCGTCCCTTGCAGTAGGGGCTTCCCTAGTGGCTCAGCAGTAAAGAATCTGCCTTCGATGCAGGAGACGTATGTTCGATCCCTGGGTCGGGAAGATCCCCTGGAGAAGGGCATGGCAACCCACTCTAGTATTCTTGCCTGGACAGTTCCCATGGACAGAAAATCTGACGGCTACAGTCCATAGGTTGCAAAGAGTCGGACACGGCTGAAGCAACTGATCATGCGTGCATGTCCTTACAGTAGAAGCTCGAATTCTTTTTTGAAAAATATTTAATTGTTTATTTGGCTGTACCAGGTCTTAGTTATGGCATATGGGATCTTTGATCTTCGCTGCGGTGTGCAGAATCTTTTGCAGCCTGTAGGATCTAGTTCCCTGACTAGGGATCGAATGCAGTCCCCCTGCATTGGAGGTGCAGAGTTTTAGCCACTGGACCACCAGCAAAGTCCCTGAAGCTCCACTTCTTGAAAGTAGGACTATCAAAGACTTGTGAGCATTTTTTTAAACCATCACATCATAGTAGTTATGTAAAAGAATGAGGCAATGCTATCTGTACTGATATGAGGCAATCTCCAAGATGCATATTCAGTGAAAACAGCAAGATGCAGAACAGAAAGTCTGGATACCATTTGTGGTTTAAAAAAGCAATGAGGGAGACATATGCAAATATACACACATATGGTCTCACATATGTAGATTATCTCTTAGAAGATATACAATAAACTGGCCTTGAGGTAGGAGAGAGATTGGCTTCTGAACTTTTGAATTTCATTTGTGCAACTATTACTCTTCAATAATAAATTTTAATTTAAAAATAGATTAAAATAACAGATAAATAACATTGTTGCAAGAATTCAGGGTAAAAGAATGACCAGTTTGAGTGGAATGAAAGCTACCGGGGCAGATAATTTCTGGGGATTGGTTTGCTAATTTTCTTTGAAGCTAGTTTGCTTTCTTTGAAGGTGTGTGTTGAGATAGGAGCAAGATGGTCAAGGAAAATAGACTGAGTTCTCTGAAGGAAGGCACTTGGAAGAGAACCCCCTGTAGTTCCCACACCGTGTATATCAGCATTTTGTGTCTGTTGTCCTTTCTCTCTGGTTACTACAGATAAACTGTCCACAAGGCAGCCCCATTTCTTCAGCACTAGCTTCCAGCCCCTCTCATCTGCACCCTCCAGCAATTCTTTTCTTTCTTTGTCTCTCTCTCCCTCCCTCCCCACCCCGCACCGTCATCAACTTTTTTTTTTTTCCTTCTGGATTTGTGTGTTTGTTTTGTCTCATGGGATCTTAGTCCCCTAACCAGGGACTGAACCTGGGCCCTCGGCAGTAGGAACTCAGAGCTCTAACCACTATGGATGTTCCCTGGGTGTTAGAGAACCACCCTCCCCTAGATGTTCTTATACAAGCATAGTGTTATTTCTGCCATTTAAAAAAGTTAGCTTCCTGTCCCTCACCGTCTCTTCCCCTTTACAGTAGCATTGCTTGAAAGTTTCTCCCATGTCTCCTGGTATGTCACTGTGGTTTTGATTTGCATTTCTCTAATGACTAGTGATGCTGAGTGTCTTTTCATGGGCTTATTGGTTATTAATATGTCCTTTTTAGAAAAATGTCTGAGTCCTTTGCCTATTTAAAAATTGTTATCTTTTTATTGTTAAGTTGTAAGAGTTTATTTTCTCATTCTGTGAGTTGTCTTTTCATTTTCTTAGTAGAGACCTTTGAAACACATACGTTTTTAATTTTGAAGAAGTCTAATTTACTTATGTATTTGTTGTGTTGTTTGTGCTTTTGGTAACATATCAAAGAAACTGTTACATAACCCAAAGTGACCGATAATTATACCTATGTTTTCTTCTGAGAGTTTTAGCTCTTATATACATTCAAACCTTTGGTCCCTTTTGAGTTAATTTTTTATATTATATGAGCTTATATATACTGAATATCTGCTTTGCATGTGGATATTCAATCATTCCAGCACCATTTGTTGAAAACACTATCCTTTTCCTATTGAACAGTCTTCCCTAGGTCCGTCCATGTTGCTACAGATGGCAATAGTTCCTTCTTTTTATGACAGTAATAATCCATTGCATATATAAATACCACAGCATCTTTGTACATTTATCTATCAATGGACACTTAGGTTGCTTCCCCGTCTTGGTTCTGTTGTAAATATTGCTGCTATGAATGTTGAGGCACATGTATCTTTTAGAATTAGAGTTTTTATTTTTTCAGGATATATGCCCAGGAGGGGGACTGCTTGATCATATGGTAGTTCTATCCTGAATTCTTGCTGTATCTTTCTCTATTAGGCTTATCACCACTCTTCACACTATACTTTTTTTATAAGTAATTTTGTTAGTCTTTTCCCCAACACTGTAAACTCTGTGAGGGCAGAATTTGTTTTCTGTTTTGTTCACGGCTTTATCCCCAGGTCCTTGCACAGTGCCTGGCACATAGCAAACACTCAAATATTTGTTTAGTGAATAAATAAAGAAAGCCTGTTGGCACAAGGGGGTGGGTGGGAGAGTATAATAAAAAGGAGGGGAAATTAGCACATTTTATAGAGCTGTTTCCAAAGTTCTTTTCACATGTTTAATTCTCATATCCAAGAGGTATAGTATTATCATCATCCTCATTAAAAATAGAGCTGCAGCTAAAGGAATGTGGGTAACCAGTCATGGATCCAGCTGAGTAGCAGGACTGGGACTTGAACCAGTGTCCCCTGTCAGATGCCTTGATTGAGGTTAGTACCCGTTAGCAATGGCATCATATGTGTGTGTTAGTCGCTCAGTCTGTCCAACTCTTTGTGACCCCATGGACTGTAGCCCGCGAGGCTCCTCTGTCCATGGGATTCTCCAGGCAAGAATACTGGAGCAGGTTGCCATTCCCTTCTCCAGGGAATCTTCCCAACCCAGGAATCAAATCTGGGTCTTGGGCATTGCAGGCAGATTCTTTACCATCTGAGTCACCAGGGAAGCCCTCTTAAGCTCCTTTCTGCTTTAATTTTTGCTTAGGACCACATCCCAAAAGAAAGAACAGAGCTTCTGGCTTGGGCTTGGCACAGGCAGCTCCTCATTTCCGAACTAGAGCACCTTAAGAAAACCCTGGCATGACAGAGTTAGCACAGCACCTGCAGATGCTCAGGAGAGCCTGGCACTTATTTTTAGCCAGAAGAGGGAAAATGCCGAATATCTTCTAGGAGAGTTGGCAGCTGGCGGGCTGCTGATACAGCTGTGTTTATGTAATCCAGCGGCAGAGGAGAGCACGAGCGTTAAGCAGGAGGCAGGAGTTTGCTGAGTCCATCTATGCACTTACCAATGCTCTGATGCCCACTGCCTTTTTGGAGGCAGTTTTGGGTCAAGAGTTACCGCTGAGGAGAGAGGGCTGTGCAGATCATCTAGAGACTGTGGAGAGCGTGGGAGCAACCTCCACGCCCGTATCAGAACATTGCCAAAGCAGTCCCTTAGAAGATGTGTCCACTGGCTCTCGGCCTCTTCCCGCCCTATTATCCAGGAGTAAATAAAACAACAGGACTGCCCTTGTGGCTCAGTGGATACGAATCTGCCTGCTAGTGCCGGGGGCACGGGTTCAATCCCTGGTCCAGGAAGCGCCCACGTGGCACGGAACAGCTAAGCCCGTGTGCGCGTGCCGCATCTACTGAAGCCCGTGCACCTAGAGCCCAAGCCCCCCAACAAGAGAAGCCCCCACAACGAGCAGCCCATGCACCGTAACAAGGAGCAGTCCCTGCTCGCCGCAACTAGAGAGAGCCCGCGCACAGCAACGAACACCCAGCACAACCAAAAACAAATACATAAAGTTACTTTGAAAACAGAAGCTCATTCAAGTGGTACAGCTGTGAAGCACAGCAGTCCATCTGATTCTGATCGTATTTCTCAAGTGCTCCAGGCGGAAGCAGTCCCTAACACCCCATCCTACAGAGGTTGTCAAACAGTGGGCTCCGGTTTTCCCAAGTGCTGTGCTTAGTCGTTCAGTCATGTCTGACTCTGCGGCCCCATGGACTGCAGCCTGCCAGGTTCCTATATCCATGGGATTCTCCAGGCAACAATACTGGAGTGGGTTGCCACTTCCTCCTCCAGGGGATCTTCCTGACCCAGGGACTGAAACCAGGTCTCCCTCATTGCAAGCGGACTCTTTACCATCTGGGCCACCAGGGAGGTCTATGTTTCTCATAGAGTCAGAGAATAAAGCTTTAAAGGACCCATCGGCAGGTTCTCTTGAGAATTAAGGTGGAAACTTTTTCCAGTAGGGATTTTTTTTTTTACCTTTAATTATGAAAATGTTCAAATAGAAACAAGCAGACAGCGTAATGAACCCTCTCGAACCCATCAGCCACCTCCAACAATCATCAACTCGACCAGCGTTATTTCATCTGTTCCCCCACCCACTCTGGAATTGTTTTGAACCAGTCTCCGACAGCACATCATTTCATCTGAAAATGTTTTGGCGTGTACCTCTCAACGATAGGGAATCTTAAAAAAACTAAAAAACACTATGCCATTGTCACACTTAAAATAAACAACTTCTCAAGATTAAAATACAGAGTTCAGACTTCCCCAGTTGTTTAAAGAAGTTTTTCTCCCCATTTTGTTTAAATCAGGATCCAAAAAAAGATTCAGCTCTTTCCCTCTCTGCTTTGCAATTTATTGGTGAAGAAACGAGGTCATTTGTCCTGGAGAGTTTTCCGCAGTCTGAATTTCTTCTAACCACATCCCTGTGGTGGTTTTCAACATATTCCTCTGGAAGTTTGTGTGTTAACTATCAATGTGTTTCCTGTGAATTGGTGGTGAGATCTAGAGACTAGGTCAGACTCAGGGTTAGTTCTTTTGGAAACATCCTTCAGAGGAGGTGCTATGTGCTTCCATCGGAGAAAGCGAATGACAGGCTTCTTTTTGTGTGGCTGGCAGCCTGGAATCATTGTCTAGACCCCACTCACTGACTAATGCCTAGTCATTTGAAGGAACGAGAATGGCTGCCTCTGAGTAATACAATCAGAAAAGCATTTCCTGGAATACGCATTGTTCGTTTGTGTATTTCCCATTCAGGAAGACAGCTCTGCAAGTCTCGGTGGCTGCACCCTGGTGCCTATCCCAGAGCCCTTTAGGGAACTGTCAGCCCGGGACTCCGCAGCTCTGTTGGCTGTGTGGGCTGCTGTGGCTACTTTTCCCCACTAGAGGACACTGTGGCTCCAGGACTTCATGTGGTTCCCAGCCAGTCTCGCAACTCCCAAGCCTCTCAGAAGGCCAAGCCTTTGGTGTGCAATTATTAGGCACCAACTGTGTGCCTCCTGGGTTGAGGGGAGAAAGAGGTCAAACATAAAATCTTGTGGCACTGTTTCCCAAGCTAGTTTCTTTGTATTTTCTTTTAAAAATAAACCTAGGTACTTCTCCATCTTTTGGATAACGCTTTAGACCCCAGTGCTGTAAACTGCAAGTTTGGCTCTTTGGTTTGGAAAAAAAAAAAAAAAGGCAATATATGGGCTCTTCAGAATGTGAAGGGATCCAGGAAAGATGTCAAAGTGTATTAATCTCTGAAATAATTATTCATGTAGTCAACGCCATGTGTTGAGTATCCAGGACGAAAAGGGTGCAGATTGAGAGGTGTTGTGTGCCAGGCACTGTCTCTCCCCTTTTACTGCATGTGGCAAGCTGGGTCATATTGTGTGTGTGTGTGTGTGTGTGTGTGTGTGTGTGTGTGTGCTGTCAGTCATCACTTACTCCTTGCGACCCCACGGACTGTAGCCCATCGGGCTCTGTCCATGGGATTTCCCATGCAAGAATACTGGAGTGGGTTGCCATTTCCTACCCCTCGGGATCTTCCCGACCCATGGATCAAACCCACGTCTCTTGAGTCTCCTGCATTAGCAGGTGAATTCTTTACCACTAGCGCCACCTGGGAAGCCCTGGTCATATTAACCTCATTCAAATCCACAGAAACTAAGGCTCAGTGAGCCTAAGTGAACTAACCTGCTGGAGGTTATCTTGCTAGATGCAAATGGAGGTCTGTATGAATAAAGATATGTGTTTTCGACCAACCCCCTGGATACCATAATCAAAGGGCATCGTTCTCAGAGGTAGAGAAAGTGAGGTGATTCTAAAGGCATCCTTTCCTTATGGAGGTCTGTAGCATGGACTCTTACAGATACCTGATAAGTGGTCAGCCTCATGACACACAGACTCTGCTGCTGTCCTTATGTGGGGGCAAGTTACAGACCACTAGTCAAAGGGTACCACTGGGCTCCGCTGTCAGGATGCCTTTGTGTGGACTGCCCACTCACCCTCCCCACCTCTGCCCTGCGACCAAGGCTCTCAGGGGCATCTTCGGGATTCAGGCTTTGACCCATCCATCCACTTGGAATACGTAGCAAAGCCAAGACAGACATAGCCCCTACTTTTCACAATCTAGTTTCACAGAGAAAGACAAAAGAGACACATGTGTTATCGGGGAAAAACAACAAGCTCTGGCAAATTCTGTGCTAATATAGCAAATAATTTCAAACCCACTCCCAGTCTCGTCCCCATTACCTCACAGTTCAGTCCTGGCGGCACAGCCACACTCAGCATAGGAGCCCCAGCTGTGTAATTGACTAAATGCAGTTACATTAAGGAGAGAGTGACAGCTGGCAGTTGGGAGGATGGACTGATGGGCTTAATCTGGGAAGGAAGATACAGGTGGCGGGCATCTAAAGACACAGAGCTTGGAGTGCTCGGAGAGGCCCAGTTCCCCTCGACACCTCAACCTCAGGCAATCAGCCTCAAGGTTCTGGGAAGCGAGGACGAGCGTGGGTGTGCTCCAACCCCCAGCCTCCAGAGGAGCGCTGGGATAATGAATGAGCCATCAGCCTGTGCCTCTGCTCTCTCGTGAAAGGACCTCCCACCGCAGACCGTTCCTCTGCAGATACAATTGTGCCTCAGGAACCATCTGGCAAATGTGCCTGCTCCTTCAGCGGTTCTGGTATTTCCCTGGCTTGCCGCCCCTTCCTCTTGGATATAAATTGTTGCAGTGAACCACGCCGGTAGAATGCTTGCTGGCGCTTCACTGGCTTTCCCCGAGCCTGGTTAACCCCATGGCTCGCAGCCTATGAGGCTGTTCACAGCTAACGGATGTCTCGGACGCCTGCGTGTCTCCTCTCTGCTGTTCTTATGTATTTGGGAGTATGCAGAGCAGGCATACAAGCTGCAGACCGGAGCTGCCTCCGCCGCAGCCACCAGCTTGAGCGGCTGGGAGGACAAGTGCATTTCCGTTGCAGGACGTCCTTCACGGAGAAGGGACAGGTTAACTCCATCGCTCTGCAGAGGACTCGGCCCACTCCCTGAGGAGCCACAACAGGCCGCCACAGCTATAGGACAGATCACGTGCTCCGGCCACATGCGAGAAGCTGTCCGGCAAACCCAGACAGACTGCCCGCACCAGCCAGCCTCTGGGCCCCCATTTTGCACAAAGCCATGTCCCTCCCCTGACCCAGCCTGATGGTATGCAAGGCTGGAGAACTATGGGTCACCTTGGAGCCACTCGCAAGCCAGCCCCCTATTTCCAGCCTGCTTTCCTGATTCTAATTTAGAGAATAGAGAAAGGCAGGAGATGGAAGGGGAGCCTTGTGAGTCTCTCATCTCCTTGGTGACAATGCTTTATGGACAGGGGGGCCAAGCAGAGTTGTCAACCATAAGCCCCCCTTATCCCCATTCAGGGAGTGCTGGATTGTTCCAAAGGGGTGGGAGAGGAAGCAGTCAGTGCAGAAACTCCCAGAATGTCTCCATCACCCTAACAACGAGCGGGCAGTTTCTATGCAGATTCACACCTTCCTGCCTCAGTACAGGCAGTTCCCTCTGTCGAACGCATCAAGCTTCGTCCACCTGGCCAACTCCTACTTGGTGGTCTCTTAAAATTCCGCTCTGGCATCACTTACTTGGACCTCCTTTCTGCCCCAGGGTGCTCTGCATATATCTCTACCCATTGTACTGTTTTTGGTTTGTTTTTTTCCTAGCTTTTTAGCATCTCTTCCACCCGACTTAGACTTCAGTGAGGGTCTAATTCATCTCTGTGTCTGGAGCCTCAGCCTGTAAAAATGTTCATCGGCAGTGTTTTGGAGGGGAAAATCAGAGATTGCAGAATTGCAAGATGGATTTTCCTACTGAAATCCCCTAGTCCCACGCACATGGTTTGCAAAAGACAGAACTGAGGTTAGGAACCTGTGCCTTCCCCAGGGTCACCTGTCTACATAGTGGGCAGAGCTTGGACATGAACCCAGGCCTGCGGACTCCTGGGCCTGCTCGCAAGTGCTGAGGAATCCCATCCTGATGTGCATTTGTCCTCTCCAGACTGGGTAGAAGGGCTGACCAGAAATGATCAGGCTTCTGAGCCGGCAGCAGGAGGATGAAGGATTAGAATGAGAGCAATTGAATTTCAGAGCCAGAAGAGATGTCACGAGTCATCTAGTCTGACCTCTGCAGTTACAGATGAGAAGACGGAGGCCCACAGGGTTGAGCTGCTTTGCCCAAGGTCGCACAGCAAGCCGGTGGCAGAACTAGGGCGAGGATGCAGACCTAATCCCCAGGAGACCTGAAGCAACCCTCCCACTCCAGAAAGATGATGGCCAAGCCCCTCTGCCCAGCTGCTATCTGAGGGGCGGATCCCCGGAGTCCTGGACTCTTCTGGGCTTTTCTCTCCCTCTCTCGGTGGCACGGCACTTAAGTAGGGTGCATGTTGCATAAATAATAAAGCACGACTCCCTTCCAGGGAGGAAGGCCGCGTCTGGGCAGGCAGTGTGACAGATGGTATTTACAATGTGTACTGAGAAGTTCTCACACAGCCGCACTTGGGCGGAGTGGCTGAGAGATGGAGGAAGCAGATTTGCGTGCCCACCGTCTCACTCCTGTGCCTGGCGTTCCTGCTGCTGCTGCTGTTGCCGCGGCTGCCGTGTTTCTGTTCCATCTCCCTTGCGCTGGTTGCCCTAGGCCATCCTGGATCTGGAGCTCCAGGAGGATGCTGCTGCTGCCTCATCATCAGAAAGGACCCCAAGGCATCCTTCACCAGAGCAGATGCTAGACTCACCGACATTCTCCCCAAAGGAGGCCGAGGACGTCTTCTGGGGCCAAACCCTGGGCTGCGTTTCTAGGAATTCTGACATCTGGGAGCCCTTCCCCAGGCCTGGAGAAGAAGAAATAGGAGAGATTCGTTCATTGAACAGGTTGTTGCTGTTGTTCAGTTGCTCAGTCGTATCCGACTCTTTGCAACCCCACAGACTGCAGCACACCAGGCTTCCCTGTCCTTCACTATCTCCCGCAGTTTGCTCAAACTCATGTCCACTGAGTCAGTGATGCCATCCAACCTCGCCCCCTTCTCCTCCTGCCCTCAGTCTTTCCCAGCATCAGGGTCTTTTCCAATGAGTTGGCTCTTCACATCAGGTGGCCAAAGGATTGGAGCTTCAGCTTCAGCGTCAGTCCTTCCAATGAATATTCAGGGTTGAGTTCCGTTAGGATTGACTGGTTTGATCTCCTTGCTGTCCAAGAGACTCTCGAGTCTTCTCTAGCATCACAGTTGGAAAGCATCAATTCTTCAGTGCTCACCCTTCTTTATAGTCCAGTTCTCACATCCGTACATGACTACTGGAAACAGTCATTGCTTTGACTAGACGGACCTTTGTCGGCAAAGTGATGTCTCTGCTTTTTAATATGCTGTCTAGGTTTGTCATAGCTTTTCTTCCAAGGAGCATGCGTCTTAATTTCATGGCTACCATCACTGTTCCCAGAGATTTTGGAGCGCAAGAAAATTAAATCTGTCACTCCTTCCACTTTTTCCCCATCTATTTGAGCAGGTGCTTGCTGGGAACCTTCCAGGTGCCAAGAATCATGTTAGAAGCCAAAGATTCTGCTGTCAGCAAACAGGACCAAGTGCTTGTCCTCATGGAGTAGATGCTCAAGCAGGAAGTTTACCACAGGCTTTGTGGCAGGTTGCCTCCAGACTCTGTCCCTTTGACTTTGCACAAGCTCCCATCTGGCTGTGCAGTGGGGAGTGACAGCAAACCATTCCCTCTCCTGGGGACACCACACACACAGCTTAACAGCAGCAAAGCAGAAAACAATCCAATGGCTTTTGCTTCACAGCCAGAGACCCTCCCAGTGTTCTGAACTTCTACCAGCCTACAGCTGGACAAGCCCCACCTACTTGCCCTGGGAGAAGGTCACTGCAGGTCATGGTCAGGACTTGTGTATTTAACTTTTTTTTTTGGCCATGTGGTACAGCTTGCAGGATCTTAGTTCCCTGACCAAGGATCAAACCCCAGCCCCTTGCAATGGGAGCATGGAGTCTTAGCCACTGGATTGCCAGGAAAGTCCATCTTTCACTCTTAAAATCAGAAATTTGGGGGCTTCCCTGGTGGCTCAGTGGTAAAGAGTCCACCTGCCCATGCAGGAGACATGGGTTCAATCCCTGGTCTGGGACGATCCCGCATGCTGTGGAGCAGCTAAGAGCATGCACTGCAGCTGCTGAGCCTTGCTCCAGAGCCCGGGAGCCGCAACTGCTGAGCCCGCGGGCTACAGCTGCTGAGCCTGTGCTCCAGAGCCCAGGAGCCGCAACTGCTGAGCCCACGTGCTGCAGCTCTGACGCCTGCGTGGCCTAGAGCCCGTGTTCCTCAATGAGAGAAGCCACCACAATGAGAAGCCTTCGCACCACAACTAGAGAGTAGTCCCTTCTCGCTGCAAATAGAGAAGAGCCCACGCAGCAACAAAGAAACCCAGAAAGTCTCATTTTCATTTAAAAAAAAGAAAAAGAAATTTGG
This sequence comes from Ovis canadensis, assembly GCF_042477335.2. Taxonomy (NCBI): domain Eukaryota; kingdom Metazoa; phylum Chordata; class Mammalia; order Artiodactyla; family Bovidae; genus Ovis; species Ovis canadensis. The sequence continues at coordinate 26,305,242 of NC_091255.1, read as the reverse complement.
TGAGAGGAATGAAGAATCAAACCCCCTCTGGGTCCGGGGAATCTTACTGTCCCGCCTTAGTATCTGTTCTGCTACCTCAAAAAGGCTGGCTTTTTGAGGATGAAATGAAATGACAAATATGTAAGTGCTTTGAAATAAAGGCGACAGAGATACAATTGTATTTTTATTATGCAGAGAAATATTTTCTGTAAAACATAAAACTTGTTTCTTATCGAGGGCTGAGACTAGTAGCTGTGTAATTAGACCCCATGTCAGATCAAGAGACATGCTCTGTTTTTCATTAAAGAGACATTTGTTCGGCTCCTACCGTGTGCAGTGTTGTGTATTGTGATGGGTGTGACACTGAATAAGCCATAATCTCTCCTTCACGGAATATGTATTTGGGTACAAGGAAGGCAAAACGTAGATAATGTAATGCAAGGTCAAAAGAAAAAAAGGGATCCAGAGGAAGGAGTGGTTCCACCTGGGCTTGGAGGGTTGAGTAAAGACTTCTGAAGGAGAAAGCATCCATGAGAGCACACAATTGAACTCAAAGGTGCTGTTTGCTAAGGACACAGGGCCTACCTGTGGCATAACCAGAGGTCACACAGAGCATTGGAGGCCCAAAGAGAACCCAGAAATGGGACCCCGGGGACAGCCTACCCCCAAAGAGATGGCAGAGAAGGAAGAGGAGAACCAGAAGAGCAGCTGAGAGTTTCCCTGCATGTATGTGCGTGCTAAGTCATTTCAGTCAAGTCCAACTCTTTGCAACCCCCTGGACTGTAGCTCGCCAGGCTCCTCTGCCCATGGGATTCTCCAGGCAAGAATACTGGAGTGGGTTGCCATGCCCTCCTCCAGGGGATCTTCCCGACCCAGAGATCAAACCCACATCTCCTGCCGCCCCTGCATTGCAGGCAGATTCTTTATCACTGAGCCACCTGGGAAGCCCTTCCCTGCATGTGCGATTGGCTAAATCTTGGAACTGGGTACGTTTCCCCTGTGCTTTTCTGAGCTTTTCCCTCTTGGGTGCCCGCACTTCTCTTTGAAAGGATCTCGTGTCTATGGACCTAGACGTCTCTCAGTGATTTAAGTTCCCTGGAAAATTGGGGGCCCTGGAGTGAGAGGGGAAGAGACGAAAGGCGAGAAGAAAAAAAAAAGTCCGTTTAGCAGCCTTGTTGCGTTTGATCTCGGAGACAGCGGGCAATAATGGAAGAATGCTGGAACTGGGGACGGAGGAGGGTTGGATTCCAAGTGTCGGTCTCCTCCCCGAGCCGCACCCGCTGTTCGGACTTGCAGACTTCAAACATGACTGGGGGATTCCGGGAAGACAAAAGAATTCAGGGCCGGGGCTTGGATCTCAGTCAAAAATAACTCATGTCTTCATCTCAAGCAGCTCGGGGGTGTTTGCAGGTTTCTCAGAAGATGGAGCTGGATGCAGGCGATGGGGACCATGAGGGTCAGTTTTAGGTTTGCTTTGGGGAGAAAAAGTGCCTTGAGGGGTGTGGGCCTGGCTGAGGGAGACATCAGGATGGGAAACTGCTGTTGCAGACGAGGCCTAAGCTGAGAGGTTCTGGAGAAAAAGTCACCCCCGTTTACCCCTCCTTCTTGGCGCTGCCATTTGCTTTGAGCGGTAATTACAGCCCTTAATGTTTCTTCCCTGTCTTCTCATTAGCTCACGGTGTCCACAAACAAACTCCTGGGCCCCCTCACCACCCTCCTTCCCTCTCCCCGGCTTTCCTGCTTCTCCAGTAGCAGGCCTATTGTGCGGGTGCTCCCTGCCCATCAGAACATCAGTTCCTTAAAGAACCACCCCCCCCACCCCCCCCACCCCCCGTCTCCCTCTCTGGGTGGGTGCACCCCAGACAGCTCTTCCTCCCTTATCCCACTGGGCTGTAATTAGAGGATTATCTAATTTTCTCCCAGGAGGCCAGGGTCTGGGTCTTATTCCCTTTGTATTCTCAGCACCTCGGGCAGGGTCTGGCAAAGAATGGACACTCGCAATGTGTTAGTTGAATTGCTCTCCTGGGCTGCTGCCAACTTAATCTTTCTAAAATGCTGCTCCAGTTAGAAGCCGCCACCACTTACTTCTTCCATCGCCCATTAAACAAGGTCCAGGCTCCTCAGACTGGCACTCGAAGACTTTCTCGACACGACTTCTCACCCATCTGGTCATCCCCAGTTTTGCGCTCACCCACTGAGTTGTTCCCAAGACAGTCAGTGGCTTTCCTGTTTCTGCTTTTACTGCTTTGATTCTGTCCCCCAAGAAACCCTTCCACACTCTGCAAAGCTGCCCCCTCTGTCAAGGTTCATCTCCATAGCTCATCCTGCCCCTCTGAGTTGAGTCTGACGCTTCAGGGTTTGAACCGCTTTCTCCCAGGCTCTTATCCTGTTCAGCGTTGACTTAGTGTCTGGCTGTTGTGTGCTTAGTTGCTCAGTCGTGCCCGACTCTTCGCGACCCCATGGACTGCAGTCCACCAGGCTCCTCTGTCCGTGGGATTTTCCAGGCAAGAATACTGGAGTAGGCTGCCATTTCCTTCTCCAGGGGATCTTCCCATCCCAGGGATCAAACCCGCGCCTCCTGTGTCTCCTGCATTGCAGGTAGATTCTTTACCCACTGAGCCATCGGAGAACTTCAAGAGAGGTCATGGGTGTTGAAGTCTCACACAGTGAAGAGCAGAGTGTAAATGCCAATCAGCCTCTACTGACTGTCATCTCCAGGCAGACCCAGGGCCCTTGGGCAGGGCCCGTGAAGCTGAGTGCCTGGCCCTGCAGCATCCAGTGGAAGTGGGTGGTCACCGTGCCCTTTCTCTCCTCTGTCCCCAGTAAGGCTCTGGATGTGCTGGTCCTCAGGTCTTCTCAGAGTGGGACAAGAGCTCTCAGAGAGCCTGGCCACTCCTACCCCCCAGGGTTTCTGGGCCTTGGGACCCAAGGTCCATGTCCCACTGCCTGCTGGGGGGCAGGCTGCCCCAGCTGCACGTTCCCCTGGGCTGAGGAGTACCACGGGCTGGCTGTTGAGGCGGAGGTAAGGCTAAGGGCAAAAGGAGTGTGCAGCCTCAGGTTCATAGGAGCGGCTGGATGTCACAGCTGGTCTCCAAGCCCAGATGGTGGCGCTCCTTCCAGCAGGGACCAGGGAGGGACGGGAGAGTTCAGGAATTCTTCCCTCGGAGATTTGGGAACACTGTCTGCCAAGGTCGGGTGCGATGTTCCTAGGACTGATGGAGGAACAGCATCCCCTTCTCGATACTTCCCAGAGTCCCCCGCCTCCACTTTATTCTAACTGGTGCTGCCCTCATGACCACTTCCTTGGATTGTTGTTCAGTCACTCAGTCATGGCCGACTCTTTGCAAGCCCATGGACTGCAGCACACCAGGCTTCCCTGTCCTTCACCAACTCCCAGAGGTTTACTCACACTCACGTCCATTGAGTCCTTGGATATCACCTCCCATCTCCCTATGCTTAGGGTTAGGGAGGCCAGCCTCCTGGACAGATTTTTTTTTTTGACCAAGGATCGAAAGGCAGTCAAAGTGTGGAGTCCTAACCACGGAATTCCCTGGAGGGATCTTTTCTAATATTACTTTCCTGCTCACAATCTTTTAGTGGCCTCCCCATTGCCCTTAGGGCAAGGTCCAAGTCCCTTTCTCAGGAAACTCCTCACAGCCCTTTAAACCTTCAAGCCCTCTGCTCTAGGCTGGGTTTTTTTTTTTTTAAGACTTTGTTTTGGATGTGGACCATTTTTCAAGTCTTTCTTCTATTTGTTACAATATTGCTTCTGTTTTATGGTTTTTTTTCTTTTGGCCTTGAGGCTTGTGGGATCTTAACTCCCCACCAGGGATTGAACCCTTACCCCTTGCATTGGAAGGCAAAGTCTTAACCATTGAACCACCAAGAAAGTCTCCCAGTCTGGGTTCTCTACACTGAGTTCCTTGCTCTCATTTCCAGCCACGCCAAATGGACTGTAGTTCCTTTTCCAAACCATGCTGCTGCCCAAGCCCAGCCTCTGTCCATGCCGTTCCCTCCGCCTGGAAGGTCTCCCCTCCAGCTTTCCCACTTTGCTCTGTTTTGGGGCATACCCTTTGGGAAGCCCTCTTGGACCCATAGGAACCCCCTCCTTTGGGTTTCTATACCTCTTGGCCATCCTTGGCTGTCACTCCCAATTAAACGGCTTCTGGAGGTCTGGGTCTGGATCCTAGCTACCTCTCTTCCCAAAGTTCTATCTCTGGCACTTAGTAGGAGCCCCAGCAAAGGTTCAGGGAACTGAATGGAGCCTGCTGAGGTCCCTTCTACTGGTGGGGATGATAGAACTGGATGGGTTGATAAGAGCTGTCCCTGGGCTGAAGACAATGCAGAACCCAAAGGGCAGCTGAGGTCAGAGACTGCTCAGAGACCAAGACTTCTCTGAGCTCTTCGCCTCCCCTCTTCCCTGGAACTGCCCATTTCCTGACCACTTCTCCAGCCCCGAAGATCTAAGTGTAAGACAGCCAGCACCCAGGCAGGTCCTGTAAATGATAGCAGTGGGGGTGGTGGGGGCAGTGCCACTGACCTCAAGGCCCCCGGCTGCCCCTTGTCCTTTGGGCTTCTTTCCACAAAGGAGTCCATCGGTCTCTCTCCTGTCCTCTGAAAGCTGTTTCCAAAATCACATCCCATGCAGACAGTTTTATTTACAAGGAAATCTTGGCAGGATCTTGACTTGTTAGTAGAGTAGGGATGGGGGGAGGGTGGTGAGAAACAAAAATAGTTGGAATGATCACACTTTCTGAAACCAGAGATGAAAATTGGTGTCTGTAGCAAACTCACCTAATTAGAATGGAGTTAATTTCCTTCTCTGGGTTTAGGGGGAGCAGTTATTGTCGGCTGAGATGGTCACAGGTTGGATCCTGGGGTTATGAAGATGAGCACATTAATTGTAACCAGCACTACTGGAAAAGAGCATCCATTTCTGGGAGGGAGAGAGAGGAGCAAAGGCCAGTGGGTGAGTGGTTGGTGGTAAGAGGAGAGGAAGGAGGCACCTTCGGTGTGGGCTGGGGGCTGACTGGGGAACATCACCAGCAATGAATCCCTGAGGCCCTGGGAGAGCAGGGCACCTGTCCCAGCCGGCCACAGGCACCCTTTTCAGGCAGAGCTTCTGCTTAAGGGAGACTGCCTCTCTTGGGAGGTCTTTCCTGCAAGCAAACAGCACCAATTTTTTTCTTTAGAAGATCCCCTGCTCCTCTGGCTCTAACTCGATTCCTACTTGCTGTAGTTTCTTTACCTCCCATCTTGCCTGGTCCTACCTTTGTCAGCCTGCTTCCGTGAAGCCAGGACACTGTCCCATAGCTCTGGGTGTGCGGAGGGCAAGATTTCAGGGTTTGGGCTCCGGGACTCCCCTGATTTTCCCCTACCTGAGCCTACCTGGACCTCCTTGGATCCGGGACCGGAGTGAGGGAAGGGTGGCGGTGGGGGCGGGGATCCTGTCTTCCTAGCATCCTGCTCCCATTTCACTTCCAGTTAACCCCGACATTGCCAACTTAGGGAGAACCTCGCCCCTGCCACCTTCACGCGTCTGCTGCCTCCAAGTCAAGTTTAGCCCGGTGGGTCTCGGCAAGTAGACACTGCACCCCCCCATCCCTCACCCCACCCGGTCCCGCACGGAGAGACAAACCCGGGCCGGGCTGGAGGCAGGTGGTGACGGGGCCCGGGCCCGCGCAGCCCCACCCCCGCCCGGGCCATGCAGCCACTTCCCCGCCGAGCCCGCCGCAGCCCTCCTCCTCCCCGGGCCGGGGCGCTCTGACCGGCTTGGCCCGGGCGGTGGCGCCCGGGGGTGGCGGGTGGGGGGCGGCGGTCCCGGGAGCAGCCCCGCCCCCGCCTGCGCACCGCCCCCGAGGAGTCCGCGGGGAGGAGGAGACTCGGGCGCAGAGCGGGGCCGCGGGAAGCGAGGAGGGAGCGCGCGGGGAGCCGCGGGGCCGGGGCCGGCCCAAGGGCGCCCTCGCCTCGGAGCCGGGCCTTGGGGCCGGGGTGGAGGCGGAGGCCGGCGGGGCCGCGGGCGCCGAGAAGTTTGCGGCGGAGGGCCTGGCGTCCCGGGGTCGCGAGGCGGCGGCGCGGGGGCCGGGACCATGGGGGCGGAGGCGGAGGCGGCGCGGCGCGCACGGGCAGCCCAGAGCGGCGCGGCCGCCGCGGCGCAAAGTTAGCCAGGCGCCCCGGGACGAGCCCCGCCGCCGCGCCGGGCCCCGGACGCCGCCCCGGCATGGGCGAGCACCCCAGCCCGGGCCCCGCGGTGGCCGCCTGCGCCGAGGCGGAGCGCATCGAGGAGCTGGAGCCCGAGGCCGAGGAGCGGCCGCCGGCGGAGGACGTGAGTGCCCCCTCCCCCGCCCCGGCAAACTTTCTGGGGGGCGGGGGCCGCGGTGGGGACCGCCGCCCCCGACTCGCCCCCCGCGGGGTAACTGGGAGGTTTCAAGGTGACGCGGGAGCGCCCGGGATTGGCCGGGTCCCCGCGGGCTGGAGGGGGCGGAGGGAACCGGTCTCCCCGAAACGCGCGCGCGCCATCCCCTGCCCGGGCTCCCGGGGCTTCCCGGCGGAGCGCAGCGCCCGCCGCTGCGCCGGGGACCCGCCGGCCGCCGAGCCCCCTCCCCGCGGCTGGTGCAGTGCCCGGGACACGGCGTTTTCCCGCAGAGGCGGCCGCGTCACAGCGGTAGCTCCCCTCCCCTCCCACTCGCGACCTGCGGGCTCTCGGAGCCGGGGAAGGAGCGGGCGCCGCAGAGTCCCCGGAAGCCGGCGGCGCAGACCGCCCTGGCGACCCTTTCTCCGCTCGCTGACGAGCCCCGGCCCGGCACCTGCCCTGTCCAAGACCCTGATCGAAATTCTAGCTAGCCCCTGGCCCCGAGCCCGGCTGGAGGACGCACAGGAGTGCCAGGAGAGCTTTCGCTCCCAGAGGGGGGCTTAGGAGTCCCAGACCGCGTCGGTGCCAGCGACGGTCCCCTGGGCGAGGATAGGGAGGGGCTGCCCCACAGGGCTTCCCTGCCATCTGCTGCCGGAGTCTCCCCCCACCCCCCTCCGGTCCTGGGAGCCATGGGCAAAGCTGGCAGCGGGGAGTCCTGGGAACTGGAGTTTCTTAAGCTTCTCCCTCCCCAGGTTAACCTGCTCCGCAGAGGTGAAAAACTGGGCAGACGCTCCGCCCTGCCCCTGACCTCTCGGGCTGGGGGGGACCGGGAAGTGAAGCCCGCTCCCCTCCCCCCGCCACCACCCCCCCCCCCCCCCCGTCTACCCAGCCTCAGCGGGGAAGTCTGAATAGGGTTGTATCCCCTCTGGCTCTTGTGCTTAAACCCCCTCTGTTGCTTCTGGTCCCATCGCTTTGGCTGACTCAGGGGCTCCTCACTTAGGCTCAGCCTGCAAAGAGACAGGGGTGGGTTTCAGAGCATGCGGGAATCCCCTCCTCCCAAGTAGAGGCCAAACCTTAATGCTTATGCCCGGATGTGTTTTCGGATAGGGGGTCTTTGATCCCCAGCAGGTGGAGACTGCTGCAGCGGGTCTGATGGAATTGCCGGAGAAGCATCCGGGCATGCATTCCCAAGCCTGGGAGTAGACGCCGAGATAGGAGCTAAGCGGCAGAAGTTATTAGAGGCCCTTGGACAGAATGGCACGCTTTTTTTTTTTTTTTTTAAGGAATGTTGAGAATCACCCTTGCTCTGCTCATGTCCCCTCCTGCGTGTCCCAGAATGAGGCATGCTCTCCCTCCCCAGTCTGAGTTTTCCCACCTTTGCTAGGTGTAGACTCATTTGGGAAACTCTTCCCAGGGGTCCCTGGCCTCGGGTCCCTGAGCCTGGGCCCGCAGCTGGGAGGCTAGGTCAGAAACAGCAGGGGGCTGCAGAGGCCTTGGTGATAAGTGTGTTTCTTTCTTTCTCTCCTCTTCCTCCTCTCCTGCATGGCTCTTTCTCTACCAGCACTGGAAAGTCCTGTTTGATCAGGTAGGTGAGCAGTTAAATGCCCCCTCCCCTTCCTGCCAGCCCTCCCCGCAGTCTCCCTGCCTGCGTGGGCTTCCCCAGCTCTGCACTCCTGAGACGGTGACGTGGGAGTGGGGGTGTGGCCTAAGGCAGCTCTGGGTCTGAATGGTACTGCTCTCCAGGTTTCAAGAGGAGGTGGGGGGGGGGGCTCCCTTAAGAGATCCTTCCCTGCCTCCTCCTCCCAACACCACTTCACGGGAACCAGCTTTATACCAGGGAGAAATCCGATAATACGCATTGAGAGCCCTGGATGTATGTTTTCTGTGTGCCAGGGGGATAGCCCGTTTGGGCTGGGGAGGTGGGGGAAGGGCTTAGGTGAACATCCCCCCTCCCACGCCCCCCCTTTTTTTTTTCTCCCTCCACCATCACAGATCCATGGCCGTCTCTGAGGTCAGATCTCTGCCATCCTTGGTGGGTGACTCAAATATGAGCCCTATTTGAAAGCTGACCACTCATGATTTTACCTCAGGGACGGGGGAGCTATAGACGGAAAACAGGATGTGATTGTTTGCAACACTCAAGTCGGAGTGTGGGAGGTGGAGTTGGAAGTGCCCGCATTGGCTTTGGAACAGGCAGACCAGCACTTGATCTTCTGCAGGGAAATGGTTCTCTTCTTTGCTGGGAACTGCTTTTGCGTGCTCTTGTGTGTTTCCTTCTCCCTCCCTGTGTCACAAGCTTCCCCGGGTGTGGGGGAACAGCGAGCATGGTGCCCTGGGCTGAAGACGATTCTGCCATGAGGTGTGTGCAACTTTAAGACACCAGTCTGGTCGGGTCAGAGGAAAGGTGTTGGGTTGGAGAGGCAGATAAAGCTGAAAAAGTAGCCTGCACCAGACCTCATCCCGTTGAATGCAGGGGAAGCCTTTCAAAGTACTTTCGGCAAGTTTGTTATAAGATCCAGGGGGTACTTTGGGAAGATGCTCTGTGAGAGTGGAGTAGAGATGAGAAGATGGCTAGGAGCCTGCAGCAATGCATGGAGACAAGCACCTTGACTTGGAAAAGTGGGAATGGAAAGGAAGAAGGACATGGTGATGGGAGAATAGATGAGGTGAACCACATGTATTACTTTGAGATTCTAAATGTAGATTTGGGTCTTCCCTGGTGGTCCAGTGGCTAGGACCCTGCACTCCCGATGGAGGGGACCTGGGTTTGATCCCTGGTTGGGAAACTAGGTCCCACATGCCACAACTAAGAGGTCCGTGCTGCAGCTAAAGATGCCGCAGCTGCAATGGAGATCCAAGACAGATCCGAATGGGTGAGTCAGACCACATGTACAACATCGAGGTTCTGAACCTGAGAGGAGCAGGAAAAGAAGGGTTCATAAAACTGACAACTTTGATTTCAGACCAGTTCAGTTTGAGTCAGCTAAATGCAGATGCCGAGCGGGATTGAAAACAGAGTTCAGGGGACTTCCCTGGCAGTCCAGTGGTTAAGACTTCGCCTTCCAGTGTGGGTAGGAAGCGAAGATCCCACATGCCTCCAGGCCCCCCAAAAATCAAAACATGAAACAGAAGCAACATTGTAGCCAATTCAATAAAGACTTTAAAAATGGTCTGCATCCAAAAAATCTTAAAGAAAAAACATGGAATTCAGCTTGAAAGACAGGGTGGGCCTGGAGTGGAGATTTGGGGGTGTCATCATCTTAACACAAGGCCTGACTGATGTGGGGAGCTTCCCACCCCTCCGGTCCTGCTCGGGTAGACTGACTCCCCCTCGGGCTCCTAAGAGCACAGCAGCTGCTGGCCTGACGCCCTGAGGCAGGAGGGAGCCGCCTGCTGTCACCGATGCCACGACCAGCAAGCTGCCAACCCTTCACACCTCCTGCCAGATTTAGAATCGAAACCTAGAACAAAGTGTATCGTTCTTTTTTCCCCTCTGTCTGTGTCTTTCTCATTTGATTAATTTCCTTCGCCAGTCCCTGCCTGTGTGTTTACACTGTGAAAGGAATGATTTGGACGAATGGAGGGAAATTTTTAGGAGGAAGAATTTGGAACTTGAGGGAGCAGAGAAAATGCATGGCACCTGATAACAGTGGGTGGTCTACGAAATCCAGTTTTTCCCACTGGAGGGAGATCCCGAGTGTCACAGAGCTCATCCCCCTGCTTCTGGGAAGGCCCACCCAGAAACCATTCTGGACAGACACACTTCTGGGAAAGAAACTCCCCAAGCTTACACTGGACAGTTTTTTTTTTTTTTTCTATCGCCATGAGTTCTGCCTTATGTTCGCTCCCCAGCCCTCACATGGCTTTAGAAGCCTGTTTCTGTTGTCTTCCTTCCTATCGGTGCTTTGTGTTTGAGGAGAGCTGCTCGTGAGCAGGGGGCCCAACCTCTGGCAGATACCCATCCCTCTGCATCTCTCCCGCCTCTTTTGTGCAGCTCCCCTTGGACCATCCCCGATAGGGCTGAATGCAGAGCAGGTGTGAGGCTTCATAAATGGTCGTACAACTTCAGAAGGGCCCCAGGAGAGCTGGGGGGTCTTATCCTCTCTGACTCTTCCTCTGGGCCTATTTAAAGGCAGGATTTGGTGATGGTGAACTTGGTGCACTCAGGAAGGAATATTTGGCTGGGGGTTACAGGTACCCTCCCCACAATTTCTTACAGGAATAGCCCTGATGGGTCAACCTGTGCTGAATGGGGTGGGATTCTCCTGACACTTGTCAGAATCCCTGCCGGCTAATGTGGCCCTGGAATTCACCTTTCTGAGGTCATGGGATAAGGAGGCTGGCCCCAGTCAGTCCGCCTTCCTTTCCTGGGTCAAGGGGATACCAGTGATCACCTGGTTTCAAACTGGGATCTGCTGGAACCTTTTTCCAGTGTTAGGGATGGTTTTCGAGCAGTCTCTCTGTGCTGTCTGGTTCTTCAGCATGTAGAGTGGTTTTCACCCAACATAATGCTGATTGGAGCCAAGGGCTAGAAACCATGACCTTGGCCTTTTGATCCTATGTGGATACCCCTCCACCAGAATGCCTTCTGGGGAGTTGGAGGTGAAGAAAACAGGTGACTCCAGCCCCATGGAAGTTTTCTCAGCTGGTCCCCACTGGCATCCTGGGTGTTTGTCTGGTCTGTTCAAGCAAGAGTGCAACACGCCACCCAACCTCATCCCTTCCCCTATACTTCTCTGTGGATCCCAGAAGTTATAACTGGTAGGAAGCCTGAAAATCATTACTTCAACTCCCAGATATTCCAGGTGTTTGTTTCCTGTTTGAACTTCTCATTGAGGAAATGATCCTTTCATAGCCTTGGAATCGGAATGGTTTTCCTAAATACTGGATCTTAAAGTTTAAATATTAACCTGTTGTTATGGTGTAAAATAATGGTAAAAATGTCTTCTTTTTCTGCAGTTCAATCTCTTGGGCTTTTCCTTCATGATTCCTTATGTGGCTTCCGAGCTGAGGCACTTTCCATCCCTCTTCAGATCTCATGAATTGTTTTGGTTGTTCAGTTGCTCAGTTGTGTCTGACTCTTTGCAACTCCATGGACTGCAGCACACCACGCTTCCCTGTCCTTCACTATCTCCTGGAGCTTGCTCAAACTCACATCCGTTGAGTTGGTGATGCCATCCAACCATCTCATCCCCTGTCACCTCCTTCTCTTCCTGCCCTCAATCTTTCCTAGCATCAGGGTCTTTTCCAGTGAGTTGGTTCTTTACATCAGGTGGCCAAAGTATTGGAGCTTTGCCTTCAGCATCAGTCCTTCCAATGAATATTCAGGGTTGATTTCCTTTAGGATGACTGGTTTGATCTCCTTGCTCTCCAAGGGACTCTCAGAGTCTTCTCCAGCACCACAGTTTTGTTTTGTTTTTTTTTTAAATTGGAGGCTAATTACTTTACAGTATTGTAGTGATTTTTGCCATACATTGACATGAATCAGCCATGGTTATACATGTGTTCCTCATCCTGAACCCCCTCCCACCTCCCTCCCATCCCATCCCTCAGGGTCATCCCAGTGCACCAGCCCTGAGCACCCTGTCTCATGCATCAAACCTGGACTGGCGGTCTATTTCACATATGATGATATACATGTTTCAATGCTATTCTCTCAAATCATCCCACCCTCACCTTCTCCCGCAGAGGCCAAAAGTCTGTTCTTTACATCTGTGTCTCTTTTGCTGTCTTGCATATAGGGTCATCATTACTGTCTTTCTAAATTCCATATATATGCGTTAATATACTGTATTGGTGTTTTTCTTTCTGACTTCACTCTGTATAATAGGCTCCAGTTTCATCCACCTCATTAGAACTGATTCAAATAGCACCACAGTTTGAAAGCATCAATTCTTGGGCGCTCAGCCTTCATTATGGTTTAGCTTTCGCATCCATACATGACTACTGGAAAAACCATAGCTTTGACTATACGGACCTTTGTCGACAAAGTGACGTCTCTGCTTTTTAATATGCTGTCTAGGTCTGTCATAGCTTTTCTTCCATGGAGGAAGTGTCTTTTAATTTCATGGCTGCAGTCACCATCTGCAGTGATTTTGGAGCCCAAGAAAATAAAGTCTGTCACTGTTTCCATTTTTCCGCATCTGTTTGCCATGAAGTGATGGGATTGGATACCATGATCTTAGTTTTTTGAATGTTGAGTTTTAAGACAGCTTTTTCACTCTCCTCTTTGACCTTCATTAAGAGGCTCTTTAGTTCCTCTTTGCTTACTGCCATTCAGTTCAATTCAGTTCAGTCACTCAGTCGTGTCTGACTCTTTGCGACCCCATGAATTGCAGCACGCCAGGCCTCCCTGTCCATCACCAACTCCCGGAGTTCACTTAGACTCACGTCCATTGAGTCAGTGATGCCATCCAGCCATCCCATCCTCTGTCGTCCCCCTCTCCTGCCCCATTAGGATCTCATAAATAGATGCTTCTATTTCCTACTTCTTTTTCTCTGATTAAAAAAAAAATCCTCTAACTCTTTACTCCCTCCAGATCTAATTCCTATCCAATTATACCAGCATCACTTATTAAGAAAGCCTTCCTTTATATAGTGAGAAATTTTATCATTTGGTAGGTTTTTATTAATATACATGGTGGGGTTTATTTTTTATTTCTGATCTATTCCCCTGATATTTACAATTTTTCCCAGTACCCTTTAGTTATTGCTTTACATTTCTTCCATAGGTTTCCTCCAAGCTTCTCTTTTTCAGGTTATGCTTTGATAGTCTCCCAGTCCTTCCTGGACTCCAGGGAGGTACCCTCAAGGACCCAAGGTCAAGCAGCAGGTCCATGGCAGACATAGGACTGGAGTCTGCTAACTCATAAAAGGCTTCTGGGGTTGGAAAACCATTGCCACATTCACACATACAAGTGCCTCCAAGATCTCCAAATGTTTAATGAGCAAAACGGTTTGGAGCAGAGTTCTGTTAAGTCAACAGAGCACAGTTGCTTTCCAAGCTCAAGCATGTGAGAAAGAAAAGGGAGAATTAGAAGGAATTTGATCATGTTTCCCGTTTTCCCCTTCCCACTGGGAACATACATTTTTCAGTCTCCAAGAAGAGACCCCTAACTTTGCCAATCTCCCAGAAGGGAAGCAGACAAATCTTGACTCTCCCTCCAAAATTATAAACATGTTACAACCACAACAAGAGGCTGCTTGGGTGGGCTGCTGGAGAAAACCCTGTATGTGGGGCAAATAGTCCTGGGTTCAAGCCCAGGACTGTGATTGGGGTCAAAGTGACATTACTGCTCTGAGCCTCAATTTCTTTATCTCTGAAATGGAGAGGATAATCTTTAAGTCTAGGGATGATTGTGGGAGTTGAATGGAAGTGGAAACTCTCTTAATAATATCTGATACCCAATGGGCATTGATTGATGTTTTTGTTTGTTTGGGTTTTCCTGTTTTGTTTTTGGCCGTGCTGAGTAGCATGCACGATCTTAGTTCCCTGACCAGCGATTGAACCCACGCCCCCTGCGGTGGAAGCATGAAGTCTTAAGCCATAGTTACCTTTGACAGCTGTTTTTTGATGGGGAATCAGAATTTGCTAGAATAAGCCCAGAGTCATTTCTGAGATCCATGCCTCCATAGGGAAGGTCTCTGCCTCTAGACCACCTCCTTCCCAGCCCCAACTCTTGAGACAGAGCCACTTATGTGCTCAGAGGAGTTTTCTGCTTGCTTTCCCCAAGTATCTCCTCTACCCAGTCCCCCTTACCCTCAGCCTGTGGTCTTCTCTGAGCCTGACCCTAAAGCCTACCTCATTTACACTCCTGCTGGCTGGATTAAGACGGTTCTGGGAGCTGAAAAGAGGTGCAGATGAGACTGCTGTATGGATTAGTGAAGAGCCGCAGAGAAAACACGTGCTCCAGACTCGGGGGCCTTGGCGGCGCCCCTGGGGACACAGGATTAGCCAGCAGAGAGGGGTTGCCTTGCCTGGGCTCTGTACCTCCAGCCCCTTATCAGGTGGTGTCCAGGTCCCTAGAGTCTGAATTCTCCTCCACCACAAAGGCGCTCCCCTCCCCTGCCCCCAGGGACCCCAGCAGCCATGCTGCATTAACCCTTTTATCCCTAACTCCCAGAAAGGCACTGGATAGCAGTTGCGCAGTGAGGCTGAGGGAGCTGAGGTGGTGTGCTGCCCGGCTGCCTGCCTGACACGGAATAGGCATACACGTGTGGGAGCGAACAGGTCCCGCTACATCCCTGCCCACGCCGTCTCTGGCTCTGATGTCCTCTCCGGGCGCTAGCCCTGGCTGTGGGCCACCTCGCCCCGGTCGGCGCCTCTGGGGCTACGGCCACCTTGAGGACCTCAGCTTATCAGGAGGTCAATGGAAGCATCTTGTCCAGTCTGCTCATTTTGCAAATGAGAAAACAGAAGTCTGTGACCTTCAGAGGTCACTTGGTGCTGAAGTATCAGACTGAGACAAGAGCCCAGCTCTGCTTTCTCTCTCTCTGACCTGTGTTCCTGCCACCGGGCCATGCAGACGTCTGGCTGCTTCCTCGGCACCCCCAAGTGACTAAGGGACAGGCGAGGACACGGAGTCTGGCTTGAGTCCCAGTTCTGCTTCTCTTTGCTTGCTACGTGACAAGGGGCCAGCTGGGTGATGTCGCGAAGCCTCAGTTTTCTCATCTGTCAGCTACCTGCCCTCAGGGCCTGATGCTGGGTGCACAGCACGTGGCGGTGTGTAGTGAGTCCCTGATAAACACACGTGGTTGTTACCATGTTACTGGAATTTGGAGAAATTGACACCATTTTCAAAATTACCTCTGAGTATTAGTTCTAGGTCTTGGATCAAAGTGTCCAAATCCCCATGCTGGGGTTCCTTCCAGCTTATCAAGCTGACTTCTTCAGGTCAGGAGCAGGAAAACCATGTTCTCTCTGAACTTTCCACAGAGAGAAGTTTTTGGAAAGAGACTGCCAGGGGTGGGGGCTGGCGGGGGGGTGGATGCCAAAGCGTTTTTCCCTCCTCTCACTGGCTGTGGGATAGTCTGTGGCGAGAACGAGGCTTCAGGCACCAGGTGATCAGAGCCCAGGGCAGGCCTCCTCTACCCAGGGTTCCCATTTGACAGTGAACCTGGGCACAGGGTCCTGTTTTGTGTTACGGGAATGAGCTGATGAGTGTCTGGAGCTGTGGACAACTTGGCCAGCCTTGTTCCACCGGCTTTTTTATTTATTTATTTTGAAAAGTTATTTATTTATGGCTTCACTGGGTCTTCATTGCTGTGCTTGGGCTTTCTCTAGTCATGGTGCTCGGGCTCCTCACTGCAGTGGATTCTCTCGTTGCAGAACACGGACTCTAGATCAGTCTCAATAGTTGCGGCATGTGGGCTTAGCTGCATCTCAGCATGTGGAATCTTCTCAGACCAGGGATCCAATCCGTGTCCCCTGCATTGGCAGGTGGATTCTCAACCCCTGGACCACCAGGGAAGTCCTCCACCAGCTTTTTAAATTTATTTATATCATTTATTATTTTTTTTGGCCACCCCACATGGCAGGCAAAACCTTAGTTCCCCAGCCAGGGATCTGCAGTGGAAGCGTGATCTTAACCCCTGGACCACCGGGGAAGTCTCCCATCACCTTTTTTAAAAGGACAGCACAGGTTTGAGTTGGAAAGTATTCCTTTGAGAGAGCAAACGCTGAGCATCTGTGTGCACACAGGTCGTCTCATTTTGCTCTCGTAACCCTGGGAGGTGAGTGGTGCAGTCCCCTCTTTACAGAGGAGGAAACTGAGGCCTGGGGGGTGGGGGCGGGGCCCAAGACAAAAAGCAAATGAGGACCCTCTGCAGAGGGGTTTGTGTGTGTACACAAGGCTCCTGGGTGGCTTCAGCATCGGGGCTGAGGGCCACAGGGGGCGAGGGAGCCTGGTGACCCTGCATCCTGCCCACCCTGCTCCTGGTCAGAGGTCTGCATCCCACTTCCCTCTTCCCTGCATCCAGCGGGACCCGTTGGTGGTTTCCAAGAGAAACAGCAGGAGGAAATGGGTTTAGGCTGAAGTGGGTGGGGTGGGTAACGTGTAAGACCCCCTCCCCACTCAAACCCACTCCCACCTCTCCCTGCCAACGGCCCCCCTGCCTTTACGGCTGTGACTTGGCCTCAGTCCCCCAGCAGCCGTGACGACAGGGCCTGGATGAGTCAGCACAGGCGTTCTGTCTGCTTCTGGGACCCAAGGGACCAGCCTGAATCCCAGCTGCCCCCCGGGGCCTGTGCACCTCCAAGGCCTTCTGTGGGGAGGGGGCTCCTGAAGGGGAGAGGGCTCCTGAAGGGGAGAAGCGGGGTCCTCCAGGAGACTCTCTTTCAGGGTGGAGATGGGCAGGGCCTGGAGGGAAGAGGTGGCCCTCACACCACCTGACCCCCGTTTCTGCACCCCGGCGGGCGGGGGGTCTGGGAGCTCATCTTCCCCTCACAGCCCAGGTATTGAGAGAGAAGGCCGGATGGTTTTCTGGAAATAGACCAGCTGCCCAGCAGCTCAGCCTGGATCCAGGCCAGAATGTCCCCAGCTTCTCTGCTTGAGGGAATGTGTTCCAGCCTCCTAATCAGCCTGCCAGCCTCAGATCCGGGGGATCAGCTCTTCGACTAATAGGGGGTGATGTTCAGGAGTCTGGCCTAGAGCTTCTGGGAAAAACCCCTTGGGAGGGATGGAGCCCTGGGCTGGCAGCTGGAAAGACAGAAATAATATAACTGGGAATTCTAGAATTGTGGAAGGTTCACTCACCGTCAGATGCCTGGCTACACCCCAGGGGAGCCGAGCGCCCCTCATGCCTCCAGGTGGGGAGACTGGAGGGCAGGAGAGGTCGGAACCAGGCTTTTAAAAACTGGTCTCTCCAAGGGAGACTTGAGGTCTTCATAAATCCACTCCTAACTTCAGCTGCTTTAAAGCAGGCCAGAGGGGTACCCTGTTCTACTCACTGAAGTGCTCCTGGGCAGATCATTCATCTTGGTGTGCCTCAGTTTCCATATCTGTTAAATGGGACTAACCACACTTATACTCTAGGATTGATGTGAGAATAAAAGTGGTCAGAGGAATTCCCTGATTAGGAATGGTTAGCGTGGTTAGAACTCCTCTTTCACTGCCTAGGGCCCAGGTTCAGTCCCTAGTCAGGGAACTAAAATCCCACAAGCTGTATGGGGCAGCCAGGAAAAAAACAAAACCATGAAATTATTGGGAAAAGACAGAGGGGATGGTGTGAGGTGGTTTTCTCTACGGGGCGAATTAGCATCCTCATTTGCAAGGCAGAAGTGCTAGGGAAAGCTGCTACTCCCATAACCTCGCCTCCTGACCTCGGCAGCTGCAGGCCTGGACCTAATTTATGGGGTTGTAAATATCCATGAATGGACCAGAGTTCCCTGGTGGGCTGTAGCTGCTGAGTGGGGACAACTCTGCTGAGCCCGAAACCCCAGGGCAGCCTCGTTAATTCTGCTCAGCCCAGAAGCCGGGTAATGGTGCAAGCAGCCAGCAGAAGAGCTGTGATAACCCCCTGAGTGGGGAGGGGTGGCTGTCTGCACCCTCCCCTGCTCCAGCACTCACACTGTGTGGTCCTTTCCCAGGGATCCTTTTGTCTCGGTAAACAGGACAGTGGGGCCCGAGATGGAAGCCTCCCTTAGATTCTAGGTCCTAACCTTCTGGGTCTGAGAGGTCTGTACCAGGATGGCTCTCTAGGTGGGGCTTCCCAGGTGATGCTAGTGGTAAAGAACCAGCGCAAGAGACATTAGAGGCGAGTGTTCCATCCCTGGGTCGGGAAGATTCCCTGGAGGAGGGCATGGCAGCCGTCTCTGGCATTCTTGCCTGGAGAATCCCATGGACAGAGGAGCCTGGATCACACATATATATGAGCCATCCGGTAGATGTGTTCCTTCCTCTTTTTCCGATGCCTTGCTGCTGCTGAAGCTTGGCTGGGCTCTCGGCCCTGCGGCAGGGAGGGAAGTGGCGCCGCTGTCCTGGGTGCTGAGCAGGCAGATCTCAGCTCAGCGGCCCATTAGGCCCATCACTTCCTCTTTCTCTCCCAGGGTCTGGCACCCTCCTCAGCCCTCTGGCTGGGACCAGGATGGGGGAGATTTCTAACTTTGCTGGAGGACATCGGACAGTGTCAGCTGCCTTGAGGGCCTGCCATTCATGAGATAGGGGTGAAAGGGTGATTGGAAACCGACAAAGGGGCCTGGTTTCATAGAAGGGAAAAGCAACTCTATTATGGATTCATGCATTTTCCCCAAAATGTGTTGCATGGAGTGTTGCTGTGAAAAAATATTATGATTAAAGATCCAATAAGTTTAGAAAATGCTGGACTGAATAATTAAGACAGGTTTCTCCACTTATAAGATCTTGAAGAACTGTTTATATGGTTTTATGCATCATGCTTTCCAGAAGGGTTTCCCATAAATTTTTTTTTTAACTTTATTTCTTGGCCACCTTGTGTGGCATATGGCCTCTTAGTTCCCTGTGTGTGTGTTTGTGTGCTAAGTGGCTTCAGTCGTGTCCAACTCTTTACGACCCTATGGACCGTAGCCTGCTAAGCTCCTCTGTCCATGGGATTCTCCAGGCAAGAATACTGGAGTTGGGTGCAGTGCTCTCCTCCAGGGATCTTCCCAATCCAGGGATCAGCCTGCGTCTCTTCCATCTCCTGCCTTGGCAGGCAAGTTCTTTACCACTAGTGCCACCTGGGAAGCCCCTTAGTTCCCTGACTAGGGAGCAAACCTGTGCCCCCCGCCTTGAAAGCATGGAGTCTTAACCATTGGACCGCCAGGGAAGTCCCAAGCATTTCCCAAACTTATAGGACCACAACACCCTTATTACATGCACCACCTTGGGCCTGGTGTTTCATGAAACACACACTGGGAAACACTGAGCCAGTTATATTTCAAATGCCAGAACAGGACAGAGAAAAACAAGGAAGAGCAAAGCTGCACCAGCCAGCCCCCCTGGAGGAACCCTGAACTATTTCCATCTTGACCACTGACTTGCTCTGTGACCTTGAACTAGATCCTTTTGCTCCCTGCACCTGTTTCCCTGTCCATAATACAAGCATGATACCCACACATAGTTGATCCTCGGCAAGTATTTGTTGAATGAATGAATGAGAAGACTGAATTGGGGTCTCTCGAACCCTTCAGGATGCTGCAGCATCTGAAACTGGGAGAGTGTAGGCTCTGGCCCCTCCACCTGGATGTGAGGCCACCTGCCCCGTTACCAGCTCTTCAAACCTGGGCAGCTCTGTTCTGGATGCCTCGTCCTTCTCCCGGATAAAATAGCACCTCCCTCGTAGGACTGTTGTAAGGTTTAAATGGGGGGACCACATAATTTATATCCAACCTGGGACCGTTTTGAGAGTGAAAGGGGTGCTGTTAATAAACATGCTGAGGGACTTCCCTGGGGGTCCAGTGGTTAAGAATCCACCTGCCAATGCAGCAGATGCAGGTTTGATCCCTGGTCAAGGAACTCAGACCCCACAGGCCTTGGGGCGACTGAGCTGGTGGGCAGCCCTGCAACTGGAGAGCCAGCAGACAGCAGTGAGGTTCCCACGTGCCACAGTGGAGACGGGACGCAGCCAAATTAATAAGCTGTAATAAATAAATAAATCATCCTGTCATCTCCGTTGCCTGCTCACCCAATTCCTTCTGAAGCATGCTGAGACAATAGGTGTAAACCAGGACTGTCGCAGACAAACCAGGACATAGGGTGACCTGAGGTTTCCACGAGGTAGCGCCTGGTGCTTGGCAGGCACTGCATATGCAGGTACTATTGCGTTGCTGTTCAACCAAGGAGTCTGCAGAAGGCCAACAGAGAAGACAACTCAGGAACTTCCCTGGTGGTTCAGTGGTTAAGACTCCAAGTTCCCGAGGCAGAGGGCATGGGTTTGATCCCTGGCTGGGGAACTAAGATCCCGCAAGCTGCACAGTGCAAATAATAGAAACAAACAAACTCAGATGGGGCCTCTCTGGCTGAGGAGGCAGAGGGGGCTGTTCAGCAAACCCTTCCTCACCTCTCTGGGCCTCAGAGGTCCCCCCAACTCCTAGAACTCTGCAGAGCAGCTTGAAAACCACTGAGGTTCCTTTTCAGCTCCCCTGGACTGTGAGCTAACAATCTCCTGACCTGCTGCCTGTCTCCCTAGTGTCACCAGGTCCCTCGTGCAGCACAGACCTCAACCCCCACCCCCCCACCCCTGCCCCTACCATGTAGCTGCCTCATCCTGAGTCCAAGTTTCCCATCAGCCCTTTGACCGAGCAAGGATGCAGAAATGAAGATCAGCCACTCCACGCTGATTGTGAATTTCTCTTTCCCCGGCTGTCATCTGCATACGGTGTGTTTATGTGTGCAGGGCTGGGGACAGACCCCCTTACTTCCCTCCAAGAGGGGAGAGTTCCTCCCACATGATGGATAGAGAAATCCAGGCAGTGTGGCTAATGCTTTGCCCAAGATGGCACAGCAGCTGAGGGTGGGGTTCTTTTCAGAACTCTTCCCCAGCTCCTTGCCCCAGAGGAGGGGAGGAGCCCTCAGAGAAAATGTGGTGGGTCCTTTCCACAGTGGCTGAGATGGTAAAGAATCGGCCCACAATGTGGGAGACGCAGGTTCAATCCCTGGGTCAGGAAGATCCCCTATGGCAACCCACTCCAGTATTCTTGCCTGGAAAATTCCATGAACAGAGGAGCCTGGCGGGCTACAGCCCATGGGGTCACAAAGAGTTGGACACTTTGCACAGCCGAGGTTGTAAGTAAGCCAGGAGGGGGCCCAGGGCGGGAGACGGGGATATATATGTACATACAGCCGAGCATGCATGGGGCCCCAGGCAGGGGAGAAAGCGGCAACCCAAAGGATTAAGGGGCCAGGGGGCTGGGCATTCTGGGATTAAGCGCCCACCACCCCAGTCTCGCAGCTCTTTTCAAGGCCCAGGCAGGTGGGCGGGAGCTGCTGGAGGATCACTCCTTATTCTGTGTTTCCTCTCTTTCTGCCCCAGCAGCTCCCACACAGGCCGAATGTGGGTTTGGCTTCCCCTTCACCCACCTCTACAGCCGGGCCTATCCAGGAGGCAGCTGTGAGGGTGCTCCCGGCTTCTGACTCCCAGGGGGCCCCCTGCCTGGGGCCTGTTCACAGCCCCGCCACCCTCAGACCAGCCCCAGTCAGGCTGTCTCCAACCCACCGAGCCTGGACCTCACCCTGAGAGCGCCCCACCCAAAGTGGATGAATCTGGGCTTGGAACACCCAGGACCTGTGGCTTCGGGGCCCTCAGTACATGGCGTGTGTGCTCACTCACTCTGTCATGCCTGACTCTTTCGGGACCCCATGGGCCGTAGCCCCTCATGCTCCTCTGTCCATGGGATTTCCCAGAATTTGAATGAGGCAAGAATACTGGAGTGGGTTGCCATTTCCTCCTCCAGGGGATCTTCCCAACCCCGGGTTTGAACCTGCCTCTCCTGCATTGGCAGGCAGATTCTTTTCTGCTGAGCCACCGGGGAGCCCCATTCGGCACATTATTGATGAGGAAGTGAAATTGCATTCGTTTGTTGGTGTGTCTCTCTTTGGCCGTGCGTTCTGTGGGATCTTAGTTCCCCGATCAGGGATCCCCGCCCCTTGCATTGGCTGCGAGGAGTCATATCCACTGGACCACCGAGGAAGTCCCGGAAACTGCATGTACAGGGTTTGTCTTTCCCAAAGCTCCAAACCACGGTGCTTGTATGATCCTGTGCCCGTCACTGCCCTTGAGGAGGCCCAGGGTGGAAGTCATGTCCAGGAGGGTCGGCGAAGCCTCCGTAACACGGCTGCTCTCCCTTCCTTTGAATGAGGCAAGTGGAGCTGGACACTGAGTCCGGACGACCCTGAGCCCTGGAGAGCCCAGCCCTGCGTTTGCTTCAGCCCACTGCACACCTGCAGGGAGGCTCGCTCTGCTTGATAAGTGAGGCCGAGGCAATTATGGGTCGAGATGATTACCTGAAATTACTCAAACTGCTCCGTGGCTGAGGCAAGAATGGGATTTTGCCTTGTTCGTTGCAGCCTCCTTTAGAAGCTCTCAGCATCCTCCCGGGCAGTGGTGCCCACCTCTCTCCGCCTTCTGCATGAGTCCTCTCTGTTTCTTTCTGTCTCCCCCTCACTCGCTCCCTTTGTTCCCCGGCTCCCCCTGCCCCATCCATGCCCTTTGTCAGCTGGTGCTCTTGCCCTTCTCTTCCGAGGTGTTGGGGGTGATGGTTGGAAGGTGTCCTGTGTCCGTTCCCATGGGGCTCAGGCAGCTGGCCCTCTTCCTTTCTCTGCCTCCTCCCAGTCACCCTCCTTCATCCCTGAGGCCTCATTATTAGGGTGGCCATGACCTCGCATTGTCTGGCCTGTCTGGCCCTGGCATGAAAGGTAGGGTTTTGGCAGAGAAGGGGAAGCTCGGCCAGCTTCCAGCTCCTTCTCTGTAACATGCTAGGGACAGAACCGGCGGGGCGGGGCGGGGTTGGGGGCTGGGGGCAGGAGCCGCAGGGCAGGCCCGGTCACTAGGGCGACAGCAGGGAGCCCTGGGTGGTGGGGGGGAGGGAGACCAGGGGAGCAGGTGGTTCTTTGTCTGGAGCCGGAATGAAGGAGAGGGGCCCTTGCCTGATCCCAGCCCCTCCGCCCCATCCCTCGGGAGAGCCTTGGATGGGCCCCTGGGGAGGGATGTCTTCCCCCCACCTTCCCCCACCACCACCCCCAACACCTCAGGCTGATGCAGGAGACACTCCGTGTGGTGCTCACCAGGGGAGGGGCGGGGAAGGATGAATGTTTCCAGGATTCAGGGCTGCTTCTGAACACCCCCTACTTGGAACCCCCCCTCAACCCCCATCAGCCCACCCAAGACGAGGGCCACAGGGAACCAGGCAGGGCCAGGCTGGTGAGTCCCTGTTGCCGGAGGGGTTAGGGCCCAGGCAGAGCGGGAGACCCCCACCCCAGCTGCTGCCATTGCCACTTTGCCACCACAGGCATCATTTCCCGTCTGAGCTGTAAGGAGATCAGAGCTGTTGCTGTGTGAGTGCTTTCCTGCTTGAAAAATCTGTTTAGAGTGGACCCTGGAGGCTGCTGGAGCCCCTCCTCTCCGGGCTTTGCGCTCACCTCTTTGATCCTTACATTTGGCTTCTGAGCAGCAGAGCAGGCTCTGAAGGCCGACCAGCAGCAGCAGCCAGTGGTGACGGTAGCGCCGGGCCGTCCGGGCCTGGAATTCCCGGGTCTTCGGCTCTGTGGCTCGCAGGCATGTCACTTAACCTCTCTGCGCTCGTCTTCCCGAGTCTTCACTTCTTCACCTGTGAGACTGAAACCATGTAACTCAGAGTGGGACTCGAACCCACGTCCCTGGACTCGAACCCACGTCCCTGGACTCGAACCCACGTCCCAGGACTCGAACCCACGTCCCAGGACTCGAACCCACGTCCCTGGACTCGAACCCACGTCCCAGGACTCGAACCCACGTCCCAGGACTCGAACCCACGTCCCTGGACTCGAACCCACGTCCCAGGACTCGAACCCACGTCCCAGGACTCGAACCCACGTCCCAGGACTCGAACCCACGTCCCAGGACTCGAACCCACGTCCCTGGACTCGAACCCACATCCCAGGACTTGAACCCACGTCCCTGGACTCAAACCCACCCAGGCTTTTAACTGAGATCCCACACCTGGTTTCAGGACTTCGTGAAGCTCAGGCTCTTGATGTCTCATCACAGAAAGAACTCAGTGAGAGACCAACTGATGGGTAAGAAGTGAATTTATTTAGAGAGAAACGCAGTCCACAGAGTGTGGGCCATCTCAGAAGGCGAGAGTGGCATCGAAATGGGGCAGGGTTACTTTTTATGGGCTAGCTAATTTCACAGGCTAATGCGTGGGAGGATTAGTCCAGCTATTTGGGGGAAGGGGTGGAGATTTCCAGGAATTGGGCCACCATCCACTTTTCCGTCTTTGATAGTCAGCCTTGGAGCTGTCTTGGTGCCTGTGGGTGTGTCACTTAGCTTGCTGATGTGTTACAGTGAGTATATACCAAGGCCCAAGGTCTATACATGGACGTCGACTCATCGGCCATCTCGCGGTCATTTAGTTCTAAGTTTATGTCATGTCGTTTGGCTATGTCATTCTCTTAAAGGCTGTGCCCTGCCCCCTTCCCTCCTGTTTCAATATGAAAATAATTATACAACGTACTCGTAAGGTTGTGGTAGGAGGTTAAATAAGTCATATACATGAGATGCTTGGAGTGGTATTTAGCCCCATAAAAACACTCAGCAAATAGTAGGTGTTTTTGCTCCTAGAGATCTTTCTGGAGCAGGGTGGAGGTGAGTTTCCTGCAGTACTCCTCGGTGGGACCCAAAGAAGTGTCATCCCTGAAATCTGTTATTTTGGGTGGAGGGTGGGGAACAAGTGCAGACTTTTCAGTAGGCCTCCTTTGAGATGTCCCCTCTCATTGAGTTCTGGGGAGGATTGAAGGAATCATATCTCTTGGGTTGTCTTAGAGAGGCTGCATACAGAATCAACCTTTCCAAAAATAGTCTTCACTGACCTTTATCCAGGCAAGGCGGAAAAGTGGGCTTGATATTCTGGGCTCCCTGTTGTGTACACGCAGATGTCTGAAATGTTTGTTTACTCATTTTTTAAATGCCTTTAAAATATATATATATGTATTTTATTTATTTATTTGGCTCTGCTGGGTCTGAGTTGCATTCTGTGGGTTCTTTAGTTGCAGCCTGTAGCCTCTAGTTCCCTGGTCAGGGATTGAACCTGGGGCCCCCTGTATTGGGAGCACAGTCTTAGCCACTGGACCACCAGTGAAGTCCCCGTTAAGCTAAGTCACTTCAGTCATGTCCAACTCTGTGTGATCCCATAGACGGCAGCCCACCAGGCTCCCCTGTCCCTGGGATTCTCCAGGCAAGAGCACTGGAGTGGGTTCCCATTTCCTTCTCCGTTTGCCTGTTAAAATCGAAGCAACCTGCAGCAGTATCTCCAAGTGCAGTGAGTTCAGTGGGGAGGCAGCTTGTGATCGGGAACTGCTCTGGGTGTCTGTAAAGCCAGTTAGTGTGTGCTGACCGGGCACACTGGGTGCGTTCTGTGGGGAAAGAGAAGGGGCAGTGGAAGGGGAACCTGAAGGTCACGGGCTTCCCTGAGGGAGACGAATAAGCCCCTTTTCTTTCCTTCTCTTTTGGCCACTCTGAGTGGCACGTGGGATATTAGTTCCCCTACCAGGGATTGAACCTGCAGCCCCTGCAGTGTAAGCACAGCGTCTTAACCCACTGGTCTGCCAGGGAAGTCCCAGTCCCTTTTCTAATGGAACCCCTGGGCCATTCCTTGGAAAATGACTGCCCATTTTTTCACCCAAACATCCACTTATTCACCCAACAGATCTTCAGTGAGTGTCAAACTATGCTAGCCTCAGCCCCGGGGATAAGTTGTGATGCCAACCTGCAAGGAACCAGTGTCCAGAGAGGAGTTGAAAATAGGTAGTGGGGTGGAGGCTGGAGGGCTGTTGGAGGTTCCAGGGAAGCAGATTGTGTGTTGGGGGAAGGCTGGCTGGACACGGGGCATCTGAGGAGTTGGAAGGGTGAGTCCGAGTCTCCCGGGGAGATGAGGGGCAAAAGGGCAGCAACCAGACGTTCAGAGCATGGGGTCTTTGGGGAGCGCTGTGTGCAGGATGTGGGGTGCACGTGTTTGGGGAGCACTGTGTGCAGGATGTGGGGTGCACGTGTTTGGGGAGCGCTGTGTGCAGGATGTGGGGTGCACAAGGCCTGGGCATGGGAGAGGGGCTGGCAGGCTGTGCTCCCCACTGCCCGGGTCCTCTTGCCTGGCCGCTCAGCCCCTCCAGCCCAGGCTCCACATTTCTTCCCCCACTCACTGCCTTTTCATTCCCACTTCCCACTTGTCCTGGGTCAGAATCAGGGCAGAGAGTCACCTCTCTGAGCCTTCATTCCCCTTTTCTGTGCGCCAGCTGGTTGGACTGGGCAATCTCAGAGGTCTCCGGGGCCTTCTAGGGTTGTTCGTGGTTGTCTGCCCTATTTGGATGTTTCCCCTGGGGGCCTTGGGAACAGTCCAGACACCCTCTGGTCCTGTATCAGCAGAGGGTTGAGGACGAAAGCCATGGGTGGTAGCAGTGATGGAGCATCTGGGGCCTGCAGAGGGGGGGATGGAGCCCCGCTGACCCTGCTGCTGTGTGTGCTTCTCCCTCAGTTTGACCCTGGGAACACAGGCTTCATCAGTACAGGCAAGTTCCGGAGCCTCCTGGACAGCCACAGTGCCAAGCTGGACCCGCACAAGAGGGAGGTACTCCTGGCTCTCGCCGACAGCCATGCCAACGGGCAGATATGCTACCAGGATTTTGTCAACCTGGTGAGCACTCTGGGGAGTGGCCACTGGGAGTGGCCTGTTTGGGGGCATGGCTTAGAGGGCCCTTTTGGATAACTAATTACTTGGATTGGTGGGTCTTCAGCATTGAAAAACTCCAGGCTTCAGCAGATAAAAGAAAATCACCACGGACCAGATTTCTGCTTATCTCTGGGTTCTGCTTTCCACAGCATCAGCACTACTCAGAAGAGCCCCTGGCCATTCCAGATCTGACTATGGCAGCAGCAAAGTGGCTGCAGCTGTTCCAGCCCTCACACCCTCAGACCTCATCCCAAAGGAGAGCAGAGGAGCTCTTTTTATGGGAGCTCCCACATGAGGCCTGGGATTTCCTTCCTTCCATTGGCCTAGATTGGGTCAGTGGGATGTGCTGATTGACTCAAACTGATCAGTGCCCACCCTGGGGACTCAGAGGAGAGTCACTTCCATGGAAATGAAGGGCTGGAAGTGGGAAGCCGTCGTTGTCAGGAGAAGAGCTGGGGAGTGGATGTTGGGAGGATCAGGCCAGGCCTTTCAGGAGCAATGGGGCATGTGGGTGAAGGCTGAAGCTCTTCAGACCTGCTGGCAGTGGTCCTGGGTGATCAGAGGGGCTGGAGACAGGAGGCCCATGCATCCTGCCCAGTGGTCTGGTGTCTTAGAGTCAGGACTTCCTCCTCACTGGGGTTACTGCTGTGCTGTTTCGGGGCTACAGTGGCAGGATTGGAAAGGGGTTCAGTGGGGTTGAGCAGGAAGCAACCCACCGTGGGTGGATGGGATGTGAGCAGAAGCTGCATGAACTAGAGGCATGAACACAAGGCTGGGAGATTCCACGCGGTTTCCCTCTTGGTGGAATGCAAGAGTCGCCTCTCTTCTTGTCACCCATTTACTAAATGACTGGTGTGAAAAGTTCTTGAACATCCAGGCTTCTGGAATTCAGAGGCACCAGTGATGGGGGAGCCAGGACCCGCCATCGTGCCATGTCCGCTTTCTAATGTGTGGGCTTTGGTGTTGTTTTAATTGCCTCTTGACTGAGGACCTGCCTTCATCCAGAGATTAACAGATGGCAGCGAGCAGCTGTGAGGCTTTTAGGGATGAAGTAATCTGCTGTTCAGATTGGACCCAGGGAACAGACCTTTTACAGGCTGGGAGGCAGAGCTCAATTAAGCAGGGAAGTTGGGGACATTTGGGATTCACGGGATGGGTCATGGAGATGAGTTGCCTGGCTGGGAACCCAGCAGCACCAGCAAAGGTCAGGCCGCAGGTTCGAACTTGTGGCTCCTCCACAGCCCCAGCACTAGCCTGTTCGATGCATGCTCTGCTCAGCCCGGGGCAGAGTGAGGGCATGGCAGAGCCGGTGAGTGGCTTCTCTCCAGCTGGGGCTTCAGGAAATCTTCTGTGTGAATTCGCAACAGCAGGTTGCTTGTTGCCATTAAGATTTCTCTGTTCAAGTTCTGAGCTGGAGTGGCCAGCCAGAGCCTGGCTTCCTGTGAGCAAGGCTGCCCTGGAGGGCGGGACTAAGAAGGGGCTCACCGGAAGGGAGGTTCTGGGAAGGGCAGAGAGCTCAGGGGCTGGAGTCAGGCGGACCTGGGTCCTGCTTAATGCTCTGCCTTTGCCACTCAGTGGGAAAGATTCTCTGAGCCCATGTGTAAAATGAAGCCAAAGGATACCTTCTTCAGGGTGGTGGTGGTGTTTAGTCCCTAAGTCATGTCCGACTCTTTGCAACCCTGTGGACTGTAGCCCTCCAGGCTTCTCTGTCCGTGGGATTCCCCAGGCAAGAATACTGGAGTGGGTTGCCATTTCTTTCTCTGGTTGATCTTCTTGACTCAGGGGTCAAACCTGTGTCTCCGGCATTGGCAGGCACGCTCTTTACCACCGAGCCACCTGGGAAGCCTCTTCAGGATGGTGGCAAGAATTAAATAAGATGAAATGTTTGACAGTTTTTGTTGCTTCTTAATGTTCTTCCACCAGGTTAACTCCTTGGCATCTTTGTGAGCCTTTTCGCACTCCCACCCAGGCAGAATGAACTAACCTTATCCTGAGCCCTCACAGTGCTTTGTGCAAGCCCCTCTTCTAACAGAGACCACATTGCATTACAGCTGAGTGGTCAGGGCTGTCATGTATGGGTGTACAGGTTGTAGACTGTATAAGGATGCCAGGCAGAGAGATGAATGAGGACTGAAATCTGCCCTGGCCTTTGTTCAGCAAGGCCTGGAAAGGGTGCATCCACCTCGAAGAAGAGGCTCCCTTATCTAACTGGCATGAAAGCACCATATGGGCCAGCATGGGCCCCAGAGTCGGGCAGATCTGAATCTGAATCCTGACTCCATGATTTACTAACTATGCGTCCTTGAGAAAATTACTTTCCAAGGAAAATCACTCTCCAAGCTCCCATCTCCACCTTTATATCACGGGATAACACAATGCATCAGATAACAAAGGGGACATCATCTTTGGCTGCTGTTTACACCTCTGTCTCTCCTATAAGCTCCATGAGGCCAGAGACCATGGCCGCTGCTGTGCCCAGCACAGTTCTAGGCACATCAGGGCAAAGGTCAGTGGTGAGTGTGAGTGTGCACTCAGTGCTTCTCCCGTACTCATGCTGAGTGCTTCCCCTCCATGAGTCTTGCAGCTGTGTTGTGAGTACATGTGCACACCTGGAGATGGGGGAGAGGATGGCTGCAAACTAATTTGGTCACATGGTCTTGTCTTGGGCATGCAGCAAACGCAGAGCCCTAGGCCCTGCCTAAATTTATAGAGCTGCCAAGCTACTGAGAGCCAGGCCCAAGCTTTGCAGGCCTGGAGGGGATGGGAATAGGGAATCGTTGGAAGGGGTTCATCCGGGAAGGCCTGCGAGAGGGGGGAGGCTTCAGCCAGATTTTGCAGGTGTGTGCAGAACCCAGGAGAGGGGACGGGCACTGCTGATGGAGGCTCATTCGTCTTGGCCTGGTCTGAACCCAGATCCTCCCCAGCTCCCTGCCCCCAACAGGGCTTCAAACTCCTATGCCTTTGTCTGGCTGGCTCCCCTCTGCAGCCCTGTCTGAACTCCTGCCTTCAGGTTTAGCCTGATGTCCACTGCTCGGCCCACAGCCCCAGAAATACATAGATAATCCCTACCCAGTGACCGTGGGGCAGGCCCTGGACAGCACCGTGGACTCTGGTTGGGAGAACTGTGTCTCTAGAATATTTCCCTGTATTGAGGGTCTAGCGTGTGGTCGGGGAGAGTGTGTGGGAGGTAGTGGAGGCCTCTGGAGGCTGAAAATCATCAGGTCTGCCTGTGGGAGTCAGGTTGCCAGGGCTCTGTGGGGCAGGGGCCCATCCTGGGGCTCCTCGAGTATCACAGTTCCCTTGGGGTCCTTCAGGACTGATGACCTTCCACAAGCACAGCTTTGGGTTCTGGTTCCAGGGGCCGGGGATGCTGACTCCTACTTGTCCTGTAGTTCTTACTCATGCCACCTCCTCCAGGAAGTCCTCCATGACCGCCTTGGGACCAGGTTGGGCCTCCCTCCTGTGTGCTCCCACAGCGGGCTTCACTGTGAACCATGATTGCTGGTTACTTACGTGGCTCAGACAGTAAAGAATCTGCCTGCAATGCAGGAGATCTGGGTTCCATCCCTGGTTGTGAAGATCCCCTGGAGAAGGGAATGGCTACCCACTCCAGTATTCTTGCCTGGAGAATTTCATGGACAGAGGAGCCTCGTGGGCTCTAGTTCACGCAGTCCCAAAAAGTTGGACACAGCTGAGCGACTAACACCTTCACACTTTCTTCACTTTCACTTATCAGCCTTCGACACCTCTGTATTCCTGTGTCTGGCAACACCTGATGCTTAATAGTTGCTGAGGAAATTGTGAGGGATGACAGGCTGGTGTGTGGGAGGAGATATCATGGATATGAATCCAGGCTCTGGAGCCTCACTGGGTTTGGACTTGATGGATTCTTAGAAGTCTATGCTTTGGGCTCCTCATCTGGTGGGATGGGGATATTCATGGTCTTTATCTAGCAGGTAGACTAGTTGCATCAAATGAGCTGAGCTGTGATGTGCTTAGAACAGCCCCTGACACCGAAGAGCCTGGTGAATATTGCTTGTTAACTTACATTTAACCCCTTGCAAACTATTACAGAAGAAAGAGGAAGGTGGCCACAGGCCTGGGCGGTCTAAGGAACTGGCTGGCTGGGAAATGGGATGGGGCTCCCCTGAGACCCCGGTTCTGACCCCCTCCCCCACCCTGTTCCCATGTAGATGAGCAACAAGCGGTCCAACAGTTTTCGCCAGGCCATCCTGCAGGGGAACCGCAGGCTCTGCAGCAAGGCCCTGCTGGAGGAGAAGGGGCTGAACCTTTCCCAGCGACTCATCCGTCACGTGGCCTACGAGACCCTGCCCCGGGAAATTGACCGGAAGTGGTACTACGACAGTTATACCTGCTGCCCCCCGCCCTGGTTCATGATCACGGTCACACTGCTAGAGGCAAGGACGGGGGTGGCGAAGGGGCTGCTGGAGGGTCAAAAGGATATAATTTTTTTTTTCCCTGCACCATGTGACATGTGGGATCTTAGTTCCCCAATCAGGGATCGAACCCATACCCCCTGCAGTGGAAGCATAGAATCCTAGCAATTAGAACCACTAGGGAAGTTCCAGGAGGGTATCTGAGATCACAAGGGGAAGGGCAGCACCTTCACCACTGAAAGGTGATGGTTGAAGATCAAATGGCAGTTGTCACGGCAGGTCAGGCCCTGGTACAGGGCATGCAGGTGTTGTTATAACCCCTTGGCCACAGAGGTATTACCAAGATCATGACTTGAAGTCATATGCACTGCAGCAAAACCCTTGTATGACCCTCCCCTCCCTGCCCAAATCAATAGCAACAAGAAGAGTGTCAGAAGGTCTTTGGGGGCATTTCACCAGGCGAACTCATTAAAGCAACTTCTGTTAGTTCCTCCCAGCGTGAGTGGAGTGAGCCTCGTGGATGGGTCGTTTGTTCCCCCTGGACTCCATCTTCCACCTGGAAAGTGGGGATAACCAGACTTGCCCGCCTGCTCCCACGCTACTCCTATGTTTAGAGCCAGAGAATTGCTGGTGGTGCTTTCTGAGCACAAAAGCATTACATCAATACGTATGGGAAGGAGTGTTTATGAACAGGTAAATGTGGGCTTCACATATTTTGCAGGAACATTCTCCCCTTAGGGAATCATCCTTACCTATTGTAATTCTAAAAGTCTCATCTTATGCAACACGATCCAAAGTACCACTTTCTGAATCAGCACTCCTGTATGAGGGACTCTGAATTCTTCCGGCTCTTCAGCCCCAGAACTTGCAGGCCCCCCCGCCCAGCGCCAGCTCTCAAACTGACGCTTGGCTTCCTTTTGGCATTTTATAATTTCCACCGTTTCTCTTCCAGAGCTAGGGGCCTAATTACTGCTCCTGCGTACGTTCTTGTAAAATTCCTGCCGAATCAAACTGCAGGATCATTAAGCCTCATGGCGTCCTGCTTCTTCCTCTCTTAAATCAGAATATCTGGACTGCAGACCAGAGCTCCTCGGTTTGTTGCTCTGGCTTCCTCCAAGTACATGTTGAAGTTGCGATTTTTCCAAGATATTCTTGGACTTGTTCTCCAAGCGCTTACTGTGTTGGTCTATTTATTAACTTCTATTTGAGGACCAATAATAACGAGTTGGCTTGCAAGCTGTGCTTGCTGCCAGGCCACCCGCACGCATGGTGTTAGGTGAACAGATTCACCTCCCAGGGAGTCCAGCTGCTGGGAGCCCTGAGCCATTCCCAGGCTCAGCCCAGAAGGGCTTAACCCCAAGCTAATTACATCTGCCTTCCCTCAGCTGATGCTGCTCACAGGGCTGGCTCTTCGTGTACTTTATCTTTAAAAAAAAAAGTATTAATTTTGGTCACATCTGGTCTTCGGGCTTCCCAGGTGGCCCTAGTAGTAAAGAACCTGCCTGCCTATGCAGGCAACATGAGACGTGGGTTCGATCCCTGAACAGAAAGCTCCCCTGGAGTAGGAAATGGCAACCCACAGTAGTACTCTAGCTTGGAGAATCCCATTCTAGCTTGGGGAATCCATGCTGAATCCCATGGACAGAGGAGCCTGGCAGGCTACAGTCCATGGGATTGCAAAGAGTTGGGCATGACTGAGTACAGGGAGAGATCGATCGGGTCTCAGTTGCAGTGCACAGGCTTAGATGCCCACAGCGTGTGGGATCTTAATTCCCCAACCAGGGGTAGAACCAGGTCCCCTCCACTGCATGGTGGATTCTTAACCACTGGACCACCAGGGAAGCCCCTGGTGGGAAGCCCACCTTTAAAAAAAACATCTTACAGTTTATCATTTTTAAGCCTCACAATCACCATGGAAATGTAGACATGAGTATTCCTGTTTCCAAATGGGAAAACCACACGTGTGCTCAGTCTGACTCTTTGCAACCCCATGGACTGTAGCCTGCCAGCCTCCTCTATCCATGGAATTTTCCAGGCAAGAATACTGGAGTAGGTTGCCATTTCCTACTTCAGGGGTCTTCCAAACCCAGGGGTCAAACCCACATCTCCTGCATTACAGGGGGATCCTTTACTGCTGTGCCACTTGGGACGCCCCAGAGAAATGGACGACCAGTGAA
Source organism: Ovis canadensis (assembly GCF_042477335.2). Taxonomy (NCBI): domain Eukaryota; kingdom Metazoa; phylum Chordata; class Mammalia; order Artiodactyla; family Bovidae; genus Ovis; species Ovis canadensis. The sequence goes on along the minus strand of NC_091255.1, from coordinate 26,271,960 downwards.
TTAAAGTAATTTGCCCAAGGTCATCCAGAGGAGCCGGATCTTTTGTCCAGATTGGTTTCCAACTTTCCGAAACCTCAGCTGTGTAAACTCGAACTGCCAATCTAGAAGAAACTGGAAAATGATGAAATAACTGTTTTCAGAGTCCTTATACCAAAACCCAAGCCTTTTGTTTTCTATCCAGTTCCAGTAACCTAACTTTCTGATTCCATAACAGCGAACATAATGGGAAGCTACTGGAAGGGGGCCTTCTCCCTGCCACCAAGAGGAAGTAAGAACCTGGTTGTGGTAACTGGTTAACAACTTGCTGACACCCCAGGCATGGCAAGAGAGGACAAAAGAAAATGTACAAGCAAACCTGAGTCACAAAAAAACACAAGAATTTGGGATCATTTAGTACAGGAGCGAAACCCCCCTCAGTTGCTGGAGAAGACATTGCTCCTACAGCCCAGATCAACCCCTGAGGCATCCTTAAAATTAAGAACCTAGGGACGTGAATTATGCATTGTAGAAAGAGTTCCAGGGAGAAATAGTTAAAATAAACACTCTTTTCTGGCTTAAACAAGTATGCTTCAGTCATCTTCACAAATTAACTTATGTGAGGTGTTGATGAGAATTCAGAGAAATTGAGACCCTTGTGTACTGTTGGTGGCAATGTAACGTGCTATAGCCATGGTGGGAAACAGGATGGGAGTTCCTCAGAAAATGAAATCCGAATTATCATACGATCGTGCAGCTCCGCTTCTGAGTGTATACCCAAGAGAACTGGAAGCAGGGACTCAGATATCTATATACCCATGTTCATAGCAGCATTGTTCACAGTAGCTAAAAGGTGAGCGCAACCCAAGCATCCATCGACAGTTGAATGGATAAACAAAATTTGATAGCTACATGCAGTGAAATATTGGGAAGGAGATTTTGACATATGTTACAACATGGATGTACCCTGATGACATTATGCTGAGTGAAATAAACCAGGCACAAAAGACAAATGCTGTGTGATTCCACTTCCACACAGTCCCTGGAGTAGTCGTGTTCATAGAGACAGAAAGCGGAATGGTGGTTGCCAGGGGCTGCGGGGCAGGGAATGGAAATTAATGTTTCATGGATATAGAGTTTATTTCATCACTTTTACAAGATGAAAAGAATCCTGTGAATGGATAGTGGTCATGGTTGCCCATTATGAATGTATTTAACGCCCCTGAACTCTACACTTAAAATGGTTAAGATGGTAAATTTTATGTTACATGGCTTTTGCCACAGTTTTTTTTTTTTTTTTAATCAACTTACATGGCATTGCCTCAGCCCCCAAGTGGGTATGTGAATTATTACTGGAATTAAAGTTTAAAATCCTCCGAACCCTTTCTGCTTAGCACCGAGGAAGTGTGGGCAGAGACCCTTGAGACCATTTTGTGAACACTGAACACAAAATGAACAGAAATGGAGTGAGAGGTGGTGGAGAGCTAGCCTGGGTGCTGGTCATAGGGGTGTGAGAAGGACAGATGGCAACTTCCCTAGGGATTCCACATGATAATAAGCTCAGGAGGGTTTCCGGACAGTTTCCTGCCTAGTAACAGCCTCTCTGTACTCTCTGCTCTCCTCCAGGTTGCCTTTTTCCTTTATAATGGGGTGTCGCTGGGCCAATTTGTACTGCAGGTAACCCACCCACGATACCTGAAGAACTCCCTGGTTTACCATCCACAGCTCCGAGCACAGGCTTGGCGTTACCTGACATACATATTCATGCATGCGGGGTGAGTATGGCGTTCTTTCACTCTATCAAGAATTCTTGCAGAAAAATAACTGGTCCAGAGAGCCTGGATTGAAATTTATTTTTTTAGTTTATTTTTGTCTACCTGGACACAGGATTTGAGATGGCTTCTTAAAACTTATCTAATACCAAACTGTATGTGTAAATTGTTAGGAGTGCATGGGCGATGAAAATGTGTTAGAGTTGGTGGTGGTAATGTTTGTGCATATCTGTGAACATGCCATTAAAACTGTATGGTTTAGGGGGCTTCCCTAGAGGCGCAGTGGGTATGAATCCACCTGCCAGTGCAGGGAATTTGGTCTCTGGTGGGGAAGATTCCACATGCCTTGGAGCAGCTAAGCCCGAGCACCACAACTGCTGAAGCCCAAGTGCCTAGAGCCTATGTTTTGCCATAAGAGAAGCTAGTGCAATGAGAAGCCTGCACACCTCAATGAAGAGTAGCTCCCGCTTGCTGAAAACAGAAAGCCTGTGCAAAGCAATGAGGACCAGTGCAGCCAAAAGTAAATAAAATTATATATATATATATAGTACAGTTAAAAAAAAGTATATGGGAAAGGGAAAGCAAAGTGAGATCAGCACACACATACATAGCATGTGATTCTATATATTTGCTGTAAGTAGGTTACAGATTTATTCTGAGCTTCCTGGTGGCCAAAGCAAAGAGGGAAATGTGGCCAACCACCAGGTTCATTGTCCATAAACTATGTGTGAGTGCCCCTGTAAGTGATTTGTTGAAAGGCAGTCTACGTGTATGGTGACATGAGGCTTCTTGAGGAACTCTGGAAATATTACAGTTTCCATTTACAGAGCCATGTGACCTCTTTTGGGACCTGGAGTGCCACCAGTTCTCATGGGTGCATCTTACCCCATGATAAGGACCTCCTAGCTGGCCAGGTGACCACCCAGGTCCAGGTCTCTTGAATGCACGGTCTTGGCTGGAGACAGTTTTTACATAGTGGAAGCGTGGAGTTGGACAGAGTCCCCGGACCCCAGGCCTCTGCAGTGTCTTCTGCAGACGCTAGAGAAGTGGAGGGAAAGCGTGGAAAAGCCCTGAGGGTGCCTGTCCCTCAGGCAGTGGGGATGCCAGTGGGAAGAACATCACCCGGGCCCTCGTGGTTCTTTCCTTGGGAGAATGACGCACAGTGGCCACGAGGAAGCTCCTCTGTGAACCTCTGCTCCTGCTGAGCTTCTAAAGGGGCCACAGCGCCTCCCCCAGCTGGCTGCACCTGCTGGGGAGGCTACTTTGGGGTGAAGAGACTTCTCTGATGGTCACTGATGAATGTCCCTATTCTGAGCCTGAGGGGATGGCAGCCTGGCCTGCTATGTCCCGGCTTCGACTTCAGGGCTGAGGAGGAGAGTTGGGGAGGCCCTTCCTGCTTAGGTAGCCTCATGAGCCAAGATGTGGACACAACAGAAACTGGCGGAATAACTTTGACTTACTAAGTTATTTTTTTGAAGTATTTATGTATTGCTGCCCTGGGTCTTCATTGCTGCATGAGGACTTCTCATTACAGTGGCTTCTCTTGTGATGGAGTGTGGACTTCAGGAGCACAGGCTTCAGTAGTTATGACACATGGGCTTAGCTGCCTGGTAGCATGTGGGGATCTTCCCAGACCAGGGATCAAACCCATTTCCCCTGCATTGACAGGTGGATTCTTAGCTACTAGGCCACCAGGGAGCTCCCAGCCATAGAATCTTGTTCACTGCTGGATCCCCAGCCTCTTGACATGCTGAGTGAATGACTGTGGTCTCTCTGTACAGGATAGAACACCTGGGACTCAACGTGGTGCTCCAGCTCCTGGTGGGGGTACCTCTGGAGATGGTGCATGGAGCAACCCGCATTGGGCTTGTCTATGTGGCCGGTGTTGTGGCAGGTAGGCAGGTGGACCCAGACTCTATAGGGGTGAACCTCCCCAGGGTGGCTGATGAGACCCTGTGCCATCAGGCAGGCCCCAGGCTTCCAGCGGACGCTCATCACCCAGGCTCCCGACTGCTAGGGTTCTCCTCTGGGTACCTCTCGCCACCTCCCTAGGGAGACCAGACGGAGATGCCACCCAGAGAGGGAGGCGCGTGATGGCGAAGCGGGTGGAGGAAATGTGATTTGGAGCCGGCAGACTGGCCGAGGTTTCAGCCTTTCACTACCGTGTTGTAGCTGTGTGAACTCGGGGAATTCCGTACCTTCTCTCGGCGCCCGTTAAGCTTTAAGAGGGAACTAATGAGATCTGGGGCAGAGAGTCGGACACGACTTAGCGGCTGAACAACAAAAAATGAGCTATGCATGCTGGATGTGAGGAGGGCGGGGCGAGGTGAAGAATGAAATAAAGCAAGGGTGGTGAGATCCCAGGGGTGGGGGGGGCCCACCTGTACCCAAAGGGCAGTCTTGCCCCTGCCTGGGCTGGCCCTTGATTGACCCACTGCAAGCAGGAGAGAGTCTGGCCCAAGAGGTCGTGAGCACTTGTGCCAGCTGGAGGAGTCTGGGCCCTGGCTGACTCAGCCCATGTGGCAGGTGATGCGTGGAATCACTGTGGCCTTGAGGACAGTGTCCCAGCTCCTGGTCCCCCACCCCGGTGGAGGGGCGATGGACCGGGGTGAGGTGAGGAGAGCGGAGATTTCTGCAGAAGTCTGCACCAACTGGGCTTCTGAATAGAGGGATCTCCCTGGTGATGTCTCCAACTTTATTGCTGGCTTTTTTCTTTACAAGGTTTGCTGCTTCAGCTCTTCACCTTGACAGCGGTGCCCAAGGGAGCTTTGCGTGTGTGTTTAAGTAAGATCTTAATCCTTTCTGAGTGGCATTAAAGCTGTCATCAAGAGAGCAGGGCAGCGTGGGCCTTGTAAACAGAGGGCAGGCAGGGACCCCGGGAGTGAGTGGGAGGGCTTCCGGAATCAAAGACGGAAGGCTCTCTGATTCCGGAATCCTCCCACCCCACCCACCCACCCATCCGTCCCAGGAGAAGCTGGTCTGCTACTTTGTAAACCCTCAGCCTGGGAGGTTGGCCCAGCGCTGTTCTTCACTCCTGGGCTGAGGTTGAAAACTTGGCCACCATGGACAGCGCCCACACCAGCCTCTCCCAGAATCCAGCCCCTTCTGCATCCTTGAACAAAGGTCTGATGAGCATCTCTGTGTGCCAGACTTCCTCAGCCACCCACACACCCCTGAGTGTCGACATCTGGGGATTCAGAGCCACGTTTTCCATACCTACCTACTCAGAGACCCAGATGGTTAATGGCGAGGAACAGGGAAGTGCTCGTAACACTTGCAGTTAGTAGTCAATTAAGTGGGCGTGCCGGAGTAACCTAGAAGACAACACAGATTCAAGATGACTCAGGTCTCGTCCAAAGCAGATGACGCCCAGCGGGGAAGCAGTGCAGGGTTACTTCCAAGGGACACCAGTGCAGAAGGGGATGGTGTACAGGCAGAAGGGGGCTTGCCAGCTGAACCTGAGGGCGTGGGGCTGTACTGCAAAGCAGATGACGTGCGCTGTCCTATTTGAGTCATTGATTCAGAGCAGAGGGCATTCTGGTCACCACATGTCACACCATTGATCTCCGGGATGGAGCTGATTGATCCGCCTGCACCCTTTCCTCCTCCCCTGCCTTGTGTGTGCATCCCTCTTCAGAGAGGAGGTGCCGGTTCAGACAGGCGGGCTCTGACCAGATAGGCAAGTGCCTGTCCTGTGCAGGCTGTATTTAATCCCTGCAACAAACCCCTGAGGTAGGTACTATTACCCTTCACCTGTTACAGATAAAGAAGCCCAGGCTTGGAGAAGGAAAGTGACTTGCCTAAGAAAACACAGTCATAAGTGGTGGAGCTGGGCTCCGATCAGGCTGTCTGACCCCAAAGGCTATGCTCTAACATGACCTTAGCCAGAGGCAAGACTTATCCTTCATGCATGGAATGTATTGGAGACCAAGGGAGGTCATTGTTTTCATTTTAAAGATTTTTTGATGTGGACCATTTTTAAAGTCTTCATTGAATTTGTTACAGTATTGCTTCTGTTTTGGGTTTTGTTTTTTTGACCGTGAGGCATATGGGATCTTAGCTCCCAGACCAGGGATCGAACTCACACCCCCTGCATTGGAAGCCGAAGTCTCAACCACTGGACCACCAGGGAAGTCCTCTAAGGCGGGGCGGTCTTCATAGATATTAAGCCCTGCTCTTTAATTCCTGCCCAATGATAATATTCCAAATCCAAGGCCATCGCATTTTGTAACAATTATAACTAATCTCTGCTCAGCATGTCTGATGGTCCAGGCATGTGATAAAGGGTTCACATGTGTTATCTCCTCATCACATTCCTCTGAAGTGGCTACTGACACCCCCATTTTATAGGCAGCTCAAAGAAGTGGAATCACCCTATTTGCTCAGCCAAGAAATCCTAGAACTGGAGTAGAAACGTCCCCAAACCTGTGCCTCTAGCCAATGCTTGAAGCCAAGATGTATCTCACTTCCGATAATGATTATAGGGCTGAATTTAAATACTTTAACATCCAGTCTTGGGACTTCCTTGGCAATTCAGTGGTTAGGACTCAGCTTCCACTGCAGGGGACATGGGTTGAATCCCTGCTCAGAGAACTTAGATCCTGCAAGCCATGTGGTTCGAATTAAAATAGCCCGATCTTTTCTCTGTTTTGCCCAACTTTGATCATAAATTCTGTAGATCAGAAGCCATGGCTGCACCCCTCGGGCCTAGCACAGGGTTTGGCACATGGCAAGCACTAAACGAAAGAGTACCTGCATAAATAAAGTTCTACTGCTTAAAGGTAGGTGTTCTGGCCATTTTTATTTGGATTTGCTTTTCTTTAGCACCCAAGGGCGGAGAAGGCAATGGCAACCCACTCCAGGACTCTTGCCTGGAAAATCCCATGGGCGGAGGAGCCTGGTAGGCTACAGTCCATGGGGTCGCTAAGAGTCGGACACGACTGAACGGCTTCACTTTTACTTTTCACTTTCGTGCATTGGAGAAGGAAATGGCAAGCCACTCCAGTGTTCTTGCCTGGAGAATCCCAGGGATGGAGGAGCCTGGTGGGCTGCCGTCTGTGGGGTCTCACAGAGTCGGACACGACTGAAGCGACTTAGCTGCAGCAGCAGCAACTAAGGGAGGTGCTGGAGGACACCTGCTTTAAATTTTCCGGGCTAAAATTATCACAGCTGTGCGTTATGGCAAAGTCACCAGTTCATCACTGTGCTGGCATGGACCCAGGGTTTTGGGGGGTGGAAATTCATAGCCCTGACTAGCACTGGTCCTTTGGTTTGCTGCTGGACAGAGGTGTGGCTTGCTTCTCTGTCTTCTGCCTCCCTGACCTCCGTGGGTTCACACTGGACATTTATTGAACTGTCATCCCTTAGGTTTGTCAGGAATCCTCCCTGGCCCTGGCTTCCTACCCCAGAATGGCTTTACTCTGCTGATAAGCATACCAGCCCACATTTCTACTTGACTTTTCCCAGTCCCTCTGAAAATGAAAGTGTTAGTCACGCAGTCCATTGTGACTCTTTGTGACCCCATGGACTGTAGCCGACCAGACTCCTCTGTCCATTGAATTCTCTCCCACCAGACTTCTCTGACCATGGGATTCTCTCCAGGCAGGAATACTGGAGTGGGTAGCTATTCCCTTCTCCAAGGGATCTTCCTGACCCAGGGATCGAACCCAGGCCTCCTGCATTGTAGGCAGATTCTTTACCACCCGAGCCACCAGGGAAGCCCATAGTCCAGGACTAATTTGCAGTCATTTAAGGAAAGTCTCTCTGCCACAAATGGAGGGCAAGTGGGTCTAGATCATTACCTTCTAGATTCTTTTATCAGTATTCAAACCCCAGACCCTGGATCTTAGGCCAAGCCTTGGATTATTCTATTTCTGATCTGGAAGGAACGCTGGAGGTCCCCTCCAGTGAATGGCAAACTTTACTCCCCATGTCTCACCCCCATTCAGCCTGAGCAGCTGTCTGCCCTCTGCTCTGTGGGATAGGGGTGTGGGTCAGGTTTCTTTGAAAAGAGAGTCTTACTGCTTTAACATTGGGCAGACTTAGAACTAACCTCCTCATTTCACAGACATGAAACTGAAGCCCAGAGAATTCAGGGGCTGTGTCCAGGGTCACACAAGTAGCCAGTCCCGTCCCCAATCGACCATCCTGCCACCATCCAGACTGACCTTTGGCCCTGCCTGGGGTCAGGACTCCCGTCCCTGGATAGGGTGAGGGAAAGGTCAGGGCATGGAGGCTGGACCTTGCCGCCTCCCTGCTCTGGTGGATCCCACTGGGGAAGCCGAAGGAGCAGAAGCTGGGCCCATCTGCAGAGACTCACACGGAGGAAAGAGGCCAGCCTGGGAGCTTCCTCTGTCCAGCGGTAATTAACGAGGAGCACCTTGGAGCCCCTTGGGCCGACAGCCCTGCCCAGCCCTGCAATGCAGCCTCCTCCACCAGCCCCAGCCGGGAGCGTGGGAATCCTTTGTCATGCAGATCTCTGCCTGCCTGCAGGCCACCCTGGGATTTTTTTTTCCCCCCTCCTGTTATATAGGGTTGACCCCATGGCTCAGCAGTTAAAAAAAAAAAGTTATCTGACAATAGATCAATACCTAATTAAAGCCGAAGGGGAAGCATGAAAGGGGAGAGGAAAGATTTATAGTTGCTCTGGGAGGGGAGAAGGACTCGGGTGTTCTTAGTTCATGACAGTTTGTGTTTTCCATGAGAGATGACATCCCCCTGGAGACGAAGAACCTGTTGTGGGGAATCTCTTCCTGGTAGGACCGCACTGAGCTCCAAGCCTTGAGAGCCATCGAGTGGGGGCGGCAAGCGATGGGGGGAGAAGGCAGATGACATTGCTGCTACCTCTCCAGGCCCAGGGTGTCAGGTACCCTGGTTCCCAGGCAGGCCCCAGCCTCTTCCTTAGGAGCTGACCCTCCACCCCCATAGGGCCTGCAGAACTTGGCCTTCTGCCTCGCCCTCCTCTCTCCACCCAGGCAGCGACTAATTGGCTCAGGAGCCTGCGGGCATTTTCCAGTGGTGATTTCTGCACACTCACCCCGCCAGCCACCTCTCATCCTCTGAGCCCTGGGTTCTAACTCCCAGTTATTTTTAGTCTCCTGTGTCCTTCCCTGGAAGCCAAGGCATTGATCACACTTAAATGAGACCAGAACAATGCATTGCTCATCTCCTCTCGGCCCAGCTTCCCTCCCAGGACCAAAGTTTCTCATCCTCCAGACCAAGAGTCTGTACCATTCCTTTCCCCCAGGGGGTATGACATCATCCTTCTCTCTTCCCCGGAGCTTCTCAAGGACATTTTTCCTCCAGAGATGCCCAGCTCTAGAGATCCTGTTGGTCTGTTTCACTCGGCTGGAGATGATGCACGGCAGGTTTCTGGGTGCTACTGAGAAAGAGTGAGGGTGGAGGGTGGAGGTTGACAGTTCAGGGAGTGGCTGCTGGAGAGGCCAAGAGGCAGACCGGGACTCATGTCCTGGCTCCAGCCATTCCCACCAGGTGACTGAGGCCTCAGCTTCCTCGTCTCTGCAACGTGGCTGTTAGCGCCTGCCTCAGCGAGTGGGCTGGAGGGTCACACAAAATGTTTGGCAGGTGTCTGACACATAGCGCCCCATAAGGGTGGCAGTTTCTGCAAAACTACTGCTACCATTTTCTTGTCATTGCTCAGAACCCTGAGATAGCACCCGGTGAGGCCAGATCGCCAGGCAGATAATCTGGGTTGGAGCTCTACTGTGGACAAGTCATTTCCCTCCTTGAGACTTTGCTTCCCAGTTGTAAAAGAAGTTTGAACCAAATGGCCCTTTGGGTCGTAGATGAATCTTTCAGGAAGCTCCAGGGTGATGGAGCTTTTGCTCTGGAGTCTAAGCCCTTAGGCTGCAGCAGCCCAGCGGCTGGGACTGGGGGTGGGGAGGGACTCCAGCATCCTTGAATTCTCCATCTCTCTCTCTGCACCAGGGTCCTTGGCAGTGTCTGTGGCTGACATGACCGCACCGGTGGTGGGCTCCTCTGGAGGGGTGTATGCACTCGTCTCTGCCCATCTGGCCAACATTGTCATGGTGAGCACCCCTGTCCCTGAAGTCCTTTCTTGGCCCACCCAACCCCTTCCCCGCCATCACTGGGCCTGGATGTTAATCTACCAGAGTTGGGTTTTAGATTCTCTTCTGTGCTCCAGCCTGGGCTCGGAAAGCCGCGGGCCAGTGGCCAAATTCAAGGACACTTCCTCACCCTCTACCGGGCCACTTCCAATGGGTCCCTTCCGTATATGATTCCAGTTTTCTCCAGCCTGGCTTCGCCTGTCTCCCTATTCCAAGTCTTTGCTACTTGGTGGCTTTAAAAAGTGAAAATTCTTGACCACTAGCACCCATCGAAATTGTAATTCGTTGTTTCTCATACTTTGGTAAAAGTAAAGGGCCTTAGGGGCTTCCCTGGTGGCTCAATAAATAAAAAATCTGCCTGCCAATGCAGGAGACACGGGTTTGATCCCTGATCTGGGAAGATCCCAGATGTCACGGAGCAACTAAGCCCGTATGCCGCAACTACTGAGCCTGTGCTCCCGGGCCTGGGAACCCCAGCTACTGCGCCCACATGCCCTAGGGTCCCCGCTCTGCAACAAGAGGAGCCACCGCAATGAGAAGCCGTCACGCCGCAGCTACAGAGTAGCCTCTGCTCACCACAACCGGAGATAAGCCCTTGAAGCAGTGAAGACCCAGCACAGCCAAAAATCAGTAAAACTATTAAAAAAGAAGTAAAGGGACCTTAGAGATGATCTCACCAAAATTCTCAAATAGGAAAGAAGGCCCTGACAGGTTAAATGATTTGTCCAAAGTCACAATCAAATTGGTGACAAAAATGGGGTCCTGAGCCCACATCTCCTGGCAACCATTTAAGTGTCACTGTCCTCCACCAGCCTGTCACAGTGTCTGGACACCGTCATCCCGGTTCTCAAGTTCTTCTCGCCTTTTCCTGAAAGGCAGTCTAGTGAACTAGCTAACAGCAGGGGCTGTTATTCAGCTTAGATCTGAATGGCAGCCACCTACTTCCTGAAGAGTGACCTTGAGCAAATGACTTCAGTGCTTCGTGCCTCAGTTTCTAGATCTATGAAATGGGGTGGGGTGGGACAAATGAGATACAGTGAAAATAACCGCTTATTGTTAAGTGTTAGCTTCATTCCTGACCCCTCACAGAAGAGGCTGGGGTGGACTCAGAGTAGAGACAGGACCTTCAAGGCAAGAAACTGAAAGCCATCTGATAGTCTTAGAGGAGGCCAAGGAAGACAGCTTCCTTGTTTTGGAAGCGGTCTAAAGTTTGGAGGCTGAAAGAGGAGTCGTTGGCAGTGCTTGGCTAACTCTGCCTGATGCCCCCCACACAGGCACAGCCCAGGTCTTACCTATCTTTTCCCCAGCGCCTGGAATAGGGCTGGACACGTGGCAGAGGGTACCCACTGAATCTGGGGGCAGGCAGGAAGGAAGAACTCGGGGTTAGGGCAGCAGGGACCGTGTCCAGGAAAGGAATGTCTTCTCTTTGGGATCCTCTTGTTCTCTCTTCCCTCCCCCATTACAGTCTTCACCCACGTGGCGGATATTCAGATGCATAGTTACAACAGTTCATAGAGTTCCTCAATTCCCCCACGTCTTATTTAGCCCGCGCTGCCAGGCATGTGGGATCCTAGTTCCCAGACCAGGAATCAAATCCGTGGCCCCTGCAGTGGAGTCTTAACCACTGGACCACCGGGGACTCGCCTCCATTTCTTCTTTATCATTGCTACTGTTGGCTGCCCTGATCCTCAACACCATTCCCTCTCTGTGCACCAAAGTCCTCTTTGTACCCTGAGAGAGAGAGAGAGCTGCTGCTGAGGCTGGAAAGCCCATGTGAAGGTGTGTGGGGGGGGGACGGGGTTGAGGGCAGTAAGTGTGTTTACACACAGGGTGCGTGCCTCGGTCTGCTCAGCACCTGGGAGCCCAGGGCTGCCTCACGTGGCCCTTTAAATGGGTCGTTCTGTATCAGTGCCACCGCTTTCCCCAGACACAGCTTTTCCTCTGAATTCTGCTCCCGCCACTCCCCCCTCCCCCTGCCCCAATTCCTTTCTGCAGGGGGAGGAAATGCCCTCCTCCCCCAGCTGTTCCCCCCAGGATTTGTCGGTGTGGAAGGACATGAACCAGCACAACTGAGAAGGGAGAGTAGGCAGGGCTTCATAACGATGCCCTGTTTCCCCCCTCGCCACCACCTGGGAAGTACTCTGATGTTCCCGGAAGTTCCCCTGGTGAGGGCAGATGCAGGGCCCAGGGTGGGGCGTGGGGTTGAGGAGAGGGTATTTGAAAGCAGTTTTCTTCCAGTTTGTGCTTCTTTCTGCAAGTAGCCAGCGGTGGTGCAGCTGAGCTGTCCCATCCGAGAGCCCAGTGCTCTTCCAGAAGGACATGGCTTTCTCTGGCCAACGGGGAGCTTTGGGGTCCCCTGGAGCGTGACATTTGGTAGCCCTCCTTTAAAAAGCTGTGTGCTGTTTATTGGACAGTGAAGAATGGTCATTTCACTCACTTCCTTCTTAGAAAGGTCAGCTTCTTTTCATCAAGAGGCTACCTTTACCCAAACTAGCTCAGTGCCCAGCAATTCGGAGATGCATTAGGACAAGCCAAATGAAATTGGTATTTCTGTGGGTCAGAAGCATTTCAACCTTGGCAGTTTGAAGTGGTTCAGCCTAATAGATGATGGATTTTTTTTTTCTCCCCAGAATGTTAGCAAACATAAGAGGAGAGTTCTTTTTTTTCTTTATTTTTATTTTATATTGGTGCTTTCAAACTGTGGTGTTGGAGAAGACTCTTGAGAGTCCCTTGGACTGCAAGATCAAATCAGTCAATTGTAGAGGAAGTCAACCTTGAATATTCATTGGAAGGACTGAAGCTGAAGCTCCAATACTTTGGCCACCTGATGCAAAGAGCCGACTCCTTGGAAAAGACCCTGATGCTGGGAAAGATAGAAGGCAGGAGGAGAAGGGGACAACAGAGGATGAGATGGTGGATGGCATCACTGACTCAATGGACATGAGTTTCAGCAAGCTCTGGGAGATGGTGAAGGAGAGTGAAGCCTGGCGTGCTGCAGTCCATGGGGTCACAAAGAGTCGGACCTGAGTAACTGAATAACGAATAGTTGATTTACAGTGCTGTATTAGTTTCAGGTGTATAGCAAAGTGATTCACTTATACACACATCTGTTCTTTTTCAGTCCTTTTCCCGTATAGGTTATTTCAGAATATTGAGTAGAGTTCCCTGTGCTGCACACTAGGTCCTTGTTGATTAGTTTGTATATAGTAGTGTTATGTACGTTTAGGGGGCTCCCCAGGTGGCACTAGTGGTAAAGAATCTGCCTGCCAGTGCAGGAGACTCAAGAGACATGGGTTTGATCCCTGGGTCAGGAAGATCCCCTGGAGTAGGAAATGGCAACCTGTTCCAATAATCTTGCCTGGAGAGTCTCATGGACAGAGGAGTCTGGCGGGCTACTGTCAATGAGGCAGCAGAGTCAGACACGACTGAGCGACTGAGCTCATACATTTAGACTGTTGATCTTTCATTCCAAAATGAAGATTTGGTCTGCGTGTATATACCCAATAAAGCACCTCATTGGGGCAGAAGGAGAGAGAGCATGCACCTGTCAGGAATGTGGATTTGAGGTCTGGTATTACCATCTATTATGCTGTGAGTTCCTTAACTCCTTAGGGATTCTGTTCTCCCATCTGTAATCCTTTCTTCACAAAGTAGTTGTGAGAAAGACATGAAAAAAATGCATGTGAAAATGTCATTTATGTGGCAGATCAACATACTGGGAGACCCTGTAGGTATATGTGTGTGTATATTAGTTGGTTCAGTTGCTCAGTCGTGTCCGACTCTTTGCGACCCCATGGACTGCAGCATGCCAGGCCTTCCTGTCCATCACCAACTCCCGGAGTTTACTCAAACTCATGTCTATTAAGTTGGTGATACCATCCAACCATCTCATCCTCTGTCGCCTTCTCCTCCTGCCCCCAATCCCTCCTAGCATCAGGGTCTTTTCCAGTGAGTCAGCTCTTCGCATGAGGTGGCCAAAGTACTGGAGTTTCAGCTTTAGCATCATTCCTTCCAAAGAACACCCAGGGCTGATCTCCTTTAGGATGGACTGGTTGGATCTCCTTGCAGTCTAAGGGACTCTCAAGAGTCTTCTCCAACGCCACAGTTCAAAAGTGTTTACATATATATATATATTTTTTCCTTTTTAACAATGTGTTCCTTTATTTAGGCTGAAACTTTTTATAAAGGTAAAAAATAATTTTAAGGAGGAATATCATCATCATTGCATTTGAGCTATTTTGATTTAAATTTTGTTTATTATTTTTCTTTATTTCTTAGTTGAAGGATAATTACTTTACAATGTTGTGATAATTTCTGCCATACATCACCATGAATCAGCCATAGGTATACACATGTCCGCTCCCTACCACCTCCCACCGTCCACTCCTCTAGGCTGTCACAGAGCCCTGGTTTGAGTCCCTGAGTCATATAGCAAATTCCCACTGTCTGTTGCACATACGGTAGCGTCTATGTTTCCCTGCTTCTCTCTCATTGGTCCCACCCCTGCCCCGGTGTCCATGAATCTGTTCTCTGTGTCTGCGTCTCCACTCCGCCCGGCAAATGGGTTCATCAGTACCGTCTTTCTAGATTCTGTGTGCGTGTGGCATGCTTAGTCGTTCAGTTGTGTCCGACTCTTGCCACACCACAGATTGCAGCCTGCCAGGCTCGTCTGTCCATGGCATTCTCCAGGCAAGAATACTGCAATGGGTTGCCATTTCCTCCTCCAGGGAATCTTCCAGACCCAGGAATGGAAGCTGGGTCTCCTGCATTGCAGGCAGATTCTTTACCAACTGAGCTAGATTCTGTGTATATGGGTTAATATGTGATATTTGTTTTTCTCTTTCTGACTGATTTTACTCTGTGTAATAGGCTCTAGGTTCATCCACCTCATTAGCACTGACTCAAATGCGTTCCTTTTTATAGGTGAGTAATAGTCCATTGTATATATGTACCACAGCTTCTTTATCCATTCATCTGTCCGTGGACATGTAGGTTACTTCCATGTCCTAGCTATTGTAAATAGCACTTCAGTGAACATCGGGGTAACATCTTTTTCAATTATGGTTTTCTCAGGGTGTATGCCCAGTAGTGGGATTGTTGGGTCATATGATAGTTTTATTCCTATGTATATGTTTTATACATATTCTTTAATTACAAATTCCAGCAGATGTCTGCACAGGGAATAATCTGAAAATGTGTACTTTATGCTTCAGATACATAACAGAAAAATGTCGAACCCTTCTGTTCTCAGGACTGTACTTAAGTGAAAGAGTCTGCCTGAAATGAAAGTGTGTCCTATTTTTCATAAAAAAAAAAAAAGGCACTTTGAGTTTCAAAAAGCTTGTTTACATCAAGGGATTAAATCTAGAAAATATTTCAACAAACGATCTGGATGGCATTAAAGACCTGCAATCAGGACTTCTTTTTGAAATTCTAGAAGTGTAAAGACACACATAATTGAATAATTTATTAATTGCTTTTTGCTGTGGCCCATAGAGCAGACTTTCATTTTTAAAGATACAAGGTATTTTCTTATACTTTGCCCCATTCAATAGATGTTTTTCTAAAACGTTTTGAGATCTAAATTTTCACAAATTGAACCGTACTGTCAAAGCACAGGAGAGATTGTTGTCTGAAAGTCGCAGAAGATTGCTGTGTTACAAGGTTCAGTTTATTAAATAAAAAGCCTGCTGTAGGATTTTTACTTAATGACATCTAATTTTATCTGTGTCATGCTTGCTTGTTTCCTGTGTTGGGTTTTCGTGAAGTGATTTGACAAGAAGTTGTTTCCACTGGGGGTATGTAAAGCAGTCTGGGAACAGAACCTCCCGCCTGGGTTTCAGCCTGTGAGCTCTTAGCTGGTTGGATGAGCAAGATGCTGAGAGGCCTGGTTCCCATCTTGTTTGCTGTTGGTGAGTTACCATCTCACCCTGCAAGGCTCTGGGAGAGAATGAAATTAAAGGACCTGAAAAAAGTATATATTCCCCAGGGGCCTGCAGGCTTTTCAACATTTATAGCAGCAGCAGTGCTGGCACTGTGTGAGATTTTTTCCCCTTCTCCTGTTGTTTCACTGTGCTTATTTTATTGGAGGGAATAATGGGGAGGGGGGTGGGAGATGAGGCAGCTGGTGCAAAAGAGTGACTTTCTAGTTTAACCCCTCAGCTGCTGGGAGGCTGGTCACTCACTGACTGTTCACTCAGCTTTGGGGGGCAGCTAGGGGCAGCCGGCAGGGACAGACAGCACAGACAGACAGAGCATAACCTTGCCTTGGAAGTGTGGGCAAACAGAGCCCTGGACTGGGAACCTTGTCAAGCTTGACCTTAACTCACTGTGACCTTGCCCTAGCCCCTCCTTGACCCTCAAGTGCAGATGAGAGGGTGTGACTGGATCAGCTTGGCAGACTCCAGCATCTTTCGGGGCCAGGCAGGTGTGGTGGATGAGGCTGGCCCGGGGCGGTGTGTGTGAGGGGGTGTGGGGTAGGAGCAGGGCACCCATGTGGGAAAACTGGAGTTCCCTGGCTTCATCCAAGGTCATTGAGATTCTGCAGAATTACTTTTTTAAAATTTTTATACAATTTTTACAGTTAACTCACTTGTTTTGTTTGGGGCTGTGCTGGGTCTTTGTCGCTGTACACAGGCTTTCTCTAGTTGTGGTGCCGGGGCTTCTCATCGTGGTGGCGGCTCTTACTATGGATCTCGAGCTTTAGGCGCATGGGCTTCAGTGGTTACGGCACACGGGCTCAGCTTCCCTGTACCGTGTGGGATCTTCCCAGCTCAGGGATCGAACTCGTGTCCACTGCACTGGCAGGAGAATTCTTAACCCCCAGCTTCCCAGGCAGCGCAGTGGTAAAGAATCTGCCTGCCGGTGCAGGAGATGCAGGTTCAGTCCCTGAGTCGGGAAGATCCCCTGGAGGAGGCTCCTGAAGTCAGATGGACTCACTGCCTGCAAGAGTGGCAACCCACTCCAGTATTGCCTGGAGAATCCCATGGACAGAGGAGCCTGGTGGGTGAACGTCCATGGAGTTGCAAAGAGTCAGACTTGACTCAGCACACAGGCATGATTTGCACGCTTCTTAACCACTGGGAAGTCCATTTTTGTACAATTTTAAAAGGTTACTTTCCATTTATAGTTATTACAAAATATTGCCTATATGGCCTGTGTGAAACAAAACATCGCTGAGCCTGTCTTAGCCCCAGTCGTTTGCACCTTCCACTCTCCTACCCCAATCTGCCCTCCCACTGGTCGCCGCTGGTTTGTTTTCTGTATCTATGAGTCTACTTCCCTTATGTTCTGTCCACTAGTCTGTTATGTTTTTTAGATTCCACGTGTAAATGATATCATACAGTATTGGTCTTTCTCTGACTTATTTCACTTAGCAGAGATTCCGAAGGTTTAAAACCGTTCTGCAAGGCGAACTCACTGTCTTTGCCGCAGGTCTGGATACTATCAGACGTTTCGATGGATGACCCTTACCGCGTTCCAGTCTGTGTTCTTTTTACACATATTAATTCATTTCACCTTCGTCACAATGAGGTGGGCAATGAGGTACGCACTGTTAGCTCAAATTTAAAAACAAGGACCCTAGCAGAAAGGAATTCTGAGTCATCCCAGTGGTGATCTGGCCAGACCAAAAATACAGACGGTACTTTTTAAGGCAAATCCCAGGTAGGACCCAGAGAGGTGTGGACCTCAGCTGAAGGAGAGTAATGACCAATACATCCTAAACTTACTTTACCCCAAAGTATCAGTCAGAACCCAGGGAAAGAGACATGAAGTAAAATATCCAGAGGGCTTTTATGAGGAAAGGGATATTAGAAGTGTTCCGCATCACTTTTTTTTAAGAGTGGTCAGTACATTCATATCATAGTGCAATACGAATCACCATCTATCTTCAGAACTCTTTCCATTTTGCAGAACGAAAACTCTATACCCTTTTAACAACAGCTTCCATTCCTCTCTCCCCCACCTCCTGGCAACCTTTAATCTATTTTCTATCTCTGTGAATTTGACTCCTCTGTACCTCCTATAAGTGGAATCAAATGCTATTTGTCTTTTTGGGAGTAGATTATTTCACTTAGCAGCATAATATCTTTAAGGTTCATTTAAGTTTGGCATGAGTCTTAACTTCTTTCCTTCTGAAGGCTGAGTAATATTCCACTGAGTGGCTAGCCCACCTTCTATTTCTCTGTTCATCTCTCCATGGACGCTTGATTTGCTTCCACTGTTTTGGCTGTTGTGAATTACACTGCTGTGAATGTGGGTGTTACTGTTAAGAGAGAATGAAGACCCATGGGTGGACATCACAGGGAGGCAAAGCCTGGCTGGACAATGGCAAGAAGAACTTTTCCGTGACCCTTTCCTGGAGCTGCTCCAGGAGCTGGGGAGCTCCCCATCACAGGGGCTTCTTGGCAGGGGTGTCCCTATGGGAGGAGATGGCCCATCAGATGATTCCCAAGGTCCATCCCATCCTAAGGCTTCCTCTTAGAGAGGAGCCGAGGGGCTACCCACCTTCAGCCAACTGAGCCAGCTCGGACTGGGTTGCCAGATCCAATGGAAGGCACCAACTGCTGTTCTGTTCCCTGTCCCCCAGCGAGAGTCCCCTGTGGGCAAACCGCAGCGGGGGACAACATTGTCCTGCCATCTGCTTCTGAGTATAGAACATGTCAGCAGGCAGAGACCAGACTTTCCCACCTGAAGAGGGACCGGGTATCAGTCACCTCACCTTTTTTTCTTTTTTTTGGTTGCAGCATGTGGGATCTTTAGTCGTGGCATGTGGGATCCAGTGCCCTGACTAGGGATCAAATGTGGGCCACCTGCCCTCGGAGCTCAGTCTTAGCCACTGGGCTACCGGGGAAGTCCCTCACCTTGCTTTTTGTGAAGAAAGACATGCTGATCACTGAGGAATAATGGGAAAGAGGGAGGAGAAGGGCAGAGAGCTGAGTGTGCAAGATTTCTGTCTTTGGGACAGCGTCCGTCCATCCTGCTTGATCCACTGAAGCCGTAGACGTTGCTGTCCATGCCAGTGTTCAGGAGCCTGGTCAGATCTCATGCATGGGTCCCCCTCTTTCAGAGGAGTTCAAGATGTGCCCTTGAGCTGGGCCTGGGCCAGGCAGCAAAGGCAGGGGGAGGTGGGTGGGAGAAAACAGAAGCGGGGCATCCCCTCTTGCCTCCTCCCCCAAGACTGATGTTTTCCAGGGAGATTCCGGGCTCCTTTCTGCTTCTGGGTAAATGGAATGGAGCTTTGAAAGCACCGCAGGAGTGCCCCTCAAAGGAGCCCTGTGGCGAAGTCTTTTGTAAAGTGAACAGTCCTTTTGTAAGGTGAATAATTGTGCTCTGATTATCTGCTTTGGAGGTTCAGAGTGTTCAGAGATTCTCAGGGGAAAGAAGGATTTGTCTGAAGGCCATCTGACCCACCCCGTTTCCAATGCTTGATTCTCTCGAGCACCCGCTCTGAGTGATGCGAAGCCCCCATGTGGACCCCTCTGTGATGGGAAACTCACCATCCCATGGATCATTCCATCTTTGGACAGCTCAGCTGATTAGAAATGGCAGCTTATCCTGAGCTTAAAAAGAAAAGTCTCTCTCTGAAGTTTTATCCGGTGTCTCTGCTTACAGGTTACACTAAATATGCCTTTTGCTTGTGTTGACTCACTTGATAGCTGACCGCAGTGACCTTGACCTCCCCCAAGTCTTCTCCTCATTTGTTTCTCAGATGCAGGATTTTGAGTTCTCCTATCGTCCTGATGGTTCGTTCTGTTTTGACTTGGCTTGCTTTGATGGCCTGCATCGCTTTGTAACCATGAGACCTAGCAGCTGGGGCAACATCCAGATACCTGTCTGTGTCGTGGAGACAGGGACTCGTGTCTCCCAGGATCTAGAGTCTCTTCCTATGTTGGCACAGCTCCAGAGCTTTTATGACAGTAACAAACCTACCAACCCCTAAAATCTCAAAGCCGTGCTGGGAGTACGCCACAACCACTTCATTCAGGATTTAATAGAGATGATTTCTTTTTAAACTCCATCTTTATTTTTATTGTACTCCAACTCTTTTAGCATTTCCTCTGTTTACAAATTTTCTTTTTTTAATTTTTAAAACTATTTATTTGCACATTTATTTGTTTGACTGTGCCAGGTCTTAGTTGCAGCATACAGGATCTTTAGTTGTGGCATGCAAACTCTTAGTTGTACCATGCGGGATCTAGTTCGCTGACCAGGGGGTGAACGCTGGCCTCCTGCATTGAGAGCATGGAGTCTTAACCACTGGGCCACCAGGAAAACCCCACGAATTTTACTTTTAAATTTATTTTTGGCCTCTTTCTTCAGCTTGTGGGATCTTAGTTTCCCGATCAGGCAACAAACCTGAGCCCTTGGCTGTGAAAGTGTGGAATTCTAACCACTGAACCACCAGGGAATTCCCAGAGATGACTTTTTTAAATGTCAGCTTTTCCTAGGCTGGCTACCTCTGCAGAGAAGTGGTCTGATCTGAAACTAATGAAACTCTCTCTTTTTTTTTTTTCCCCAGAACTGGTCAGGCATGAAGTGTCAATTCAAGCTGCTGCGGATGGCTGTGGCCTTGATCTGTAGTAAGTTCTAATAGGGCTGGCTGGGGAAGGGGGACCCTGTACCAGTCCTGGGGGATGTAGAGATGGCACAGTCCCTGCTCTTTAGGGACTTGTGGTCAAAAAGAGAAGGGAAACATGTCCACAGTGTGGAAAGAAGTGGGGGTTACAGGAGGGTCTGACCAGTGCTGCTCCCTGACCTACTTTTCACAGACATAGACTGTGCGGAGAGGAAAGTCCTCGTGGGATGAGTTTCTAGCTCAATGGTCAGATCAAGAAAAATAACCTTTTAGGGCTTTTATTTCTTTTGGTTTAAAAAAATTTCTGGTTTCAATATTTTTATTTAAAAATGTTTTTCCTTCCAGTTTTATTGAGATAAAATTGACACATGGCCCTGCATGAATTTCAGGTGTACAGCCTGATGATTTGACTTATATACATTATGAAATGGTTAGTACCATCAGCTTAGCGAACATCCATCATCTCGTATAGTTGAAGAATTAAAGAAATTGAAAAAAAAATTTTTTTTTTCCTTGTGAGAAAAGTAATTTCTTAACCTTTTGGGTCATGGAGTCGATCCTTTGAGATCTCCTACTGGAAACTCAGGATTACTTTCCAGAAAAAGGCACATATGAGCGAGCTCACATCGGCATGCATACATACACACACTCTGAAACTTGTAGTTTAGCAAATTCACAAGCTATCGCTAATCCACGAACCCTTGAACAGGTGTGATGAGGGCCTTCGTTGAGAGAAGACAGTCTACCTGCAAAGGACATTTTGAGTGTGAAAGAAAAGAGGTGTTCACCAGGTAGACAGGATGCAAGAGGCCACTTCAGGTGCAGCAGAAACAAAGATGCAGAAGAGTGAAGGGTAAAGGCTGGCAAGTTGGTTAAGACTGACCCACGAGGTTTAGGACTGAGTGTGATTGTGTCAGAGATCACTGGAGTCAGACCATGGAGGGATTTAAATGCAAAGAGAAAAACTGGGCTTCATCCCCAGATGCACTAGGAGGCCAGTGGGGGGCTTTAAATGAGAGAGATGTTGACAGTTTTGAGTTTTCAGTGACTCATCAGACTGCAGTGTGGAGGGGGAGGTGTGTGCAGGGGATGAGACCAGAGGCCAAGAGGTTCATTCTGAGATGGAAAGAGATGAGTCTGAACAGAAGAGAGAAGAGGGACACACAAACTCGCATTCAGTCCCCAGAACATGGTTATGAAGAGCGGATTGCTTTTAGGCTTAATTTACAGGCTCAGAACATGAAGGTCAACCCCCTACAGGTGGTAGAGGCAGAATTCAGAGTGAGCCTGTGCTGTCTCTAATGCCCTGCACTTTCGCCAGGCTGGGCAGGAGCTTCGGGACTATCTCTATCTGGGTCAGCCACTTGGTTTGTGGGGAAGAGGAAAAACTGAGCCAGAACAGATATGGAATGGATAAGGGGCCCCAGGTGGGCTCCACTTAAATCCACTTCCACATCCTTTGTACCCCATGGCTTTTAGGGTCCTCTGGTCTCTGTTTCCTGGATGGGGTTGGAGATTTCTAATCCCAGAAAGGGCCTTCCAGCTCTAAAACTCACAGAATCTTTGAATCAGGGTCTGGGGGCGGCAGGAAGTGGGGGAAGGCTGTGGGAGGCAGTGGGCTAGGAGCTAGGGGGAGCATAGCTTCCTCATCTGCTCAGACTGAATTCGTCTGTTTGTAAAAAACAGCAGAGTCATGAGTCTTACAGTTAAAAGAATACAACCTGGGGACTTCCCTGGTGGACCAGTGGTTAAGACTTCTCCTTCCAGTGCAGGGGCTGCAGGTTAGATCCCTGGTTGGGGAGCTAAGATCCTACATGTCTCCTGGAAAAAAAAGAAAAAACAGAACATAGAACAGAATTGTAACATATCCAATAAAGACTTTAAAAAAGGGTCCACATAAAAAAATTTTGTTTTAAATAAAATAATCTAACTACAAGCATTATAAAAACTAAAATGCTGTTTTGGAACTGAGACCAGTGTCACTCCAACCTCCCTTGGGGACTGCAGGGCCTGCAAGGCAAAGGCAGGAAGATGCCCTGGGACCCGGGGAGGCGGGAGGAGGTAAGGATGTGTGTCCCTCGCCACTCCTTTTCCGCCATCTATTGGCCATCCCTGGGGTTGCAGGGCCCAGGCCTGGAAGCTTAGGCAATTCCCCGGGGAATGAACATCCTTGGAGGTGCTAGCATCTCTGGGGTGGTTAGGGTGGAGAGAGGCACCCTGGTTTAATTAAATGGTAACCTAACAAGGTTCTTTGGGTGATAGGTAATAAAATGGCACTTATCCCTTCAAGAGAGTACATCCCCGTTGAATTGGCCAAGCCGAGTTTGCACAAGAAGGATGGATTGAAGAGCGGGATGGGGGCATTTTAGACTCTGTTAAGATTACATTCTAACACTTTGTTGAGATTATTTATTTCCGTTCCTTCTTTGCCCTTCTCTCCCTTCATCGCTTCCTTTCAACCACAAAAGCACCAGCTCTGAGGGTTCTTCAGGGTTTAGAGCTAGTACATGAGGACACTTAGTAAACTGTAAAGGGCTCGCACACACTGAGATTCTTGCTGATGTCCCAGCAGTGTAGCCGGGTATGTAGAGTCTGAGACTTTATACAGGTGGGGAAACTAAGCCTCCAGGACGCATGACTGCAGGGGTGCAGGCCCTTTGGCCTTCTGCACAGAGCTGTCCCCTCGGCCTTAGGGTCTTCTCTCTCTTTTTAAGATTTTTTTCTTGATATGGACTATTTCTAAAGTATTTATTGAATTTGTTACAGTATTTTGTGTTTTTGAATTTTTGGCCACGAGAGCTGTGGGCCCTTAACTCCCTGCCTTGAAAGATGAAGTTTTAACCACTGGACCACCAGGGAAGTTCTGGGTCTTCTCTTGATATTCAAATGTCCCTCCTTTAGGAAGATTTGGCCTGATTCTCCAAACTAAAGAATCCCCTTCTTGAAACACAACCTTGATTTTAAATCACCTATTTTTTTGTCTTCCCGTGGGGTTTCTTTTGAGCTTCCCTGATAGCTCAGTTGGTAAAGCATCCGTCTGCAATGTAGGAGACCCCAGTTAGATGCCAGGGTTGGGAAGATCCGCTGGAGAAGGGAAAGGCTACCCACTCCAGTATTCTGGCCTTTTACTGGATTATCTTACTATGTAGTTATATGCTGGTTGATCACCAGATTCTGTAAGCCCTGGGAGAACAGTAGTGTGTTTGCTGTTTTCATGATTATATTTCCAGTGCGCACAGCAAACAGTGCTTGGCCTGTTGGGTAGTGAAAGAATTAGTGGCTGGATGACTGCGTGGCTGGCTGGAGTGCAAGACCTCTCATTCAGCTCCCGCCCCGTGCCCTCCGGTGACCTGCCTGTGCTTCCTCCCCTTGCAGTGAGCATGGAGTTTGGACGGGCCGTGTGGCTGCGGTTCCACCCGTCAGCTTACCCTCCTTGTCCTCACCCGAGCTTCGTGGCGCACTTGGGTGGCGTGGCTGTGGGCATCACCCTGGGTGTGGTGGTCCTGAGGAACTACGAGCAGAGGCTGCAAGACCAGTCGCTGTGGTGGATTTTCGTGGCCATGTACACCGTCTTTGTGCTGTTCGCCGTCTTCTGGAACATCTTTGCCTACACCCTGCTGGACTTGAAGCTGCCGCCGCCCCCCTAAAGGCCTGAAGGACCTTGGTCTGGGAGAGGAGGGAGCAGCAGCATCAGCCTAAAGCAGCTGTATTCTTTTTCTCATCACCAGCTCAGTGAGGCCAGAGAGGAGAGGACAAGAGATGCTGGGCTGCGGTAACATTTGTGTTCAGATCTGAACAGACAGTGGAGGCCTTTTTCTGAAGGCACCTGCTGGAGGAATTGGATGTAGCTTCTGTAGTTCTGAGGACCTCAGGCCAGGGCAAAGGCCTGGGGTGAGGTGAGAGGGGCCGTCCCCTTGGGCTGGGCATGTCCCATGTGTTCAGGGACACAGGCTGGGCAGCAGCCTTCTCCTTCATCCACCACCCAGAGGTACCTAAGAGTGGAAGGAAGGCCCGCGGCTGTAGTAGCCAGGCAGGCCCTGTCCAGCCCAGAGGTCGCTATGGGCCAGGACGTGTTCCCTCCATAGCTGTTGGGTATGGAGCTCTGGATTGGAAGGGGGCCTGGTGGTGGAGGATGGTCAACTTTGGTGTGGGCTGGGGGTACCCAAGATGCCCTCCCATGCCTGTCGCTGGGCACTGGGGTGCCCACCAGTGGGGCTCTCTCTCAGGCCTGGAGAGAGCAAAGGGAGATCCTACAGCCAGGGCCCCCCTTCCCCCTCCTTGCCCTCGGGGTACATGTGAGAGGAACCTGATGAGGGAGGCAGTAACTTTTTTCAGGGCTTCCCCAATAGCTCGGATGATAAGGAATCTGCCTGCCGTGCGGGAGACCCAGGTTCGATCCCTAGGTCGGGAAGATCCCCTGGAGAAGGGAATGGCTACCCACTCCAGTGTTCTTGCCCATCCGGCAAGACTGTAGCCCACCAGGCTCCTCTGTCCATGGGATCACAAAGAGTTGAACAGGACTGAGCGACTTTCACTTTCATTCCCCTCCTCATACCCCTAGCGGGAAGGGAAGGGTATCAGCTTCAGACTTCTCCCGGGTGCTGACGTCTCACACCAGTGTCTGGACATCCATCCCCTTTTGTTTAGGGTCTTTTCCTCCCCTTCCACTGCCCACAGCCCCCAGTGCGCCTGTCCTCTGCTTACAGAGCCAATGTTCTGGTACGTGTGTGTGTGTGTGTGTGTGTGTGTGTGCGTAAACACATATGTGGCTTGGTGGGCAGATGCACGTGTGATGGGAAAGACGATGTGAGGCCCCCTGGAGGCTGCAGAGGAAACCTGCACAGGGTGGAGGCTGTTGGGGAGGCCACCTGAGAGGAAGGGGGCACTGAGAGATAGGAAGCTCACCCCCTTCTTCCCCATCCCCATTCCTCCCGGGTGCCTCACTGAGAATCCCTGACCAGTGGGAGACTACTGCTGTGGAGGGAGACCTCCGGCACTTCCAAGGACCTTGAGGATGCTGAGGTTTCCCTCCCCTTTGCCACGTTCTGCTCTGACTCCTGTCTAGAGGAGTCTTCCTGTCGGAAAAGATTCTGTTGTGTCTCCCTTAGGAGGGAAGGAGCTTTGGGGGTGCAGGAAAGGCTGGAGCAGGAATGTTGGGGCCAATTATCCTTTCAAAGTTGGGGGGCCCAGGGATTCCAATTCAGACAGGAAACTGCTCCTGGAGAAGAATTGGTGGGTGCTTGGGGGAATATTGCAGGTGAAGAGGACAGCCCTCTGATGCTCAGAGCTGGGAGGGCACGTGGAGATGGTCAAATCTGCGCCCCCACCCCAAAACAAGTGGCAGAACAGGGCTGAGGCAGCGATCCGCTGCAGGACCTGGTGCCCACTCTGAGGGGAGGGTGTGGGGAGCGTGGCTTTTTACGAACTGTGTCTTTCTGCTGCCCTGGGAACTCCCTACACGGACAGCCCAGAGGGCTGTGTTCCTGCAGGAACGGGGCCACCACAAGCCTGTCAGAGCCCTGACTCTGCTGAGGTCCAGAGTCAGCCAGGCCGGCTATTCAGGGGTCTTGGGCCACTGTGATCACCCATAAATGGGCAGGGTCTTCCTACCCCGGGACACCCCTACTCACTCCCGGGCTACGCCAAGCCCTTCCCTGTCTTGGCCCAACGATGGATTGTTCTAGTCCCCACGTATGGCTCCTGAGGCCACACTACACTTGTGCCAATGCTGTGCTAAGGACTCCTGGGGGGATGCGCCCTGGTCTCTGGCTGAGCCATGCCAGTCTGTCCCTGCCAGCCATCCTCCGCCCTCCTGAGGGCCAGGTGTGGTCAGAAGAGTGAGCTTCTTAGGAGAGGAGACTGAGCTGGAAGGGAGGCCGAGAGGACATGGGCAGAGATGGGGGTGGGGGGGTCTCTGTTGTGGGCTGCCATCCCTGCTAACCCTGAGTGATGCTGTCCCTTCTGGGAGCGACAGAGGCTGCTTGTGCCCTACTGGGAGGCAGGGCATCACCTCTCTCCTGGCACCTGAGCGCTCTGGGATGTGGTGGAGGAAGCGGAGACACTTCTGCCTTTATCTGGTGTGGTCTAGAGTGGGGGGCTTCCTCTCAGGTATGGGAAGACTGAACCGCAAGAGTCTAGAAAGCCCATCAGGGAAGCACTCAGTTCCTTCAGGGCTTCAGATGGAAGCTTGTTACTGAGAAGTACTGCATCAGGCGGAGGTGTGGAGTCTTGGGCTGTGAGGCCTGGGATGCACTAAGGGCTCCTCTACGCCCCGCGCCACCAGCCCCAGCTGCTCCTGGTCCACAAGCAACCTTGAAGTTCTTTGTTGTGCTCAACGCCCACCTCCGCCGCCTCTCCCGACCACCGCGTCCAAGCAGGACCACGCAGTGGTGGCAGAAGTCACTTCAGACGCCCCAGGTCTCCAGCCCAGCGCCAGCAGACAGCTGTCCGGTAAGAAAGGTTTACTTCTGGGGGTCTGGCTTCCACCCGGGCAGGCCCCTCTGTTCCCACGTTCCCTCCTCATCCAGTATGGCTACCTGATCTGGTGCTGAGAAGCAGAAGGTGGAGAGAATCTTCAGGCTGTGGAAGCCAGTCAGCCTTTTATCCACAGGCTTCAGACACTGAAAACTGAAGGTTTCCCAAACAGCAGCCCCGGACTCACCCCCTCCTTACATGGAAGAGGAATCACAGAAACTGGGGAGAGGAAAACGGACCTTCCAAGGAGAAATTTCATTTTAGTGACACCACTTATCATTAGTTTTTTAATTAGGGAAAGCTCTTGGATGAGGTGTTTTTGCCAGCTCACAGGGTTCTCAATTTCCATGAGAACCATTCTTGGCTAGAGGATTAGGGGAGTCAGTGCTCACCAAGCCTGGATCTCCCTGCAGTGTCGAGTTTCGTTTGCAAATAATGCTGATTCCCGGGTTCAATGGAAAACCCTTTCCTGGCATCTTTCATGTTCCCAGTGCTGGCCGGAAAGCTCCAATATTCCTCTGCCTTAAAAAACTGCCCAGCCCAACACCTATCTTCCCCCTCCCAGGACTGGAGTAGGTGGAAAAAAAAAAAAAACCACAAGCTGCAGTGTTTGTTTCTAAATATTTTTGTATCGTGTACATTCTGTATATTTTTGTTGTAACATATTATTTGAGCACAGATTCCATTAAAGATTTTTTTTTCTTTAAGTCATTGGTTATACAGTTATTTTCACCAGTTTCACCGGTTACTCGGGAAGGGCTGGCACTGGAGCCTGTTTCATCTCGATCTGGGTTAGGGTTGGGGAGGCAGTGAGGGTGGACGACAGTGGGGGTGGGTCTGTGATGTATGCCCTACGGATGGGGCATCCGTGCTCAGCACTGGTCTTTCCAACTTGGTAGTTCTTAACCTTTCTTGAATACAGTTCTTTTGAGTGGTTGATGAAAGCTGTGATTTTTCTTCCCATAAAAATGCACAGACAGACAATTCTATGTATAATTTAGAGGGAAAGGGCTATGAATAAGGAAACTCATCTAGGGTTTCAGGTCATGAACCTCTGTGCCAGCCGTCCTGGTGGGTGCCTGGCCTTCCCCTTCCACCCTTACACTGTACCCCAATGAGAGCTTAATATTCTATTATTGGATGAGTCTTCTTCAGAATATCCTAGATACTTCCTTCATTACCCCAATAGCCTAGTCTTTAGGTCTTTTTCTTCTTTTTTGCCATGTGCCCTGACTAGGGATTGAACCCATACCCTCTGAATTGGGAGCATGGAGTCTTAACCGCTGGACCACCCGGCAAGTCCCTAGGTCTTTCTAGGGGATATCAGCATCCTGATCCTAAAACAGGAATAGGAATGTCCTTGGGGTGAAAGCACGGACAGTTCACTTCCAGAAGGGGAGAATAAGAGGAGAGCAAATGTTAAAGGTATTCTGGTGCTTGGTATGTTTAATAATCAAGTGGGCTTTGAGTGGGTGAAGCCTGAGAAACCATCCTCACCAGTTTCTCTAAGCTAATGGCAGTGTATGTAGTTTGGCCATTCACAGCTTTCAGTGGAGGATTAAACTACCCTGTTAAAATTCAGGGTATGGGAGTTGTTTCCGATCATGTTTTCATAAGAGTTTCTTGTGTATCATTTGCAAATATTTCTACATGCTTTCTGGAATGGCAGAAGTCATCCCAGAGCAAATTTTAGAGCATGGTTCAGGCTCGATCTAGGATCTGTTTGGAGTGTGGGGAACAGAGCCCTGTCAGCAGCCGTGGTCCCGGGACTCGGTTCCCAAAGGCAAGCTCCCTGGCAGCCGGCAGTCGTTGAACCAGCGCTGCCTCCGGCCTCCTACCACTCCACTCTTCACTGGTTGCTTCCTCCTTTCCACCAGCTTCTCATTCTCCCTATAACTTAAAAGCTACCGATAATAGGGTAATTACACAGACCACTTAGTGGGTACCTACTCTGTGCCAGCGCAATGGGCGAGGCACTTTCAGTCTTATTTAATTGCACAGCTACCTGAAGTGGGCATAAGTACACCCATATCTACCCATGAAGGGAAGGCTTAGAGAAGTTCAGTAACTTGCCAGCAGGATCGCAGCCAAGACGGCCTGGTTCCAAAGTTCCTGTGCTCAGCCCTCGGGTGTTTGTATAGGACTTTAAGGACACTTAAGTTTGCAGAAGCGTCAGGGCGTTTGTTTAAAGATCCAGTCTCGTGGCCCTGGGTCTGGGGCCATCTGGTCAGTCATGAACCTTGGCGTATTTGCTTGGTGTTCACTTACCAGGATTTCCACTTTGTTGGCCCTCCCAGAGGTAGTTCACAAGAAAACTCACAGCCATCAATTCATTACTGCTCCCTATCACTGCCCCACCAGCCCTGACTTCCGAAATCTAGCATTTCCGCCAACTTAGAGTGATATGAAGTCTGTGAGGCACATTTAAGAAGTTTAGCGGGTATAGGACGGGAGCTGCCCTCTTAGGCCTCCAAGTGGAAAGACTTCATTGAAGCCAGTGGTGTCTCCATGACAAGAGAAGACACGGTTAGGAGAAGTGTAGTCCTGGTAACTGAGTCTTATTTCTGAGACGCTTGCAGGCTTTCCTGGCATCTGGTGTAAGTAATCCTCTGGTAAAGGACAGGCATTCTGTCATGGTTAATAATGAATGAGAGTGAAAAGAACTGAGCTGGGCCATTGACTTAGACAGGTGTAGGCATACTGGACGATGAATAAAACACTGGGATGGAAAATGCTCATATACTCTGCCTAATGCCTCCTGCAGGTTGCAGAAAGATGTCTCCTAGCAGGCGATTTGATTTTTTTCAACAAATTCCTTCGCCAAACAAGTATAATTTCCCCCAAAACTTGTTGTGAATTAATAAAAAAAAGTCAGGCTGGAGAATTGAGTTCACTGAATAAAAATGACTGTGTTGCTGAGAAGCTAAGTTTTTTTATTATTATAATAAATATAATTACAGGTAAATTGAGACCATTTTTGATCCATGACAAACATACATTTCCTGTGTGTATAGCACACAAATAATACACAATGTATTCCACGCTTGAACAAATGCTTTTTGAAACTTTGAAAGTTAATATGTTAGCTTATTAAAATCTGAATATAATACGTTTTTGGTCACAAGCTCCGAGTGTCTTCTCACGGTCCACAAGACAGTCGGCTCCACGTCACTATTTTCCTTGTCCACAGCAGTGATATACAGTTTATCACACACTTTTACAACAAGACTGTATTGTATATAACTGTGTGATGTCGTGAGCCTACATTACCAAAAATATATATAAAAGTACATATAAAGAATATGCAATTATGCCTTGACTCTATCCATAAATGACTTGAAGCAGGTAATATATTTGCTTTTAAATGCTATTTACAACATGGATTCTTGAATGATATGTGAAGTTGAAAATGAAAAACATATTTTCCAGACTCAAAATGTTGATGCCCTAATGTTGTTTATTTAAAAAACTGATTTCCAAGTGGGCAACCCTACCTTAGAAAAAGTCAGATTCAAGGGTTGTGCCATAAAATTTCCCATAGTCATTCTGAATGCTATAAAAAAGATGGTACTTGGATTTTTTTCTACACTGACTACAATCCAAGTTATTAAAGTTTAAAACTATATGAAAGCCTTTATGAGGATCCTGAATTGTATTTCCCATTAAAGAAAAGAAATGGCTCAGTGAGTCACATCTCTAGATTTCTGTAGAAGAGAAGGCAGAAGGCCATTGTCAGTCATCTTGAAAGTTAAAACTCAGCACTTAATATGAATTTAGATGAGTTTAGGAGAGGAGCTTTACGGGCTTCTGTTCCTCTGAGCATCCTGAGGGCGGTGAGAACTAGACTGCTGATCTTCCAAACAAAAGTCATTATCAAATGGATTTATTACAGAGCTGTGCAGAACAAACTGCAGTCAAATGTGTGTAGCTGCAGTTGGCTTCCATGGGAATTAAAATGGCTCGAACGCAGGGCACTTTCAGTTGATTCAGAGTAAAACAATACAAGGCTTGTAACACATGTACAGAAAACGAAAATCAATTTAAGAATCTCTGTGCGAGTTCTTTATTTTACGTTTGCTTGTAAAATTGATGTACTTTGTTTCTTTTTTAACACTCCATTTAAAAACTCCAGCATTTTCATGTAAAAGAAAAGAAATTACAGGCTCTTGGCAAACACCTGTGAACAAAAGAGTGAAGAAAAGTGCTGGGGCCACTTCTACAGTAGCTTTCCATCAGAGATAATGTCTTGTCTCGAAGCTAGTGCACCTATTTTTAAAGTTCATTTAATTCCTTACACACGCATGACTGATTTGCATATTGACATGAAAGCTGCCTTCATCATCCATGCCATTATCAATCGAAAATCCATTAAAAAAAAAAATCCATCAAGCACCCACAGGATGCAGAGATCTGTCTTTGAAATGGTGGTATGGTGTTAATCTGTCCTAAAACTAGGAATAACTTTTTTGAAAGAAGCTATAGTACATTGAGGGATTCCCTGTGGCTCAGTGGTAAAGAATGTGCCTGCCAACGCAGGAGACGAGGGTTTGATTCCTGGGTCAAGAAGATCCCCTGAAGAAGGAAACGGCAACCCACTTCCATATCCTTGCCTGGGAAATCCCATGGACAGAGGAGCTTGGCGGGTTGCAGTCCATGGGGGTCACAAGAGTCAGACATGAGTTAGCGACTAAACAACAACAACAGTACCTTGAGAAAAAGAAGTATTATGATTTTTCTGGGAGGGAAAGTTGCTAAATACTGTAGTAAACTCCTTAGAGAAGCCGCAAAATCACCTCTGAAGGTCTTAAGCAACAATTCCCTGAAGCTAGAACTTACAGAACCAGCAATGTAAAAATTTCACAATTCTAACATACACCTATCTATGACTGTGAAGACGTGCCTCAGATTTATACTCTAATTGGGTTTAATCTTGAAGACACAAAATGAAAAAATCTAGAATGTGTTTTCAAATAATCTGAAATAGCAATCCTATGACCGTTATAAAACTACCAGTTTTAAATACCACGGCTTGCATGACTTCACAATACAATCATCTCCAAATACGTCATCACAAACTCTGGGCAGGAGCTTCTTTCATAAATTCCTCGAGGACAGCTACCACATTTTTGGCTTCGGGCATTTCTTCGTGTTCCACTTTAACAATCTTCAAAAGGATATCTCCACTACCACAGTTCTTCAGGAACATGTAACATTTAAACAAAGCATAATGATTCATTTCTGCCTGCCGGATAAATCTCTTCAAATTATTTGTGTCTTGTATGGCCTAGAAAAAGATTACCCAGTTAACTATGTGTTCAGTGAGATAATAATGAAGCTTGAAAAAGATCTCCTATCCAGCTGAGAACTCAACTAATATGTTAATGAAATGTTTGCCTTTTATTTAAAATATTTTAATTGCTAATATGCTTTGCTCTTGATAGAACAAAATCTTTTATATAAAGTAAAAATACAAATCTCCTAAATAAGGTGACAACATGCCTCCCCAACAAAATTCTGAACCTTTAGGCATGGAACTACGTTTTTTGTGCTTCCCAACTAAGACATGCCTTAAATTATAAGACTGATGTCCCTAAAATATAAGCAAGCATTCAATTTATTGGAAATGCAATGATACATACACAGAGGCCACTGAAAAATATAAACGAATGCCTTTTGAAGATTCTAGCTCTTGTTTGTTTTTCAAAAATTAGAACATTATTTTAATTATTATGAATAAGGCCTACAGTGCAAAAACAGAATAATGCAAATTTATGGTTAAAACTTGGACTTTACTTGACAATTCATTAAAAAATATAAAGATACTGTTTATATAAAGA
The DNA here is from genome assembly GCF_042477335.2 of Ovis canadensis. Lineage (NCBI taxonomy): Eukaryota > Metazoa > Chordata > Mammalia > Artiodactyla > Bovidae > Ovis > Ovis canadensis. The sequence goes on along the minus strand of NC_091255.1, from coordinate 26,239,235 downwards.
ATGACAGGTAATACCTTTCATTAGTATTGCCTTTACTATTTATAATGTCACTATATCATAGTGGATACATTTGCTCCATCAAAATGTCTTTCTGTTTATTTGCTAACAGTAAACAAACATGAAAAACTGTTCAGCCTGAATAATAACTAAAGACAGATTTGAATAGCTATGGAGTGCCAATATTAAAGTAATAAAAATAAATAAGACTGATTTAGAAAACTGTCACATTAGGTTCTGCCTAGAAAACCTATACACATTGATGAACACTCTGTACCTTGTTCCTATTTTTCTGAAGTGCAAGCTGGCGATTTGTAATAGAAACCAAAGCATTCAAACCCTTGACTTGGTAATCCCACTTTTGGGAATATACATTAAGGTAATAATCCAAATGAAAAAAATACCATCCAGCAATGCTCCTTCTGGGCATCTCTCTGAAGAAAACCAAAGCACGTACCCAGAAAGATATCTGCATTCCATGTGCCCTGAAGCATCACCAACAACAGCCAAGACATGGAAACAACCCAAGTGTCAACTGATGGGTGAATGGACAAAGAAACTGTGGTATAGACACACAATGGAATACCCCTCAGCCAGTAAACAGAAGAATGAGGTCTGCAACAAGGGCTTCATACTAAGCGAAACAGGTTCTACAGAGAAAGACAGATACCACATGGCCTCTTCTACATGTGGAATCCAAATATACATATTTTTTATATAAATATATAAAAAACAACTCATGGACTCAGAGTACAGAGGCAGCAGATAGGGAGTGGGAGAAATGGGTAGACTGTTTTGGTTGAAATAAATTGAAATTTTTATATACAAATAAAAATAGTGATATACCATTGTCACCTGTCAGACTAGCAAAGACGGAAAGTTTAGATACCCAGTGGTGTCTGGGTTTGGGGAAACTGGCACTTTCAATGCTATTGGTATAAATGGAAATTGAGGATTATAGTTTTGAAAGTGTTCTAGTTAATATACATCATAGCTGTGAAGCAGATTTGTTTCCTGGTCACTGGTACTAACTAAACTTCATGACAAAGATTATATGTGGCACTTGGCACACAGCCAGTTAGTTACCTTTAGTTTAAAGTTCTCCAGGACTTGTCGAAAAAGAAAAGGGTTACCTCCTTCAGCACCATTCATAAAAGCCTGCATCCAATCCTCACAAAACCGGTTGCTCCCTACAAAGTATTTTAGAAAAATGAATAAAAGTAAAATCATAAGACATTTATTCTTCCTTTCTTTTTATTTTCTTTTTTAAATTGAGGCATAATTGAACCATCTAATATTAGTTTCAGGTGCACAGCACAAGGATTCAATATTTGTATATATCACAATATTCTTTCCTCATTTATAAAAACACTTATAATGAATTATTTAAGACTTCTATATTGGTCTAAAAAAACCTTAACTCACCACCTGGCTAAGAAATACCGAACTGGTTGAAGCTCCCACATGCATCTTCCCAGTGCATCCCCCTATTTTCCCATCAGAAAGGATTATCATGCCCATGTCTTTCTGTAAACGTTTGCCACATACTTTATCTCTAAGCCCTATATAGTGTAAAAAAATTTGCCTATGTTAAAACTGTACTTTTCTTTAATGGCTCTTTCACTATATAGTATGTTTGGATGCTATACGGAGAGAGATAGCTCGAGTTCATTCGTCACGGCTGTATAGTATTCCATTGTGTGAGCATAACAGTTAGCACTTCTCTTGTTGACAGACACTTGAGTTGCTTTCAGTTCTTTACTATTGCAAACAGCGCCCTTATGAACATCTTGTATTTGTCTTCTTGTGTACATACATAAGAGTTTCTCTATATACCTAGGAGTAGAACTGCTAGGCATGTCATGACCTCCATGTTTCTAGAAATGCTATTGTTTTTGGCGATTTGGGGATAAACATATAAAACTGCACAGGGCAGGGAGGATAACTTTGCGTCATTTGTCGTCAGTGTGAAAGCAGCGACTGACAAGGCTGTTCCCAGGGTTGCAGCTCACCTGCATGGTGGAGCCGAGGCTGGGAGCCGCTGCAGTCGATGGTCACAGGCTTCTGCTGCTCCTCCGTCATGGCCGTGCACAAGGATGTCATGGTGCCTTCGGGAATAAGCCCTTGGAGGCTAGCCACGCTCAGAAACCTGCCACACACAGAGTCTTTTTCCACAAACTATACTACAGGATGGGAGGGAGAAAGCAAATTCATTCTGCATTGCCTGGTGGGGGGAGTTAAAGACAGAAATATCAGACTGGCTGTGGAAAAGGTGCTCTCTTTGCAAAACTGTTCTTTACCTGTGAATGTCTCTCTTTGTTTTTTCATCTGATCCTTTAACCTCAACAGGAGTATAACTCAGAGCCTATGAGAGAAAAATAACACCCAGCTGATACACGTATGCCAATTTTCCTTGCAGAGCACCTAGTGACTAAATGTTGCCTCCCCCAATAACCACCGCACCAGACCATGTTTGCTGGGCGCCGCCCTGGAGCTCTCCAGAGCTATGTTCAGCTGCTCACTTATGGTCAGGAACCTAGCCTTACTACCTGGGCTTGAGGGGCTGTCCAGCCTCAGCTGCATCCACCCACCACATGAAAAATGAAAAACCTAGCCACTTACTCAAGCCTTCCCCACTGTCCAGATATTTTATTGAATATTTTATTTGGACATTTTTATATAGTTAAAAATTACTTTGGATTTCTGTTTTCCTCTTCAAATTGTTTTAGAAATCACATCTCTCCCACATCACTTCAAAAAGTAATTATTTTAGAGAATTCCCTGGTAGTCTAGTGGTTAGGATTCAAAACTTTGACCGCTGTGGCCCAGGTTCAATCCCTGGTGAGGGAACTGAGTTTCTATAAGCTGTATGGCACAGCCAAAAAGAAAAAGAAAAAGTGATTAAAATGTTTTATTGTATTAGAAGATAGTATTCACAACTCTACCTTCGTAGTGTAACTTTCTGGATCTGTGTAAATAGAGTGTGGTGTATCCTTATTGCAAGCATAGTCTGAATGAATATTCAGAGGGCAGGTGGAAGTAATAAGTGATGTTCAGAGAAAATAAGTATGTCTTTAAATAAACCAAACTCTGCCAAAGTGATCCTCAATGCAGGAAATACTTTCATTTGGGCAATACTTACAGCATGTAGCAGAAAGGTGAGCTTCTCCTGAAAGAGATGGACCACCCTTTGGATGGGGCAAACAACATCTGCAAACCAGCTGCTTAGGTAAGACTGGATGTGGTTCTCCCCACCACTTTCCTAGATTAAGAGACAGTGAGATTTGCTTTGATCTAAGCCTTCACCTTAATTAATGGACTTAACATTTTCTTTATGATACTCTTGACAGTGAAAAGAAATGAGGACTGACACCTCCCTCTTTTTTAAGCTAATGCCAGCAATTAAAACAAAAGGAACTGCACAAATTTCCTGGCAGTTCAGTGGTTAGGACTCTGCCTTTCACTCCCAGGCACCTGGATTCAATCCCTGGTTGGGGAACTAAGATCCCACAAGCAGAGAGGTACGGCCAAAAAACAAAAAAAGGAATTGTGATATAACTTTGCTGGGCTTGTTAGGCAGAGAGGGGATTAATTCAGTACTGCATTTAAAAAAAAAATACACCAAGACATGCATTATATAAAATGAAGAAACCGACTTAATACGGTTCTATGCTATTTCTTCACTGAAAGGAGTTAGGGCATTTCCATGTCCATCTCCTCCCACTGTGCTGTGAACTCCCTGAGATACTCTCTTAATAATCCTTATCTCCAAAAATGAATGAATAAAACTTCTTTCATTTAAGGGGAGGAAAAAAAAAATCCTCATCTCCCCAAGCATCTGGTACAGTTTCTGAAACATCCATGGATGAGCTTATAAAGGACCTGTTGAATGACTGAAGGAACACAGACAGCTCACTAACACTTGAAAGTGAACAGGGGAGGACAAAGGTCAACACATCAAAGTGCTCAAGCCCACTCCGGTGTGGTCGGACACACTGCCAGGAGCTCAACCAGCTTCCTTGGCCCTGCTGCTCCCTAAGGACTGGTGGGAGCGCCCCATCCTGGGAGAGCAGCTACCCTAGACTCGCTTGTATCCCTGGCTCACTCCAATGCTATCATTCCCCTCTGTACTGCCTTGTAAGCACAGGCATGACAAGCAAAAGGAATTATTATCACCTGTAATGGGTAGAAAATTTATGAGTTATGACTTAACTCCCATAAACCAAAAGCACGGTATTTAAAAGGTATGGATAAAGGAATCGATATGGATGTATCTAATTCACAAAAGATCAATTAATGAAAAACGGGATGTTTCTAAACATCTTTGAGGTTGAATTCAAGGACAGTCATCCTGTTGCACAGCATGTCTCTGGTGCCAGCAGCTTCGTAGGCCATCAGTTCTGCACAGAGTATAAATCTTATATGTCTAGAAATCAGGAAAGCAGCATCTTCTTCCTCGCTTGGCATGTTACCGTATGTCTTTGAATTTAATGGATTGGATTTTTCATAGATACAAAACATCACAAGCAGTTTTGTGAAACTTAGAGGACCGTGTCCCTTGCTCCTCTTAGCAAGCACTTTCCTACTAGCCCACAAAGTAGCACATTTTCAGAATTTAAGTGTCTGTGCCCACTTGGATGATTTGATAAGAACAGTAGTCACATAATGTTAGTCATTTGGGTCTTTAAAAATATTAATGCAATTGTCTTACCTCACAGTTCATGTTATTTTTCAGCCCTTGAATGTATTTGTCCAATTCAGGCCTGAAAGTGTGTTCTTAAGGAAATGATAAAGGATGAATCAAGACAGGGTTCTATCTCTCAATGGATAATAGGAAAATCTCTTAAATATCTGGCTTGGTTAAAACAAGCCACGATATGGGAATTTCTTGGCAGACCAGTGTTAGTAGTCCATGCTCTCAGCACCTGAGGGCTCAGTTTCAGTCCCTGGTTGGGGAACCAAGATCACACAAGCCGAGTGGTCAAAAATAAATAAATTCATGATAAAACAAGTGAAGACAAACTGGTCATATGACGGTATGAAATTGAAGTTAATGCATAAGAGGTAGAAAGGCTTTTCAGAGGTTGGTAGTAATAATCCTCCACTTGCCTGCCAGCATTTCCTTCCTGATATCCTCAGAGACCAAAGAAAGGATATAGCTCAAGCCCTTTTTCAGACCCTCCTAAAAAACAGACCACATACTCTGAAGACTTCTGCTCAGAGTCCGTTGATGCTGTTTGGGAAAGCAGTTTTTCTTGTTGGAAAAGGCAGTAATAACAACCGACTCGATAACCTGGAATTCTAGAAAAGAAAGAAAGAGCTAAAATGCATGCTTTTGATAACTCATGCATGTAGTTTTGTAGGCTTCTCTGAGCCCTGGTCATCCTGATCTGGCAATATCGTTAGGCTGCTCTGGAATTCAGAGCTTCCCAGACTTCTCCTTGGTTTACTGATAACAACAGACGAAAGTGAACATGCATCATACTGGGCTTTACCTAAAGCAGCACCTAACAAACACAGAATTTCTTTGAATTCTTCTGTATTATGTGAAAAACTCATACAAATTCCACTCTTGTTCATAGCTTACCCATGTTGACATGGTTTATCCGTGTTTTCCCTCCCATAAACATACATGAATCAATGAAGCTCCAGGAAGGAGGGGTGTGTGTGTGTGTGTGTGTGTGTGTGGGGGTGGGTGGGTGGGTAGGGGTGGGTGTGGGTGTGGGTGTGTGTCTAGCCAGAGTTGATCTTTTGGAGTTTCTCATCGCGTCCCATATTTAGCTCAGAAATAAAATCTCAGGACACAGCATATTTTACACTTACCTCAGCTCTACAGCTGCAACATTACCCAGCCCTTCAAAGACTGCTCCCTTAGAAAGACGCTTCGCAATGAAACTGCGTAGCTCTGGCTCCAGTTCAGATGGTAGATTAGTATCCACCAAGGAGAGGCTTGACAAATGAAAGATACATGTTCCTTAGCAGCGGACTCTGCATTTATACCCCGTCAGTTAGACAGGACATTGCTAAAAGCCCTCACTAAGGACTCGGCAGAGCTTTCTATTCGACTCCTGTTGGTGAGGCTTCTAGGGACGTATGTCACCAAGTACGATCTGCCTCATCCGTTTAAAGTAGTCCTGCCTTTCTAGCTCATTCTTGTTAGTATTATGACTCCACTGGGACGCCCCCCCAAACCCACTGACCTTACCTCTTTTTCACAGTAACCTCAAGTTTCTCATCCTCACCTCCCTTCTCCTTACCCAGCTTAAATTCCACGGCCAGTCATTACGATCACCACCCCGCATACATTCACATTCAACCTCTGTTTTCGCCTCCTGGTATTTGCTTAGCAAACCTTCAGCCCTGGTTAGTCCAGTTCTCTACCTAGTCTGCCCCTGCACCTATGCAGCTGAATGTGGCTGGACAAAACCCCACCACCACAGGGGCTAGTCTCATTTGAAATCAATGACCACCAGCCACCAGTGGGCCCTGACCGCTGCCCAGCTCTCATGCCATCTCCTGGTCCACCCACATATTCTACTATTTCATGCCTCCTTTTCTTTCCTCAAACCTCCAACTACCACTGCCCATGAATAAACACACCAGCTCAGTGATTACTTATGACCTAAACACACACATTTCAGTTTGGTTGAGATTAGACTATAACCAGAAACTATAATTCGAATATGTAAGAAGATTTTCCATCACCAAACTTCCCAACAGAGAATATGAACCCAATATGCCTCACATCTTTGGTTCCATATTAAGGAAAATTTCAAACACTGAAAAGTAGAAAGAATAATATAACGAACCTACATGTACCTACCACCCAGTTTTGACAATTATCAGCCTATGGGTGAAGGAAGGGATAAACTGGGAGACTGGGATTGACATATACACTCTACTATATATAAAATAGATAACTAACGAGGACCTACGTACAGCACTGGGAACTCAATACTCTGTAATGGCCTATATGGGAAAAGACTCTAAAACAGAGTGGATGTACGTATATGCATAACTGAGTCACTTCGCTGTACACGTGAAACTAACACAACATTGTAAGTCGATTATATTCCAATAAAAATTATAAAAAACTTTGTTTTCATCTCTACTCCCATGTTGTCCATACCCTCCACCTCCCAGACTTATTTTGGACTTTTTTGTTTTTAAACTTTTGACTTTGTATTGGGGTATAGCCAATTAACAAACAATGTTGTGACAGCTTCAGGTGAACAGCAAAGGGACTCAGCCAAACACACACATGTATCCATTCTCCCCCAAACTCCCCTCCTGTCCACATAACATTAAGCAGAGTTCCATGTGCCCTACAGTAGGTCCTTGTTGGTTAAACATTTTAAATATAGCAGTGATTACATGTCCATCCCAAACTCCCTAATTATCCCTTCCCCCAATCCTTCCCCTCTGGCGAAACTTAAGCTTGTTCTCTTAAGTCCCAGACTTATTTTGAAGCAAGTTCTAGGCATCATATTATTTTATCCCTAAACTTCTCATTACATATCTCTAAAAAATGCGGATTTACAAAATATATACGTATGTATCTGTAACCACAATACCGTTCGTTACAGCACCTGAAAAATTTCTTAAATCATCCATCATCCAGCCTCTCGGTGAACATATTTTTGTACTATACCCTACTTTGCATCAAGTGTTGAGGTTCATTCATTCCTTCCCTTAGTAAACATATATTAAACATCGACCCTATGCCAAGTACCTATCACTCAAGGTTCTAGGCACGGAGACACCAATGAACAAAAGAGGCAGCAATCACTGCTGGCTTGGAGTTTACATCGCAGTATGCAGCAGCAGAGCTATGAAAGGGTATTCAAGGGGGGTGGGTAGGGAGAGGAGGATTTTAAATTTTTTGATACTCATATGATATTGAATATTTACTGGGGTTCCAATCAAGAAGCTCAGAATAACTGTCTGGCTAATCAACATGGTGCTAATCACCACGGTATGTGGCTCTGCCCCAGCCTTGAATAAATGAATAAAGGAAAATAAGATGAGGTTCCTAGGGGTGAAGGGGGCTTGATGGTTTCATTCAGGGAAAGCCGAGGGCAGATAAAGTACCCACTGACATCTGCATGCCAGAGATGCCCTTAAGAGAAAAGCACATACACGGCTTAAGGCCAAGCTGTTTTTACCTGAAATCATCACCAGAGGGAGTTTCTGCATTTGTGCCACCTGGGCTTCCATCATCGCTGTCCGCTCGCTGCTGTGCCAATCTGCTCGCCACAAAACCAATTCGGTTATGAACTATGGGCTCTAAGTCAAGCGGAGTATGCCCTCCCTCCCCCAGCAAGCAAGGAAGGGGACAAACAGACCACTAAAACTGCTGCAAGGTAGAAATGCTTGAACCCCGTCCTCCTCCGCCTAGCTTCAATGACAGGGAAAACCCACAAAAGAGCGCTGACAGGAGCCCCTTCTCTCCTCCAGGCCACTTAAGGAGTAAAGGAAAGCCTAAGTTAAATATCCAGAAATGTCAAGGAAATTTTCTCTTAAATACACACTTTACAGGGAATTCCCGGGCGGTCCACATTGGACTCGGCACTTTCACTGCGGGGGGAACCAAGATCCCACAAGCAGCCCAAACAGAAACAAAACCAGACTTTACAAGGCCAAAAGAGCCCCAGGAAGTCGGCTTGGGAGGAGGGAAAAAGAGGCAGCAAGGACAGACGGTAACCAGAAGGTGGGGATAGGGAAGGGAGGTGGGGGTAGGGAAGGGGGGGTGGGGACGGAGGAAAGCGGGGAGACAATGACAGGAAGGACGGGGGGGTGGGGATTGCCTTTATTGAGCGTGCGAGGCACTGCGCTAAACAAAAGGCAGAGGTGACAGGAAGGGGCTGCGAAGATGTCAAGGACACAGCGCTGAGGCGTGGGAGGACCGGGCGCAAAAGCCCAGGACTGGGGGCCGGGAAGCATGGCCTGAGGCGAGGAGGGCCCTGAGGGCCTGAGACCTTGGCTGGGAGGGGAGAAGACTGCGTTTGGGAGCCGCCAAGCTGCGGAACCCGGAGTGGGCGGCGGGGCCGGGGCGGGGCCACCAGGGCGGCCGGGCGCTGCACCTGCTTCCGCGGTAGCTGTAGAGACAGTAGTGGCTGCTGGGCGGCGGGTCGAGTCTCCGCTCCTCGGCGGAGCCGCCCTCTTCGCTGCTCTCTAGCTCCTTTTCATCCCCATCCAGCGATTCCTGCAAGGAGGGGAGCATCGCGGCGGCCTCTGAGCGGCCCTGCGTCCCCGCCAAACCGCTCCCCCGGTGCCGTACAGTCCTCTGTGGCCGGGCTCGTCCGGCTCCCGGCCCTCGCGCATCTGCGTTCCGCTGGTTTCCCGGACTCTCAGTCGAGAAAGCTGGAATGCTCCCTGATTTTTCTGTGTTCTTTTTCTCACATCATTCAGGTCTGTACAGAAACGTCACTTCCTCAGAGACAACTTCTTAATCGCCCTATGCAAAACATCTCCCTGGCACCTCCACTGCTGTCGCATCAGTCTCTATCCTATCCCCTTATATTGCTTAGTTCTTCATCCCAGTTATCACCCCGACAAGATGTATTTGTTTACTGTCTCTCCTACTAGGATGGCATCTTGTTCACTGCTATATCCTCTGTCCTATCCCGTGCCCTATGCGGCTCAAAAACTGCCGAGTTAGTTTTAAGATTTTTGTCACGTCAGAAAAAAGAAAAGATTTTTGTAACGCCTAGGCATCTTTTTCTTGCACGTTTTACCTTATCACCGTATTAAAGATAATAAAGTACACCTACATCCCGTAACTTTATATTAAAAAAATGGTAGCTAACATTTATTGAGCATTTTCTGTGTGAGGATTTTTCTAAGTGCTTTATAAATACTTATTCATTTAATTCTCACAACCCCATGAGATAGATATTATTATTATCCCATTTGACAGAAGAGTAAGCCAAGGCTAGAATTACTTGACTTGTCCACTGGAAAATAAGGTTGTAAGTGGCAGTGCTCAGTCATGTCCCACGCTTTGCCACCCTGTGGACTGTTGCCTGCCAGGCTCCTCTGTCCATGGAGTTTTCTAGGCAAGAACACTGCAGTAGTTGTCATTTTCTACTCCAAGGGATCTTCCTGACCCAGGGATGGAACTCACATCTCTTCCATCTCCTATATTGGCAGGCAGAGTATTTACTACTGGGACACTTGGGAAGCCCTAATAAGTGGCAGAGTGGCTTTCAAACCCACTGACTCCAGAACTCAAGACCACAAAATTGAAGATGACTTGACCTAAAATTATTTCTTAAAGCTATTTATTTAGGCAGTTAATCTCAGGGTTTTTTTTGTTTTTACTTCTTTGGATCTTTAATTTCTTACAACAATATTTTGGTTTTTCAGAGTATAAGTTCTGAACTTTTGTTAAATTTGTATTATTTTTGATGCTGTTATAAATGGAATTTTCTTAAATTCATTTTCAGATTGCTGTTGCTTGTGTATAGAAGTACAATTGATTCTTGTATATTGACCTGTTTAAAAATTTTATTTTTTAATTGAAGGATAATTGCCTTACAATATTATATTGTATATTGATTTTGTATTGTGAACTTTGCTGAACTCTTATTAGCTCTAGGTTTTTAAAAAAAGTATTCTTTAGAATTTTCTGTATATAGTGTTTCCATTTCCAGTTAAAGTACCAACAGCTACTTTAAATAGCTGAGTGGTTTAAATAACATTTATTTTGGGGGGTGGCTGTACACCTTGGGGTCCCAATAGTAAAAGTGGTGAGCCCTAACCACTGGACCACCAAGGAATTCCCTAAACAACAGAATTTATCGTCCCACAGTTCTAGAATTTTAAGTCCAAAGTCAAGCTGTCAGCTGGGTTGGTTCCTTTGGAGAGCTGTGGGGAAAGAGTCTGTTCCAAGTTTCTCTCCCTGACTTACAGTGGTTGTTTTCTATATCTCTTCATATTGTTTTCCTTCTATTCCTAACTCTGAGTCTACACAAAAAATTCCCTTTTTGTGGTTAGCAGTCCATGCTTTCACTCCAGGAGGCATGGTGCAGCCAGAAAAAAATGTGGGTGGGGTGGGGGAGTTGAAGTAATTTACACAGTCACAGAGTTAAGTATGGAGCTGAGTTAGAGTTGAGTTTTATAAAACATTTTGGCTCAATAGTGAGAACAGTGGACTGGAGACTGAGAGGCATGTCAGAGAATGTGACAGTAACCTGGATAAAAGATCAAACTGGTCTGAAATAGGATATTAGTTGCAGAAAAGCATTTTATTCATTCTTGCTAAAACAAAAAATAAGATAATTCTATTTATTTATGCCATGTAGGATCTTAAAGGTCCACTAACCACTGGACGACGAGGGAATTCCCTACAACTCCCTTAAGCTCTTTTTTTCAGCTCTCTCGGTTTTCATTTATTAACCGGGTGATAACAATGGTACCTACATCACAGGTTTGTTGAGAAAGGTAAAACTTACACCTTGTCTGGCACACAAATGCTTCATGGATATCCGCTGTTATTTTTTCCTTTTAATAGGAACATGTAATTTACATTACTAGTTATTTCTCTAAGATAAACTGTGCTGTAAGTGCAGGCAGAGAAAGTTTAAGTGGCTTGCCCAAAGTCATGCAAATAGGCGGTAGAAAGCGATACCAAGCACCTGGACTCTAATACAACTATACTCTTATTTGTGTTATTCTCAAACTGTCCTCTTAAAACTCAGGTTGCTACCCAGGGACTTCAGCATAAAACCCAACTTCTCAGACTGCTCGAGAATCTCAAGAAGTCATCTTTGACAGCCTCCTCAGCATCATCTCTTGCCATCAGCCCCTTCACTACCAGCTCCAACCTTACTACCTCTAGCCGTTTTTTTCAGGTGCTCAGGCTCAAAGACTTGCACTTTTTGCACCCTTAGGGAGATACCTTCTCCTCCACCTCGCTTGCTCCCCTTCACCGTTTCGGCAACCTTCTTTGATACCCTGACGACCACCAAGGCTCTATAAACCCCGCAACACCTCGTAGTTCCATCACCTCGGTGACCACGCTGCGAAGTTTACGCACCCATCACCAATGTGTGAGTTACAAGACTAAGACTGCGACTTCTTTGATTCAATAGTAGAAAAACGTCCACGCGTACTGCAAAGAGTAATCAGAGCAATGAAACAAAACGAAAAACTGGGCGCTGTCTCAGTTATCCTTTATTTGTAATTTACCCTGAATTACGCTGGGTAATCTTTTCAGCTTTTCCACCCCCTCCTCACCCCTCCAATTCGCGAGCGTTTCGGCGTACTAGGTCACCATACCCTTTACAAAGAAAAATAAGCTCTGAGGAACTCGCTCGCACACGAAAGCCGAGACGGCAAGCACGGACAAGATGGCTAGCAGCCCGACGCGGCCGCGAGTCTCCACCCACTTAGGACGGAGGCCTGCGTCACGTGACCACCCTGCTAGGCACCTCCTCCGGCCGCAGAGCCTGACGGGAGACAGAGCGGCGAGCGAAGGCGTCGGCCATTTTGTGGATGTTTCCTGTGGGACGCGGTGGTGGCGGTTGGGTCGGAAGAGTGAGCTGTTCTTCGCGTCGTTTTTTTCCTGTTTGTTTTCTCGTCTTTTTGTCGGTAGAGCGCAGTTATGGGTCGCAAGAAGAAGAAGCAGTTGAAGCCATGGTGCTGGTATCCTTTGTCGGTTTGAAGTCGAGGCCAAGCGGGGGCGCCGGTTAGTGGTGACTGGCTAGGAGAGGCCTGGCTTCGGCCTATGGCGGAGAGTGGGATCTAGGCCTCGAGGTCGGTGGTTTGGTGGTTGGACTTGGATTTGGGAAGACTTGTCAGAAAGTAGGGGCCCTGGGGCGAGAGGCTTTGGCAGTTGTGGGTCGTGGGACTTCGTGACTCAGGAGGTTCTTGCTTTGGTGCGAGCGTTGACCCCCTGAGGCGCCTTGGACCCCATCACCAAGGACAGAATCCCCGGAGGACTCTCCTGCCACACTCCGTTGTTTTGGTGACGATTCAACAAAGGGACTTTTCTTCGAGTATAATAACGCTGATCGACTCTGGAGGATTAGGAGAGAGCTTCCGGAGTCTGTCACCCACTTTATTTTTTTGGTAGAATCTGGTTTCGTAAAGGCTTCTGTTAGTCAACCATGATTTCGACCCCCCCCACTTCCCCCCTTTTTATTGCGGGGGGTAGGGTGGGGAGAGCTAGCTTCCGCGTCTCGCCCTCTGGCGCCTTAATCTTCGAGAAGTAACAGGGTGGGGTTACTTATCTTTCTACCTAGCTTTCTAGGAGTGAAAAAATCCGTTTTAGGAATAAAACGTGGCGTTCCCCCCCCCCCCCCGGAAACGTTAATAAACTACATTCCAGTTGTTTTTATTTATTGTATTGTACCTAAAAAGCTTTGCTATAGAACTGAATTTATTTTGGTAATAGTTAAAAAATGGTTAAAGTGCTTTTAGGAAAGTCTGATTAGTGAGTTAATTCTCGGTAACGTAACTCTTCTGTGAGTTTAAATGAAACCTGTGGCAACATAAATTCGGAATTGCAGGCAACTTTATGGGTTTTTATAGGAAATGGTCAGTTTTACTCGCAGTGAACTTATTTTCAGATTGCAAATTAGTGTGAAATTCTAAATGTAAATTCTTAATCTGATTATTTTTATGTTCTACTTAATCCTTGAAGTTGTCGATATAAACTTTCTTTTTATAATAAACATTGATCCCTTGGAATTAACAACCTGCGTTTGTAAATGTTGAGAGATTGAACAGAAGTTAATTTCGCATAAATCTGGTAAACGTTGAAATTTGACGAAGCTGTATTGCCTACGGAGATGTGTGGTGAAGAGAGATTGTGGGCTTCCAGGACATTGAAAATTCCAAAATCAGTGGCAGGTTTATTTCTAGTTATATAATAGCAAAAGCAGAGTTTGTACAAAGTACTCTTGGTTTTAGCTGTTTCCCGTTTTTAATGTTAAGTAGTGAATAGTGTTCTCTTTAATTGCACATTTATTTTCTATAAGTAATGTTATTGTGCTGTATTTTTGTACCTTAACAATAGTGACCAGGTATTGTAATAGAGATTTTGATGATGAGAAGATCCTTATACAGCACCAAAAAGCAAAGCATTTTAAATGCCATATATGTCATAAGAAATTGTATACAGGACCTGGCTTAGCTATTCATTGCATGCAGGTAAGGAGTTTTTCTCTCTTAATTTTACTCTCATAGTTAGGAAACAACATGGAGGAAAAACCTTGAATTTCTTTTTGAAACCCAAGGATGTTTTTTTTGTGTGTTGTTGTTGTTCATTGTAAAAGATTGGATAAGATGACCAGTTAATTTTTTTTTAAAAAAAGGTTGTTTAGCCATGGAGAATATAAACAATTGATTTTCTATGTTTAAAGAATTTTTGTTAGTATTTACGTTTAAGTTATTGATATCTTCATCTTAGGTTAGATATGTGACAGGCTGAAATCACAAAATATTTCCTCAATACTTGGGCAAGAAAACAAAGATCAGTGATTTAAGTTTTGTAGGCAATCTGACCAGTTCTACTCCTGTAAGAATTAGTACATAATTAACTGCCATTACTCTGCCATTGAAGGATTTTACAATCTGTTGCCTGCCTGGGGCTAGGTTTAGTTCTACCATTTATTCCATGGAAGGGTAGCATTGTGTTTCATTTAAAACTTAGGTTTCTTTTCATTTCTAAGTAGGGGGAGCTTTGTAATTTATACTTCTTTTTTTTATTATTATTTTTTAATTTTAAAATCTTTAGTTCTTACATGCGTTCCCAAACATGAACCCCCCTCCCACTTCCCTCCCCATAACATCTCTCTGGGTCATCCCCATGCACCAGCCCCAAAGCATGCTGTATCCTGCGTCAGACATAGACTGGTGATTCGATTTTTACATGATAGTATACTCGTTAGAATGCCATTCTCCCAAATCATCCCACCCTCTCCCTCTCCCTGAGTCCAAAAGTCCGTTATACACATCTGTGTCTTTTTTGCTGTCTTGCATACAGGGTCGTCATTGCCATCTTTCTAAATTCCATATATATGTGTTAGTATACTTATTTATACTTCTGAAGATCTAATAAGTTTTATTTTTGAAGATCTGTTTTATTTAGCATTTCTTCTACTTTACCAGTCCAGAATTGCCTGAATTTTTGCGTAATTGGACCCTAGAGAGGCATGAGATGAAGGAATCCCCGTTGGAAATTACTGTTGGTAGGAGGCAGGGAGGTAAATTAAAACAAGATTATTGCTTCCCCAAGCTTAAAAATAAGTTTTTGTAGATCTTTCTCACTTCTATCAAGCCAATCAGTAATTTAAAATCTGTTCAGAAATACAAGTGCCTGCTACATCCACAGTTTTCCATTGTGGCAGTCACTGGTTTTTCGTTGCTAAATCCTGTCTGACTCTCTTTGACTCCATGAACTGTAGCCTGCCAGGTTCCTCTGTCCTTGTAATTTCTCAGGCAAAAATACCGGAGTAGGGTGCCACCTTGAACTGAGGTGTTCTTCATTGTAGGCAGATTCTTCACCGCTGAGCCATGAGGGAAACCCAGTCACTAGTTACCTGTCAGTATTTAAAAAGAAATTTTAAAATGAAAAGTTAAAATTCCTCAGTCGCATTATAGCCGCATTTCCATTGCTTAGTCACATGTAACTGGTGGATGACTTGTATAGTACAGATGTAGGACTTTACCATTCATGTAAGACAGCATTGTACAATGTTTGAAGCACCATATATATAGCAGTGAATAAAATAGTCATTTTTGTGATGTTTAGATTAACATTGTGGAGGAAAACAACCTATAAATGTTTACTTAGTCTTATGCTGATACCTGATACAGAACTAAAACTAGGTAGAGGGGAATAGTGGAGGGCCATAAAGATAGTGAAGGCCTGAATGACAAGCTGACATCTGAACAGAGATCAAAGAGGGTAAGAGAGAGATTCCAGGAAACAGCAAAGGACAAACTGTTCCATGAAGAGTATTATCCTATACTGAGGGAAGAGCAGCAATGTGCTTTATATAGGAGGTCTTGTCGGCTGCTGTGTTTCTTTAAGTCTGAATGGAAGGGGGGTTTTAATTGAAGTGTAACATGCTTTGGTGTACTTTGGGTCATTTTGGCTGTAAGGGTGAGAATAGACTGTAGAGTGCAGTAAGTCCGCTTTAGGAGTATTCGAGGCAAGAGATGATGGTGACAGAAGAATTTGTTGATGGGTTAGATGTGGAACGTGAGAAAGTGAGGGGTGGAGAATGATCTGAAGGTTTTTGGCTTGAGCAGTGTGAAAAATGAGTTGAATTCAGTGGTAGTTAATTGCCCCTTGGTATTTTGGTATGACTGTGGGTTCAGCCAACCACAGTTGGGAGTCGGTTGATTGAACCCACAATCAACTGAGTGCAGAAATCCACAGATAGTAGAGGGTGACTGTACTGTGCCATTTTATACAAGGGACTTGAGCATCCTTGGTATGAGGCGGGTAGTCCCGGAACCAGTTCCTCCTCGATACCGAGGGATGACCATTGATGTGTAGAAAGCTGCCGGAAGAATAGGCTTACAGGGGAGAATACTATATCATCTTATGTTAATTTTGAGTATTTTAGTATTGAGATGGTCTTATTGAATATCCAGATGGAGATGGCATATAAACAGTTGAATCTATGGGTCTACACTTTAGAGAAGTTGGAGCTGGAGATAGAAGTTTGGGAGGATACGGTATAAGGATGGCTATTTTAAGCCATGATACTAGATGTCCTTAGGGAGTATAGATAGAAAAGAGGTGCAAGGACTCCACTTTGGGTGTCTCCCAGCATTTAGAGGTCAGATGATTAAAATAAACCAATCAAGATTGAAAACATAGGAAAACCAAGAGACTAGTGCACTGGAAGCCAAATGAAGTGTTTCAAGGAGACAGTTAAGTCAAAGCTAGTGGTAGGTCAAGAAGGCACAGGACGAAGATTGGTTTGATCAAAGTAGAGGTCATTGATTACTTGCCAGGAGTGCTTTCCTAGGATGATGAAGATGAAAGGCTGATTGGAGTGCTGGCAAGAGAAAATGAGAGGGAAAGGCGAGGCACTATTTCAGGGAGTTGTACTATAAGAGAAGAGCAAAGAAATATAATGAAAGCTGGAAGGAGATTAGTTGATAAACTATTGGTAATGTCTTTAATTGAAATTTTCTATTTATATATTATAGCAACCTGTGACATAAGCATGGCCGTTAAATCAGACACATGCTCCAGTTTTTATAGATAAAAGACGTTTTTCCCCCTCATCACTTAGAAGTGTAATGAAAGCTAGTTACTGTGTCTGTGGATGTAGCTATATTTCTTTAAAGAACAGAGATGACTTCATGTTCATCATCAAGAAAAGTAACATTCTGAAAAACCTGGGGGAAATGATTACATCATTTATTGAGTAGTTTTATTCATGGATCTTTTAATCATAATAAGATAATTTCTAAATTTGATTTGTATTTCCGTTTTTTAAATCTTTGAGATACTCCTCTAAGAAGAAAATACAGTTTTCTTTACCTTTCTTTTGTTCTATGAAAGAGTCTTAAAGGAAAAATGTGTTTTTGGACAACTGTATCAAAGTCATTACCCTTACCCTATAAAAGTGGTTCTCAAACTTGAACATGCAAAGGAATCACCTTGAAGACTTACTTAGATTCATGGTTGCACTCAAGAGTTCCTAATTCAGAAGGACTCAGGTGTGCCCTGAGAATTTTGCATTTCTGATAAGCTTCCAGTTGAAGCCAGTGATCTAGACAAACTACGTTGATATCCTTTAACCGAAGTTAAAACATTTTGCTGAAGGAACCAAGACTGACCAGGATTTTACCATATTGGGAGAAGTTACTCACTGAGGGTTAGAAATGTTTGATCTAGCAAAGACCATACAGTGAAAAAAGGTCCTGAATTCTCAAATGTTATACAGTAACACATCTTAAGAACTTCTTTTTGTGATCAAATACCTTCAGAGATAGTGACAGGTTCTCTGCTGTGGCAGTGTTACGCTCCTTATGTGACTCATTAGCTGTGGGTAATGCTAATTGTAAATGTCACTTTTGTGGTTTGTACATCATTGGAAATTTCACTTTATTCTGACAGTTAATATAATAAGGCTTTGTAAACATTACTTAATTCAGACTTCAAACTTCCCTGATTTGAGTAGTACTATTACTTTATTGCTAATAATTCAAACAAGATTATAAGCTACACATTGCCAAGTGCTTTTTATATACAGCTTTTTTTTTTTAATCTTAAAAATAACCTGAGAAGTTAGGTACTAAATTAGTTGAAGTAAACTGAGGCTTAGGTCAAACGATTTGCCCAAACTCTTGAAAGCTGGGGGGTTGAATTCAGTCTCACTATAGAACCAGTTGTTCTTAACCTTTATACTAAATGGTCTATGAGTAATTTAAAATTCTTTTTTAAAAAATACTTTCATGAGGCACTTTTGTCTACCTAATGGAAGGCCTGTGTTTTGTTTGTATGGATTTGTTTTTTGATTTAGGTGCATAAAGAGACAATAGATGCAGTACCAAATGCAATACCTGGGAGAACAGACATAGAGTTGGAAATATATGGTATGGAAGGTATTCCAGAAAAAGATATGGATGAGAGAAGACGACTTCTTGAACAAAAAACACAAGGTAAATACTAAGATACATGCTTAATAAACAAATTTCTTAATAAAGCTTCTCTAGAGTATTATTACTATTTTCAAGTATAAATTTAATGGTCGGTATTAGATCTATTTGGGCTTCTCTGGTGGTTCAGACAGTAAAGAATCTGCCTGTGATGCAGGAGACCTGGGTTTGATCCCTGGATTGGGAAGATCCCCTGGAGGAGGGCATGGCAATTCACTCCAGTATTCTTACGTGGAGAATCCCCATGGTCAGAGGAGCCTAGCAGGCTACAGTTCACGGGGTCGCAAAGAGTCAGACACACTGAGCAACTAAGCATAGCACAGCACATTAGATCTATTCAGAATTCCACAGTTTTGAGGGTTGTGTTTTTTTTTTTTTTTTTGTCTTAAGTTTGAAATTAATAGATTCTATTTTGTATACATGGTATTGTTTAGATAATTTTATACATTATTTTTTTGCTCATAACTGAATTCCAGGTAGATTTAGCAAGTGTTAAGGCCTTTAAAAATGAAGGTACCTTGTTTAGATTTATGAAATCACTAGTTGTAAATTTTTAGTACTGTATTTGACTTGGTATTTGCAGCCCTCTCCTATCCAAATGATAGAATCTTCTTAGTAACCTAAGAAATGTTTTATTTTGAAAAGTATTATAGGGAGGTCAGACTGCTTTGTCATAATTTACCTTTTGGAGTGAAATAGGAAGCTTGTTTTGTAAAGTATAGCTGATTTAGGAAAATGATTTTTGCCTGCCATAGAATAGGGAGAAGATGTTAACCTTGCTTAATACAGATTGAAAAACCATTCGAAGAGTAAAGAACAGTGTTGGCTGATCTTTTTTTTTTTTTTCCAAAAAAAATCTCAAGAGCTGCTGCTGCTAAGTAGCTTCAGTCGTGTCCGACTCTATGCGACCCCAGGGACAGCAGCCCACCAGACTCCCCAGTCCCTGGGATTCTCCAGGCAAGAACACTGGAGTGGGTTGCCATTTCCTTCTCCAATGCATGAAAGTGAAAAGTGAAAGTGAGGTCTCTCAGTGGTGTCCGACTCCTAGCGACCCCATGGACTGCAGCCCACCAGGCTCCTCCATCCATGGGGATTTTCCAGGCAAGAGTACTGGAGTGGGTTGCCATTGCCTTCTCCTCTCAAGAGCTAGTTGCGTTGAAATAAAGTTTTTAAATGTTGAATGTCTTACACTTGCTTTGTTTTTCTTTTTTTTTATCTATGGGAAAAATTAATTGAACCTTTTTTAGCAGAGAGTCAAAAAAAGAAGCAGCAAGATGATTCTGATGAGTATGACGATGATGACTCTGCAGCTTCGACTTCATTTCAACCGCAGCCTGTTCAGCCTCAGCAAGGTTATATCCCCCCAATGGCACAACCAGGACTACCACCGGTTCCAGGAGCACCAGGAATGCCTCCAGGTAGCACCTAAGGCCTCTTACAACTTAACATTCTCAAGTCTTCATTGATACAGATTAGAAGTATTAATTTTTCCCTCTTAACTTTTTGTATGTTTTCTTTTTGGTGAAAATTCTTATTTATAGGCATACCTCCATTAATGCCAGGTGTTCCTCCTCTGATGCCAGGAATGCCACCAGTTATGCCAGGAATGCCACCTGGGTAAGAAAACTCCTTTAATTGACTTGTGATCTTTCTCAGCTTGGGTGTTTTCATCAATTAAATGTTACTTTGTGGGGTTTTTTTGTGTTTTTTGCTTCTAAAAGGTATGGGCTCTATTAATTATTAAACTTATCTAATAAAGAAATCTACTAATAAATTTAAGGAATATAAATTTGCCTTTGGAGAGAATAGATTTTTGGGTTTTAGGATAAATGTAGGCAGCCATCTGCTTCAATTGCATCTGATGTAATTAAAGTAGTTGGTTGTAGATTTGAGTTTTTGAGATTCAGAACTGTCCATGACACTTTGTAGTTGTGACAGAAGCAAACTCTGTAAATGATTTGTCAAATCTTCAAGAACTAAAATGAATATGAGGTGCCCGTGCTCATCACTTTTACTTAAAAATATTGTTGGATGTGAAAGGTATACAATACACTTTCCCACTGTATTTTGAAAATCACAGTTAGATTTTGATTTTGTCATACATTTTCACAGATTGCATCATCAGAGAAAATACACCCAGTCATTTTGCGGTGAAAACATGTAAGCATCTCATTCATAATGTAATTCAGGAGGTATAAGCATAATGTCATTTTTTTGTGTGTTTAATGGTATCTATTCAGTTGACTTCAAAACTTTTCTAACCTTCCTCACTAAAAACTTCTAAAATTTGCAAACTGACACAGATCTCTTAAAGGAGGGAACTAAAAAACATCTGAGGAAATAGTAATAGACCCACATAAATCATTTTCTAATTGTGCAGCTGTTTTCCCCAAACTGCTAAAAGTTATGAGACTTAGTAGAAGGGGTTGATATTTAAGAAAGAGTATATTCTTATGTGAAATTACATCCTCTATTATGGAAAGTAATTGAATTTTCTTTAACAAAACCTATATAAAGAAGTTATTCTCTTTAAGAATCCTAATCAAAAATTCACAAAACTTATAATTTTTTAAGTGAATTGGACACTGATATTTGAAGGTGAGCTCTTCTAAGGAAAGGAAAATAAATATGGGTTGTGCTTTTAAGTTCTGGTTTAGTGTTAGGAACTTTCTACATAAAAAGTAGAGACTGTGTGTTTAGTTTTGCTTATCTTTCATTTTGATGGTAGTTTATGTGTGCGCATCCCCAGAAAAAGAAATCTTCACTCCATAGAATACACTTACTATTTTTTCTTTTTGAAAAAAATCTGACAGTTGTAAAATAGAGGGTTCTTTTTAAGGGGGGAGGTTTTTGGTTTTGTTTTTGTTTTTTAATTTGTATTCTGTGGATATATCCCAAGTGAGACAAAAAGTGATTTTGTTTTCCAGTTACACATTTTAGATAAGGCCTCTTGTTTTTAAGAAGAGTAAAATATTTGTTCTCAATAACTTTAAATGTATTAAAATATTCTTTTAACAGACACTGATTTTTTTCACCCCTATTCTTCTGGTAAACCAGAGAGTTTGCTGGGTTTTAGGGGATTTATTTTGATAGGATTGTTTTAGTGTGTTGTACGTTCTTTCACTTTGATAGGTTTCAATATTAGAGGTCAAATTCAAGTCTTTATTGTTGTTTCAGGCTTTTAGCTAGAATATTTTCTAATGTTTTATGCTGTTAATTAACTTTAGTTGTCTTTTGAAATTTGCTTTCTAATAGAATGATGCCAATGGGTGGAATGATGCCACCTGGACCGGGAATACCACCTCTGATGCCTGGTATGCCACCAGGTATGAAATGTTAGACACTTTCCTTTTTAATATGACATATAAAAATATGACATGTTTTATTCTTAAGTATTTCGAATAACAGATTTATGAGCGTTGGTACAATGTGATTTTTAATTTTCCATAGGTTAGTAACTTCTTTTAAAATTACTGTGAGAAATGTGTTGTTGTGTTTTTTTTAATAGATAGTAAAAGTAGTCTTCAAAGCAACCAGAATGAGTCACTGATCTTGTGACTTAAGAGTGGTTATATATATATAAGGACTATTTTAGACAAGTAATGGAGACCCTTAGCACGTAACAGAAAAATCCAACCCTAAGTGGTAGATTTGGCAACTACGGTGATAACAAGAACCCATACTTTCTTAAATTTGCCGCTTTGCCAACCTTAGCTTTTGTTCCTCAGACATGTTACTCAGTAATTCCAAGATAACTCAGGCAAGAAAAGATGCTTTTATTTCTTTTACTTTATGGCAAAGTTAACTTTCTAGCCTCTTAGATATCATTTGCCAGAAAAAGGTCTAATGGACCCCCTAGGTACAAGGAAGCTTGCAAATTAATTAAAATATCTTGACTTTTTAGTCTATAATGTGAGGGGATGGGATTTGGTTAGCCCAGGAAATAAGTGTGCCACAGAAGTTTTCATGAGACTCTCTCAGTCTGTTGCCTAGTTTTTTAATCCTAGCACGTTTGATTGGCAATCCATTACAGATTCACATGTACTCAAGTGGTAGTATAAAAGGAACAGGAAAAATAAAGCAGCAACATTTGAATCATAGCTAGTGCAACCATTAATTTTGAGGCAACAACTTCACATACATTATGATCTGAGATAACTTTAGACATTTAAAGGAATAAAGAAAAATAACCTGTGTTCATTTGCTAATGGGAAGTCAGTTTTAAATTACTTTGAGGCACTTGAAAGAACGGCTAGTGGTGCATTTAGGAAAATGTATGTATTAAAGTATTGAAAGGAGTAACTTCGTTTCTGGAATAATTTTTATGAGTATATGACCTATTAATAGTTTTGATTGCAGTTTGCATTAGCGTTCTGGAAACACCTATTAGATGATTGAAATAATTCAATATGTTTGAAAATTTTATTGCATTAGTAATATCAGTAGGCCTAATTGTTGCTCTGCCTGTATACAGGTTTTCTCGTGGTATCTTAAACATCTAAAAATTTTAAAGAGGAGCAAAGTCATATAGAAAGTTGGAGGCAGAATTGTTCCAAGTGGCAAATGCCTAGGTTCTCTGGGCCTCTTTGAGTTCAGCAGTCAAGAGTTAGTAATTTTACAGTATAGGGTTTTTTGTTTTTGTTTTTTTAATTGGCTACAAATTTTTTTTAATTCTCTGCAGGTATGCCCCCTCCTGTTCCACGTCCTGGAATTCCTCCAATGACTCAAGCACAGGCTGTTTCAGCTCCAGGTATTCTTAACAGACCACCTGCACCAACAGCAACAGTTCCAGCTCCGCAGCCTCCAGTTACTAAGCCTCTTTTCCCCAGTGCGGGACAGGTAAGGTGAAATTCTTGAAAAAGGAGTGTATTAATATTTAAAGGTAAAGTGCAGTTTACTGAAATCCTTCAGTTTGTCATAGGTTTATTTAAGTATTTCCTAATCTTTTTCATATAATTTATTAACTATACTAAGGAGTGGCCTATTTTCTCCCATGTTTGCATACATTGATTTCCTCTACTCTTAAAAGATTAACTGAAACCAGAGAATAGTGTTGTATGTTGTTTTTTCATAGTAGTTAATGCTGGTTACTCTTCACTTTATTAGAAATGAAAATTTAATTTCTGGAAGCTTAAATAAAAATGTTAAGAACTCCTCTTTTACATAATGAGCTCTGGGTAGAATGAAACCAAAGACAAAAAGACCGTAGCAAATTATTTTGGGGCTCTTCCTTTAATCTAGAATTGTTAAACAATGTTGCACGGTTGTAGGAAGGGCATCATTTAATGGATTTTGACCTAGTCACACTGGTATTTCCTTCTCGTCTTTTTTTACCCCTCGCCAGAACTCAGAAGCAAAAGATTATTTTATAATGTAGTATGTATGTAATGATTGTTAACCCAGTTTCATTCTGAATTAGGCAGGTGTGTTTCATTCAGAATTCAAAAGGTCAGGATGTATGTTATGTTCTTTATTGTTCACATTAAAATGATCCATTGGATGTTTTCTTTTTTCAACTTTTTCCTATTTGTAGTTGCTTAATTAACAAGTATTACTTTTTAAGTGCCTTTTAAAGCATGTTAACTTATGTTTTTGAGGTTGGGGGTGATCTTTTTTTTTGAGAGATGTTATTAAACTTTTGGCAAATATTGTTACTGAGAAAATTGAAGTAATGCGTCATAATTCTCAGTTTAAGGTATCAATTTTGAAATACCATAGTGCAGAACACCTTAGGTTTAGGTGGAAGAAAAAACTATGGTTAATTAGATTTATTGATAAAGAATTAAAGTTTTTTTGAAGCTCATACTGTCACTCTGTTTATTGTAAATGCATTAACTGCCTACCTCTATATATAAAACAGTTTTGATTGCATTGTATTTTGCGTTTACAGAAATGCAATCTATACTGGAAAAAAAAGTCTACCACGTGGCTTATTTTCACCCATTTGTTTGGAGACTTTTCATTGTTTCCTTTCTTTTATGCTACAGATGGGGACACCTGTAACAAGCTCAAGTACAGCTTCATCCAATTCAGAAAGTCTGTCTGCATCTTCTAAAGCTCTGTTTCCTAGCACAGCACAAGTACGCAGGAAGTTGCAGTTTAAAATTGTTAAAATGGCTTTATAACTTAACCCTTTGGACCCTACTTTAAAATGAAATCTTACCCCAAAAATATATTATTTAATTTTTTAAAAATAAAATTAATGGCTTATAAATCAATGGTATTTGAAAATTTGAACCACTTACTAATAGAAAAAAATGGACCCCAAACTCTATGGCTCTAAAGGGTTAAAAGCATGTAAGCAGTAAGTGTATTATAGTGGCCAATGGTTAGCTTGATGCATGAGTAAGCTATTCTGTTTTATGCTGTTTAATGCATCACATATAACATAAAGAAATTTAGTACTCTGCATTTGGTTCTAAAAATTGGCCTAATATACATGTTCAGATGCATAGTGTTAATAGAAAGTAACAAATTTATTACTGGTAACTATATACTTGAAAGCTCTACTGAACCCTTTTGTCCATCATAATCATACAGACATTGTTAATTGAGCGGACATTGTATTACTGTATACATAAAGAATACTTTTGAAGGTCATATCTTTAATGTGTCACCATTGATAATTGTTTATGGTAGACTTAGTAACTGAAATTTATGCCAACATTTTTTTGTTTTCTATAATTTTACTTTTTTTTACTTTTTGTTTGGTAGATCAATTTAAAAAAATAATTTAGAGTAATGAAAATTGAACATATGCTATTTCATGATACATTACAGTATTTTATCAATTAGGAATAATATAAAGCTTTGTAAATTAAGTAATTTTTGGTGAGGAGACATGCTATCTGAGAAATTACATAAGCAGTCTTGTTTCCCTGCTGTGTTTTGGATGTGTTTTGATTCAGCATCTTTTAATATTATATGTTATCTTAAATTTTGTGGATTGATCATGATGCTAACTTAGTTTTCATTTAAAATTTTGTCCCTTATTGAATGTTAGTGTATTGTTTTTTAAATTGGTAGTAGATAAATTCAGTTTTGAGGTTTTATTGATGAAAGATTGTTTTACAGGCTCAGGCAGCTGTCCAGGGACCTGTTGGTACAGATTTCAAGCCCTTAAATAGTACCCCTGCAACAACTACAGAACCACCAAAGCCTACATTCCCTGCATATACACAGTCTACAGCTTCAACCACTAGTACAACAAATAGCACTGCAGCTAAACCAGCAGCTTCCATAACAAGTAAGCCTGCTACACTTACCACAACCAGTGCAACCAGTAAGTTGATCCATCCAGATGAGGATATATCACTGGTAAGTCGTTCACAATTTTTTACTAGCAGAGTTTGATTGAGTACTATTGTAGCAACTTGTTCATTTGAAAAAGTTTTAATTTGTGTACCGATGGTCTTACAATCTGATTGAATGTCAAGTAATTTTTGCCATTCAAATTTTTATTTTTACCATTCTAACTTCACAAAATGAGGTGAATATTGCATATTTTGATCTTAGATCCATTCCCCCTCCCCTAACACTGTGTCTAAAAGAAGGTAGCGAGTTAGGTTCTTACTCTTAAAAATTAGTTTAGTTGGACATAAACTTGTAAATGAATTGAAGAAGCAGTTAAGTGTGAAATAGAATCTACAGACTGCTTACTGTACATACACCTTCTTGATTACGCTTTCTTGCTGAAGCAATTTATAATTCCTGGTAAGTTGTTCAAACATACATCAAATGTAAAAATAGGTGATGTTTTCTTAAGGCACCAGGGTTTCAAGTCGTTGGATTGATTTGTGTTGTGAAAATAATTGGAATGTAAGAGTATATTTAAAAATGAGTATAATGACTTTAGATTCTTGCCTTCATGCTTAACAACTCAGTGTGTTCATATGTTTCACATCTCACATATTTTTATTTCTAGGAAGAGAGAAGAGCACAGTTACCTAAATATCAACGTAATCTTCCTCGACCAGGACAGGCTCCCATTGGTAATCCACCTGTTGGACCAATTGGAGGTATGATGCCGCCGCAGCCAGGCATCCCACAGCAACAAGGAATGAGACCCCCAATGCCACCTCATGGTATTACTCTTTTTTACGTTTTTTTATTTAGTGCTTTTCTGAGTATAAAACAAATTTATATGCAAAATACATTACATTTAAAAGTACGGTGCACAGACTGAATCTATCTTTTTGTGTTTTAAATGTGTTTTTTAGGTCAGTATGGTGGTCATCATCAAGGCATGCCAGGTTACCTTCCTGGTGCTATGCCACCATATGGGCAGGGACCGCCAATGGTGCCCCCTTACCAAGGTGGGCCTCCTCGACCTCCGATGGGAATGAGACCTCCTGTAATGTCACAAGGTGGCCGTTACTGATCTTACTTCATCCAGTCTAATAGGTTTGGAGATTAAACCTTTTCTCAACTTGTGCTGTTTATATAGCCAAGCTTCCGTCAATAAGGCATCATTGTGACTTTAACAAAAACATTATCTTCCCACATACCAGGAACTATTGGACATTTATTTTACATGGGAAAATTTATTTGGAATAATAAAGCAGGAACTTTTCCTGAAGTTGCAATTTATACTGTATGGCTTCTTTTTCATGTTTCATCTAGGTTTTTAGAAGTGAAGTATAGTAAATTTGGTTCGTTATATTGTGAAGGCGCTGGAATTACATGAACATACCACCTTAATAAAGGCAAGTTCTGTAAGCTTACATTGCTATTTGTAAAGTTATGCCTTCACAGCATTTCAGATGCTGTTGGACTTCATGTCCCCAACCTAGCTTGGTGAGGGCTGTAACTGTCTCCAAGTACCTGTACATTGGAAGTCTGAATGTGTAACAATATTTAATGTATTTAGAGTTCCTCATGTTGCAGGGTTTAAGAAATCTGACCCTCCAAGGTCATGTGACTTTTCTGTACTGTTAAACTTCATTGTAATAAAATGAGAGAAAAATTTATGCCTTTTTATTCATAACCCAGCTGTGGACCACTGCCTGAAAGGTTTGTACAAATGCATGCCAGAGTAGATGTCCACATAATAAAAATTCGTAGTTACCAATGCAATTTTGATATATCATTGGATTCTGTCGTTGAATTGTAGGTTGTTCGTTAGCTGCATGTTTTTAACTGGACAGTATATGTGGAATTGTATGTTAATCCTTCAGTTGACAACTTAGAGATATATATATATGGGTCATTATATGAGTATGAAATCTTTATATTGTGTCACCTTTCTACCCCCTTGGTGTCAGTACATGTTAGATATCATAGAGACTTAAAATGTAAATCCTGATATTCCCTTCTTCCTGCTGCTGATGTTTAGAGCCTAGTGCCAGACCCATTCATTTCCTTTTGAATATATTTGAAACTGCGGTACTGAGTGGACCTCAGAAGCTTTTCAGGTGCAAAATTCTAGAAGCTTAGGTGCATGCAGTAATAGCCTTTTGTGCTGTTAATGACTGGTATGTATTCTAAGTGTAATTATGAGAACCTAAATGTGCATCTGTTAAGATGGTTAACAGATGGATTTGAAATTTTTTACTATGTTCCTGGAAGATTTCGTTATTTCTTTGATTAAATGGCTGCCTTCTGTTACTAAGCCTAAATGGCTTTTTGCTGTTAACCTTTTCATCCTTGGAAATTTGAATGTTAAAACTGTTCTATGGAGAACTTTTCTGTAGAGATGACTGCTATTATTCAGTGTCTTGTGTTGCAAGTCTCATAATAATAGCTTGTTGACCACTTTTTTGGCATCTATTTTTAAATCTTTTCTAGAATACTTTTATGATTATTTAAGTATCAAATGACCTGTACAAAGTATAATTATTAATATTATGAACTCAAGTTTAGTTTTCCTCGATATAAAATTAAGACGGGCAAGGAAATAGCATTTCTCTATAACCTTATGTGGAGGTGTAGGTATCAGACAGAATCTGAAGTTTTGTTTTAAAAAAAAAAGTTTAACCGTGTAACAAAATACTAAAGGATGTTTTAATTATCATAAAAGAGTCTGTATATAAACGACAAGTGAAGTCATTGATTTAAAGAAAACATGAAGTATTACAATGCTGAGTGCCATTTGTTTCGCTCCAGTGGTGGTGTAGCTCATGTGCTATTTATCACCAGGAAAGCATTTCTTTCTCTACCCCCTTTCTTAACCAGCGCCTGTGTACCTAGATAATTTTGGAATTATCATATACTTAGATTTAGCAGTAGGTATATCATAGTGGCAAAGAAAGACCTGTGTTGAGAATCTTTAGGTCAAAATGGCATAATTTAAATTTAGAATTATTAAATAGGAAATGTTTTCCCAAATCAAATGTCTCCCAAGCATTTCATGTACAGGGTTATCAACAAACCAGGAATGGATGATAGCAGTGGGGCAGAGGGGGCAGGAAGAGGGTAAAAATGGGTTAGTAATGTTTGAAAATTTTGCAAAGCTTCATTTGCATTTAATGCAAAGAAAACCAATATATTGAGATTGCTTTCTGAGATCCATAAGGAGAAAACACTGCTACTTTTGAATAAAGGGTAGAATTCTAATTAGAAGTTATTTTAAAATGTTATGCACAGCACTTAGGCACATCATCTCTTGTGTTTGTATATGTATGGCTCAGATGGTACCCATTTGGTATATTTAATGTGTAATTTGTGCATGCATCAGAGCATAATAAGCTTCTAGAACATACCTTTTACCTAACTGCTTCTGGGGTCCATATTATGGTTCAGTAATGAATGGAACAACTTATGTTGAAGTAATTTTAACCCTTTGACTTAACTTTCTTAAATAATGGATGGAGTTCAGCTTAAGTAAACTTCATCTGCCCTCACAGAAGACAGCTTTGGGGACCCCATTATATACAAGCAGGCATTGTGATTAACATAATTTAGGACGTTGTCAGATTAATGAGACTGCCAGCTTTGGCTCTAGCATACATCCATTGTCACCACTTGAAAAAAAAGAACCACCATTTTTGTCTGGCACTAGTTTCTATTATGTAGCTTTTACTACTGTATGACAGTAACAAGGTCAGCAGGTGAGGATCAACTTTTGAGTGACTGCTGGAATATCATTTGACTTGAATACTTACTGTCTTAGCAATCTCTCACACATTTATCAATTAGAAATGGGGTAAATATTCTTTGAGCCCTCCTATTCCACTGATCAAGTTACATAATTGAACTCAGTTTAATTAAATTTAGTTATCTGTGGGGGTGGGGGAGAGTCCCAGTAAAAGTATGGACTCAGAATTACAGTGGACAATAGGTTTTTTTTTTAAAGAGCTACTCCTTTTTTCCTATGCTTGCTTGATCATTGGGATTTTTTTTAATGCATGTCTTTTAAATTAATTGGGTAATGTTTTTCTAAAATTAAAATTTTCTTCTTCCTATAGCCCTGCCATAGGACAGGCTGAGGCTGAGTCTCAGTGTTGCCCTGTTCAGTCTGAGGCAAGTGGGATTTATTTTATTCCTTATAGGGGCTTTCACAGCTTTATGGCTGTTGGATATTCATGTCCCCAAACTTGCAGCAAGTTTGGTGAAGGCCCCTAAATTTAATTAAATTTAGGGTTTTTATACTCTTTTGGCAGAGAAGGCTCTATATTAATATTCACGTTTGACTGTGGTGTTAAAATATTTGACATGTAATTTGTGTTACATAATACTTAACAGCCTCAGTAAAGCTGGTATTACTTATATGAACTTTAGTAAATTGACAAAATTTGACATTCTTGATTTGGAGGCCTGATACGTTTCATTCAAATTTTCCCTTTCACTTTTTAGGAAAATCTGACTGGTTATTTTCTTCTCAAACTGTTAAATTTAACCTCAAGGATAAGTTTAATCATTAGACATGCCACTGGATAGTGAAATCTGCTTTTTTTAATCCCAAAGTTATGCATTGAAGGTTGAAAGGCCATCTGGAAATACTTGTGATTTTTAATATATATAAATCTCACCACATTAGAGCAAATGTTAATGTAGAGCCCTGTGAAAAGTGGGAAGATGGTGTGTATGTGTGGTATGTATGCGTATACACTACACATTTGGTATAAAAAACATTTGGGTATTACGACTTACAGTATGGCTGGGTTATTTTCAAGCAGTCAAACTGAAATTGTATCACATAGTAAAGTTAGTATATTGAACTGTGGTTTTGGAATGACTATTGTGAGTTTCATTTTTATCTTTACTGAGCAATATTTGATGCAATATGCACACATGAAAAGCATCTATGTATGTTTCCAACCAAAATTTGGTTTTATTTGGTTAAGAAAAGTATTTATGTGTATATGTTGTAGGGGGCAAGTAAATGGGGAACTAGAAGAGAGGCCAGATCATTAACTTGGATTACTTTTGTTCCTTCCTGTGTTAAAGCCATCATTCTATGCAGATAGCATTTTCCTCTGACAGTAACAGTTAACGTATTAGCAAACTCAGGCTTGTGTTTCTATGTGGTTTTAATTCTTGGAAGCGTAAAGAAATTCAATGAATTCCAGATTTTCACGTCTGTAACTAGAACGTATGCTTTTCTCTGTAACTGAATCATGGAAAGAAGATAACAATGTTTGAAAAAAGAATATGTCACCACAAAAAAATTTCATTGGAATATTTTACTCCCTGTTCAGTAATTGCACCTTTTAAGACTTCTTAGTTGGAGGTGCTTTCTGTTACAGCCACCATTGCCCCAATATATTGAAGTATTCAAGAGTGAAGTTGCTTGTCCCAATTCTAATAGTGATCATTTAAATAATTATAATTGGAATATACTCTTAAACATTTGGGTGCTGGGGTGGGAGGGATTTTCTAAGGGTGACAATTTATTGAAGGTGATAAGATGTAGGTTCTTTGAACTGTGTAGTTCTGTGATTCAGACAAATAACAATTTTAAGAATTATTTAACTTTCAGGTGTCTATCATGTCCACTGGTAAAACTTGGTAAATTACGGAAAGGAAATGTTGAAGTCACTTACATTCTGAGATAAAAGTTTGTTTAAACTGACACTTGTGTTGGTTATGAGATTTTTTTTTTAAGTAGGAAACATGTAACCTAAAATTTGTATAAATCAGGTATGTCTTTTTTTTAAGGTGGTATTTATCTACCATATTGAATAACTTTTGTATGTTATTCCAAAATGAAACTGGTTCTCTCTTACTCTTTTATGGAAGTCTTCTAAAAGAAAGGATTCATTATGAGACTATTGACTATAAGGCAGAGTTTTGTAAGTAAACATTCTCCCAATTATACTTCTGCTTGCAATCCTCATGATTTGAATATTAGTGTAGGTTACTCCTCTCTTAACCTTCTTTCTCAATATTTTATTTTCTGTTAACTGAATCATTTTAATAAATAACCATTTGTTTTTATAGCATATAAATCATCTAACATTTCTGTGTGATTTCTTGGCAAAATAAGCAACTACCTATAGTGTTACACACATATTGGATATTCACAATTTTGTGGTTAAAATATCTCCAATATTTCCAAGTGTTTTCGTGTTTTTATTTGGCATTGTGTTGGAAAATACAGTTTTTAAAAGAAACTAGATTCTTCGTAAGGTTGGAGAAGAACTGCTTTTTTATAAGCATTGTTTTCCCTGACCTTTTGCATAGTAATTTGGCCATAAAAGGAAAAGCCTTTCATTTTCTTCCCAACTCAAAAAAGAATAATGTGAAACTTACTAGTTTGAAATTATTGAACCCTCTCTCTTTAAACTTAATTAATCTCATGTAATCTCAGGGGAAATTATACTAGTCAGGATGTAGAAGTCATTTTAAGGTAGAAATTGGAGACCCAAAGTCAATCTTCACTGAAGCTAGTTTGAACTATTTATTTCTATTTGACGCAAATTGAACATAGTATTGTAAATGAAGACTGGTTCATAGTTAGGTTCTTTAGAAGGCAAATAGTCACCAGCTTTCTTATGAAAATGTTTGTATATTGTAATTTCTGTCAAATTAACTGCAGAGAAAAACATGTGAGTAAGCTGTTCGAACAATTGATACTTGGATCCCAGCCATTAATTCCAAATATTGTAGTGCTATGTAAAGTTGTGATGCAGCACAGCTTCAGTAATGTGCTGTGTTGGGTCAGGGGGTTTTGTAATGCTTTGTGTGTAAATGGGGAAGTTCTTTATTGGAATTTTCCAGGCCTTTTGGCATTCTTACTGTGTCTGGGTTTTGTTTTTTAACCATTATTATAGTTAAGAATTGTATGTTTTGGTTTAATTGTATGTTCAGTTTTGGTTTAAATATAAAGAACTGGCAGTGAAATTCATTGATGCCCAACTTGGATAAAAATGAACAATGTTGTTTACCCAGCTTACTACACACAAACCAGTAGTGATTATTTGGGAGAAGCCATTGTATAGTGTTATTGACTTTTTTAAGAACCATAAATATAACGAAAAGTGACAGCATTCTGGCCTTGGTTTACATTCATTATGAAAGGTTTCACCAAATCATTTATTACATTGTACCTTGTTAACATTTTATTCATAAATAGTTTGGTGGTCAGTCAAAGATGAAAATAAACAAGATTTGCTGCATCATTTCCCTGTTTCTATTAATAAAACAAGGCTGCTTAAGTACCCAA
This sequence comes from Ovis canadensis, assembly GCF_042477335.2. Lineage (NCBI taxonomy): Eukaryota > Metazoa > Chordata > Mammalia > Artiodactyla > Bovidae > Ovis > Ovis canadensis. Next base: position 26,206,000 of record NC_091255.1, on the reverse strand, counting down.
GTGGACCAAGGAAAGAGTTAGTAAAGTTTCTGGAAGTTTGAGTTAGAAAGTGAGACATTTTAGTTATTGAACAGAGCCTTCCCTTTCAGTTATTAGCTTGTTTACTATACTTGTAGGAGAAGCAATAGAATTTACTTTTCTGCCCAGGTTCTTAAAATTGAAAATCTTCAGTATAAGGAAATGAAGTCAAGTATTTAAAAGTTGAATCTTAAAATATTCAAGTTTACCCTTTTAGAGTAACCCGTGTTTTCATAGTACACATACCAAAATAGTTTATTAAAATTGAGATGTATCCAAGAGATATACAGTATTACTAACTCATTCTCGTAAGATCACTCTAAATTTAATAGCCAAAATAAGGGAATTTTTTAAGACTTAGGGAAAAAAAATTTAACTATTAATGTCAGACTCTGAGGAAATTTTATGCGCATTGACTTTTTAAACTGAATTGAACTCCTCAGTTTAATACAATTTGTGTTTTTGTTAACTAGCAGCAGAATTTCAGCATTTGCTACTTACTGGTAGAGAAGAAAAATCCCACAGCCCTGCCAGTACAGGTTAGTTTAATCTGTAAGTACCTGATGTTCCTATTTTTTTTGAAACATATCCATATAACCCACACAAGGAAGAAAGCTGTACAGTTATTAAATGTGAGTATGATAATAGAGATCCATTGGACACTTTCACACACACATTATTTGGGCCAAAGTAGCTCTAGGTTTGATCACCTTAGTTGTAATAAAGGTGTGATACTGCTCCTTTATTATCTGGTTATGATTGAACCAAAATAGATAAATTGTACATAGGAGGAAGACAGTGGAAGTTTCAATTGGCTGTATGCTCATGTTGGTATATAGAGTGCAGGTGTTTGACTTCAGGGTCTCCTACTTAAGCCACTCCTGTGGTGGAACTCATACTTTTTTTACAATATGAATCAACAGACAAAAAGTCATGTTTCCTCACCTCTAGCAGTGATAAATGACATGCAATCATAAGCTAGAAAATCTTTTTCATACCTTTTTTGATCTTACATGTTTTTAGCAACTTTTGCTGTAATTAAGTACTGATTTTGTTCATGTTTTTTGGTACACTGTAACTTACTCTGTTGGTGCACCACCATTGTGGGTTCATTTTATTTTGAACTAAGCAATATTTTAATTACCAAATGAACGCTGACTATCAATTCTAGACAGGTTTCTTTGTGTATTCCTTTTGAGGGGCAGTGAGGACATAACCTTGTTATGAAAGTTATATTAAAGTTTTTGTTAGTTTCATTAGTTCTACTAGGATTCATTGTCGACTTGAACCATCCTTCACATATTTCCTTTAAGCTGTAAATATTATGCTTTTATGTTGATAAAAATTTTCAATACCGAGGAGAGAAGAAGAAAGTGTACAATTTAGTTTACACAAGCCTAAACGATTCTCCAGTCTGTATGGCTTCCTTACCTAAGTGTAAAGTTGTATAATATGGGACAGTCTGTTCATAAAACTAGCTGATCTTTTATTCCTATTAAACTGGGATGGTGATGAGCCACTGAAAACAGATCATCTCAATGTTAATATGGAAGTCATGTTTTCAGTTAAGTGTTCTAATGACCTTGATTTATCAACTGATAATATTTTTTATAAGATACTAGCTTGGTTTTTTATATAAAATTGCCTAAGGGCTTAAGTTTCATTGCCTTTCACAGTTTAATCTGTATAAGAAATGGTGTAGATACAGTGGAAATGGTTTTCCTTAAAACCATCTCTTTAAAGCTGCTTTGCTGGTGAGTACTTACTATATTTTATACTTCGTATATTACTATTTTTCTAAAGTTGGACACTTTGATGGCAGTGTCTTGAGTTTCCATGTTCTTCAGCTATTATCTGAATCAACTCCTCACAGTTCCTAATAATCAGGGCTCACTTTTTTTCTGACCTTCACTTACTAGACTGTAACTTCAGAAACTTTTAACATGTAAATTATTTCCTTTTGGTGAGATAGGAAAAATGTTTTTGCTCAAAACTAACATTTAAGGAAAGTCTTTTACAGATATTTTTGTAGTTGACAGAAAATTTTTTTCTCAGTGCTTTTGATTGCCATTTTACATAGGTATAAAATTTAAAGACCAGAATTTCTGTCTGTCTAGCAATTCCTGAGCAGTTAGTTAACTGAGAGTAGAGAAGAAAAGTTTGCCCCAAATGGTCATGCAGACTAATTGCTTACACAGAAGCCTGTGAGTGAAGCTTGAAAATTTCAAATGTACTCTTAAATCATTCTAACCTTGCATGAAAAGCTTTGGTTGGAATACTGATTTCTGGGACTGTGTATACCAGTGGAAATTAGCTTGAGTATATTTCTAATTTCTTGATCCCTGTTTAATCATTTTATCACATGGATTTTTTCCCCCCTTTAGCTTTTAGTCACATCCTAGCTAATGTCAATATATGCTAAGGATGTTTTCAGATTGTTTTTCCTGCTGTGATCTTTGTAAGTCAGTAATAAAGAGGCAACTCTTGCTTTTTAGTATGAAGAGTGATCATCTTCTAAAACCTGAAAATTGATATCTGAGTATGTGATAATGGTGATGTATTGTTCTAGATAAGCACTAAACAAAGTGTGGACCCTCAGTTGATGTCTTTAAGATTTAAAGTGAAGTATATTTCTAAGGAACTCTGTCCTTTCCTAGCAAGGATAAGCAGACGCTGAAAATTCGGTAAGTATGTAACTTTAAATGCATGTAATACTTGAATAAATAGCTAAATTTCCATGGTTTAAGGTAATATCTAGAAATGAACAAGAATTATTGAATATCCTTTGCGACTTAATGTGTCTAGCATTTTTACAAGTTTGTGTGCACACTGATTAAATTGAAAGGTACCTTACTCCTTTGTCTCATTTGTTTTTATTTTTATGGTGCTTTACTAATTTCATATTTCAAACTTTTTTCAGAGTAGAAATAAGTGGCGGGTAAAGAATATCTTCAAGGAAGAATTATTTAAATGTCCCCATCCTAAAATCCAGTGATGACCTTCTGTTTACCTTAAGGCTTCTGTACTCTCAGTTCCAGTTAGATCTGACAGATAATAGGCAACTGATCAAAAATGGGAATGAAATCTTTGTGCTCTTTCTGGAGTATTGTGGGAATCATTGTATAATAGTAAAATATTACTTAAGGCAACAGTGGATTTTCAGGGAAGCAGTGTTTTTTAAATTAAGAGAGAAAGGTGGTGAGATTTTGGAATCTCTGCTCCCTGGTACACCATTGCTGTTAATAAAAAGAGGGTATATGGAGGTTCAAGTGAAAACATTGAATTGCTACAGCAGGGAAGGTGATTTACATCTGAACACTATGTCTGCTTCTTTCCAAAGTGATACAGCATTTTGTGAGATGGTACAAGATCTCAAAGGGGTGGGGAGAACAGGTGGGTTCCCTCCATTCTGTCTCCAGGCTTCACTCCAGCATTGTACTGGCAAGGAGGGAAGTGAAGAAGAGCAAGTCATACAAGGGATATAATGGTAAGAAGAACCTAAACAAAACAAACAAAAGGAGGCTAAATGCTAGTCCATGTATATATGTATATGATTAAATGGTCTAGCTAAACAGCTTTTGACTGGTAGCTTTTGAATGTAAGTAAATGAACTTACTGATTTAAAAGTTGTAATTAAATACTAGCTTAGAATTTTTACTGACTTTTAAAACTAATGAAAAAAGAAAGACGCAAGCAATTAACACTAGGATTTGTGGGGCAGGGGGGAGGTGGGTGGGTATTTTTAAAGTAAAGCTTTCTTGCATAAGTAATAGTGCACTTTGTCACCTTGACATACCACTTGGAAGCTAGAGCATAAGAAAAATGAAATGGATGACCATATTTATAGTGTTCATATTAAATTTTAGCCTAATGGTAGGGTTTGGATGGAAGACATGTTCCCAGATGTTTGTTCGTGTGTGGAACCATATAATTGGAGCTCACAAGAAGCCTGAAGCCTTGTTTTTTTTTTTTTTTCCTCCCCTCTTGAGTTCGTCTGGAAGTGTTTGCAAGGCTTTGAAAAAGCCAGAACTACCATTTGAAAAATGGTGCTTTATTTTCATATCTGAAACAAGTTTTGGGTTGGATCTTCATTTAAAGGTGGAAGGATTTCTGCTTCTGCATTATTAAAAGCAAATGTCTTTTTATTGCAAGGCAATGATTGACAATTAACATTTGAGTGTCTGTTGTTCACAAAGATTAATAAAATTTTACATTTCTTAATTAATGATACTTGTCTGAGCCCTATTTATTAAGTTGTATCCAGAACAGATTATACTGAGAATGAATTACACACATCAGCTGTCCTGAACAGGTTTCAGTGTGCTTTGGGAAATGGAATCCACAGTTACTAAATATGGAATGTTTATTGGAAGAAAATGGTAAATAAGTTTTAATACTGTGGGTATGGAGTAATTGGTGGTGGTTAGGTTGAACAAGTAGATGGAGCCAGAAGTAGCATAGTGGTTTAGGCTATAAGCATAAAGTTAAACCTTGCAGTCCCATCCATCTTCATCATTTAGTAGTAGCTAACTTGACCTTGAGCAAGTTAGCTTCTTGAAAGTGATGGTAATAATTTGCCTAGGCTTGTGAGAAAAAGTTACTGTAACAACTTAGCCATGTCTACCAGACCAGTGGAAATGGCAGTTAGGGTCTAGGTATAGGCAGTTATTGAAAACCTTAAACTTAAGTAAATGCTTATGAATGCCTATTATATGCTTGGATACTCGCCTGTAGACAGGAGATAACATCCCAAAAGGGACCTTGGAGCTTAGGGTTTAGGAAGCCAGCCCTTGCAAAAAAGTTTTGGGTGAGTGTTACAGGCGAAAGGAACAATAGGTGCAGAAACATGGGAAAAAGCCTCTTGAGGAACAAAAGTGAAGTGCGAGTGGTGGGTTGGAAGGGTGTGGAGACTGGAGAAGTAGGTAGGCCGATCACAGATCATGGTTTGAATTTTAGTCTAGTGCAAGTCATTCAAAGACTTTGAGCTGGTGAGTAGTATGTATGACTTTTAAAAGCCCATTCTAAGGTGTGGGGGGTGGGGTCGACATTATAGGGACTAGGTAGAAGCCAAGAACCTGGCTCTAAACAGAACTCTAAAGATAACTGAAGTTACGAATTGCTATGGCTGGATAGTCACTGAAGAAGTTAGATTATGCCGAGCCTAAGCACAGAAGAATTAAGGTTGGATAGTTAACATGGTTTAGCCCACACCTGACCTTTATTTAGGAAATACTGAGGATCTATAAGGCGTTGAGAAAACTTCGTTGTCTTGGTTTTAAGGATAAATGCTAATACAAGAAAGTGGAAATGCCCTCTGAGGAAGTTTGCTGCTAAGTTGCTTCAGTTGTGTCCAACTCTGAGACCCCATAGACGGCAGCCCACCAGGCTCCCCTGTCCCTGGGATTCTCCAGGCAAGAACACGAGTGGGTTGCCATTTCCTTCTCCAATGCATAAAAGTGAAAGTGAAGTTGCTCAGTTGTGTTGGACTCCTAGCGACCCCATGGACTGCAGCCTACCAGGCTCCTCCGTTCATGGGATTTGCCAGGCAAGAATACTGGAGTGGGGGTAATTCCACCTGCCTGGGAAAGAGGTAGCATTTGAGCTAGGTCTTGAAGAATTGTTAGGGTTTGGGCAAAGTAAGTATTAGGGGAATGCCTGGAAAATATATATCAATACAAGAGGAATGTGAGTAAAAGTTGTAGAGAATGAGATAAACATTAAGGTTGCTGAATGCCATGTTAGGGATATGCATTCTCCTAGGAATTGAAGTGTTTGTTCATTACTGATGAGAGCTGTGGTTCTGGACTGCTGTTAAGAAGCAACTTCTCCCAGATCACCAGACGCTGCCACCATTTTTCCATTGCTGCTATTGTCATGATGTAGTAGGGCTCAAGAACCATAATTGGGCCAGACCGCTATTGGTTGGAAAACTAGAATTCCTTCTTTTCCCCAGGGCTAGCTTAAAATGTTTTGACAACAGTCTGTCTCAGACCTTCACTGGGTCATCTTCCTGTAAATACCTTTTTTTCTAGCACTTTTAAGTAGTAAGGCTTTGATCTCTCACTTCAAAAGTCGTTACTCCCATGTAAATCCTATTTCATATAACTGAATGCTTAATCTGAACTTTAACTTTTCTGAAAACCGGTTTACTGTAAAGGTAGAGAATTGAGTGTGCTGCTGTTCCAGATTATCGGTACCTGGAATTTGAGAGGTAGAATCAGTGACTGCAACAAACCATTATTTACAAATGTATTTGTTCCATGACTTATTCCTGTGATTTAGTGAATCCTTAAAATTGTCTTTTATTGAAGTCTGGCACACTGTATACTAAGTGCTCAATAGTTGGGGGGTTTGGGGGTTTTTTAGTAATTTTTTTAAGATAGAGATTTGTTTGTGAATTTTGTCTTTTATGAAATTTTTGTCACCAAGAAAGGATTACAATTTTTTTTTACTTCAGTTGGTACAGTATATTCTTGGTTGTCAAAATAGTCATAGCTTTGGTTCTTTGAAATGGTAGCTATTTGTGATATGTGGAAGAGTGTGATATGTAACTATGATCTTAATTACATAAAAGTGGATGCTTAGCTGTGAAAATACACAAATGAGACCCTTGACAAGGACATGTCAAACTTAACCTTAGAAAAGACATTCTTTGAAGAACATTGGTTATAATGACATATTACTGAAGACTGACACAATTTTGCAGGGTGGTGTCTAATACTGTATAATACTGTGGATGTATTTATGTGGATGTGACAAAACCATTTCGACCTTCACTGGGCCCATGATGCTGTGAAGAAATGCTTTGTAAGAACTCCTTTTCCACTGATTGGTTCCATATCTCTTCAAATCCTTGTCAGCTTCTTTGCCCTGCCAGCACACAGGCACTTTTCTCATGGTTTTGCTTCCTAGTTCATGAAGGACATAAAAAGCTTTAACTTTTAGATACCATGTCAGTGAAAGTTGCTCGCTCAGTCGTGTTGGACTCTGCGACCCCATGGACTATACAGTTCATGGAGTTCTCCAGGCCAGAATACTGGAGTGGATAACTGTTCCTTCTCCAGGGGATCTTCCCAACCCAGGGATGGAACCCAGTTGTCCCACATTGCAGGGGAATTCGTTACCAGCTGAGCCACGAGGGAAGCCCAAGAATACTGGAGTGGGTAACCTGTCCCTTCTCCAGCAGATCTTCCTGACCCAGGAATCAAACTGGGGTCTCCTGCACTGTAGGTGGATTCTTCACCAGCTGAGCTACCAGAGAAGTCCTTAAGATATATCTATAAGTACCCTTTATCGCTTTGTATCGCTTTGTATTCCATATTCAATTCTTCATGGCTAATGTCTTTTACTATACTCTGGAATTCTGTGAAGTGTGTGTGTGATTTAGAGCAGTTCTAGGTTTGCAGTAATTAAAAGGGAGGTACAGGGATTTCTCAGATAACTTCTGTCCCAATACCAGCAAAGCCTCTCCTACTACAGTCATTCATCATTCACAGTGGTGTATGTGTGTGTATACCATGAATGACCATACATTGATACATCATAATCACCCAAAGTCTATAGGTCTGTAGTTAACCATAGGGTTCACTCTAGATGTGCTTTCTATGAGTTGGAATAAAAGTATAGTGACCTATCTATCATTGTAATGTATAGAATGTTTTCATTGCCCTAAAAATTCTCTGCCTGTTCATCTTCTCTGTGTCTACGCCTAGCAATCACTAGTGTTTTTGTTTCTTTGTTTTCATACTTTTACCATTTCCAGAATGTTATACACTGAAATGATACAGTATATAGACACTTAAGTTTCAGTAAAATGTGTTTAAGGTTCTTCCATGTCTTTGTGGATTTTTTTTTAGTGCTGAATAAAAATACTCTGTTGGCTGTACCACAGTTTATCCATTCACTTACTGAAGGACGTCTTGGTTGCTTCCAGGCTCATTAATTACGAGTAAAGCTGCTATAAGCATCCATGTGTAGGATTTTGCATTGACGTTTTCAACTCCTTTGGAGTAAGTATGACGAGAGATAGTTGCTGGATTGTATGGTGAAATGTTTTACAGATGCATGCCAAACTCTTCCAGAGTGGCTGCCATTTAGCATTCTCAGCAGTAGTGTAGTTAGGCTCCTCTTGCTGTGCATCCTTGACATTTGGTGGCGTTAGTGTGCTGGACTTGGACCATTTTGGTAACTGTGTGGTGGTGTCTCATTTAACTTTGTGCTTCCTTCATGTAATGTGGAACATCTTTTCATATGCATGTGTCTTTAGTAAGATTTCTTGTTAAGGTCTTTGGACCATTTTTAAGTTGGGTGGTTCCCTTACTTGAGCAAAGATAGTGAAGGACAGGAGCCTGACGTACTCCTAGGGTGCCATGGGGTGGCAAAGAGTCACACACAACTTAGCAACTGAACAATAACAGCAGCTACTTTTCCCAGTTCTCATTTAATGGCTCCTCTTTTCTCTCAGGATAAAGCCTGAATGATAGAAAGTGGCATAATTGATAGAAGTCAAGGGTGATATACTCAGGTTTTATTTTCATAGTGAGACCCTTGCTTATCTTCCTAGTTTCCCTTTTCCCACGGTAGTCTGTTCAAACTCTAAATTCTCTCTGCCTGAACACCTTTTCCTCTTGTCTTGGTTCATGTCCTCATCTTTATACTTAGCAAATTTTAGTTGAGAGGTTATTTCCTCTTATAAATCCCAGAGCCTTCCTGACCTTCATATATGCTTTCTTTAAACCAAGTACTCAACCATTAATGTTGCCTATGTGGACTGGACTGCAACCCCCTTGACTGCAGGTGTCTTATTCAGTACATCCCCAAAATCTAAAATGCTGCTGCATGGTACTTAAAGAGAGGCACTTAATTGCTAATTTTAATTAGACTTGCCATTAGTGGGTTAATTTTGTCATAACAAGCAGTCCAGATAGACATGTGCCTTTATCTGAGCATTGTGTGACTTAAATCTGTCTGACTCATCTGTTGTTTTGAGCAAGAATTGTTTTTTTTCCTTTAAAGCAGGATCTTTAGAAGGTACTTACTGATTGGCTAAAGAATAACCTTATCCAACAGTAAAGGTCTCTTGGACAAAACTGAGAAACTGTAATTTGTGCTTTTTTCAGGAAGATTGGAAAGATTTTCTTAGAAGTAACTTTTCCTATAGGATGTCTATCAGAATAAAAAATTCCCCTTTCCTACATGGTGAAAGATTAGCTCTAGTTTACAGAAGAGTCTGGAGTAGGGATTGCAAACCAAAATGACTAGAAGAACCAGATACATAGTAGAAATGAGTGAGATGAGCCAAATGGAGAGTGTCAAAGTTAAGACCCTTCTAAATGAGGTTTATGCATGTGTAATGTTTGATCAGGGTTGCCAGATGTCATTTTCCTAGAAAAGTGAGAAATAGTTTTAAATTAGGCAAAAAGATATTTTTGTTTTAAAAACTGCTGTGAGCCAAACACACCTGCAGACTAGTTCTATAGGTTACCAGTGTGGGACTTCTTGGATGGAAGCTGATATTTGTGGAGACCTGCCTAACAGCTGTCAATACCAGGAAACCCAGATAGTCCCAGAGTGGAAGGTTTGGCCAAGAAACAAACAGTCTTATCAGCGTGGTGGAGCATGATGTCAGAACAAAAGTGAATTACCAGTAATTGGCAACTATGACCCGGCTGCAGATTGTAGATGGAAATAAATACAGAAATTAGTGTTCAGCATCAGGATTTTAGTTCCTAGAAGGGTTTTGGGTGCAGTGCAATATCATAAGAGGGTTGAGAACACAAAAGTAAAACAAGAACAACCAGAGTGAATATGTTTTGGTGAAAGAAAGCAAATCTTGTAAACAGTTGTAATAAGTATGTTACCTTGTTGTTTGAAAGAAGTTGTTAAGCCTCTGATGCATAGTGCCTGGCACATAGCAATACATGTTTGTTAAATTCAGTATGTTCATCTCTCATTTTGTCAAAAAAAATCTCTGATCACCATCAGGATATTGACAAGTGTACCTCAGACCTCTGTTTCTCAATCAGTAAATAGTGGTAAGAAACAACTCCAGAAGTTCATAATTAACAGCATGTGATTTTTCACCCGATCCTTGGAAATTGATACATAGTTCATACTATTGCTTTTTTCAACAGAAAATTTTTGTTTGAAGTGTTGCTTATCAGCTTTTAAAAAGTCTAAGGTGGATCAAATGAAAAAGCAATAGGGGATTTCCTTGGTGGCCCAGTTGTTAGGACTTGGTGCTTTCACTGCCGCATGCCTGGGTTCAATCCCTGGTCAGGGAACTAAGATCCCACAACCTGCATGATGTAGCCAAAAAGTAAAAAACAATGGTTCCCTGCCCCACCCCCAGTCACAGTCCCAAGGAAAAACTTTTAATAGTATTTCATTTGGGTTCCCCAAGTATACGTAAATAACATCCTTCTGCTATTGACATAAATGTTAACATTTGTTGATTTCTACTTGTAGGTAATGATTTATCTCTTCTCTCATTTTTGTAGTTCTATCACTTTCTGCTTTCTGAAAGATGTCTTCATATTAGAAATGAGAATTGTATTCTTAGCCTCCTCATATGATAAGTGCTGTAAAGCCATGTTAATCTCTTTGTTTCTATAGGAAAACTGAAATTAGCCCACAACAGTAAGATTATATCAGAAAAAAGTATTTTGCAATGTCTTATGTATATATATCTAGGATATCTAAAGCATTTAGTTGACAAGTATAATCCAGTGGAAAAATGGGCAAAGGGTATCAACTGGCACTTCACAGAGAAGACTGGAATGACCAATAAATATGAAAAGATGACTCAGCTTCACTAGTAGTCATAAAAATTTGAGCTAAAATAGTAGAATATCATTTCAAAATCCTGTATCAGTTTGGCAGAAGTTAGGGTCTGATGGGCTTCACAAGTTGGTGCAGTGGTAAAGAATCCAACTGCCCGTGCGGGAGATGGAAGAGACGTAGGTTTGGTCCCTCAGTTGGGAAAATCCCCAGACATAGGAAATGGCAACCTATCCCAGTGTACTTGCCTGGAAAATTCTATGGACAGAGGAGTGTGGTGGGCTGCAGTCAGTGGGGCTGCAAAGAGTAGGAAATGACTGAGCACACACGCAAGGTCTGATGATAAAAATGTTGACAAAGACGTGGAGCAACATCTTTTGTGCACTGCAAATGAGAGTGTTTCATTAGGATACACGTTCTGGTGTAATAAAAATCCAACTATAACTAATAAAGTGAGAGTTTTTCCTTTCATAAGAGTCCTGAGAATAGGGCTGATAAGAGTATTTATGACACAGGCTCTTTTCTGTCAACGTTAGTAGGCACATTTATTCTTTGGTTTCATGATAGCTACTCCAGTATGGCCATCATGACCATATACCAATTAATAAGGGGGAAGGTCTGTTTCATCTTTTTAAGGACGTGGCCCAACTTCTGTTTTACATGTTATTGGCCAGAACTTTGGCCCATGGCCACAGATAGTTACAAGAAACTGTTTAAACTATCTATATGTATTCTAGTCAGCTATGTACCCATCTAAAATTTGGAGGATCTGTTATTAAAGAAGAGAATATTTTGGACCTCTACAGATATTGCCACAGAGAAACTAGTTCAGTCACTTGGGAGAGCAATTTGGCAAGATTATCAATAAAGTTGGAGATACACATATTCCTAGATCTACCACTTCCACTTCTAAATCTGTGTCGTATAGAAAGCAGATGTGTACACAAGGAGATGTACAGAAATACTGGTATTATTTGTAACTGAAAAACTTGAAGCAACTGAATGTTCATCAATAGAGGAACAGATCATTCGAATATAGAAAAATACAAAAAAAGTACAGTTGAACTGTCAACAGGGATAAATATAAAGTGTGATAAGAGGAAGTTGTATATATGCACAATATTGCAAATAATGTTGGAAACATGCAACTCTATAATATTTTTTCATACCGATATGTGTAACAAAAGTATAGAGACCTGCATGGGAATGGTAAATACCCAATATAGGGTAGAAGTTACCTCTTGTTGGGGGTGGGGGTAAACAATGCTTCAACTGTTATTGTATTTTCTTTTTTAAAAAATTTATTTATTTTAATTGGAAGCTAATTACTTTACAATATTGTATTGGTTTTGCCATACATCAACATGAATCCGCCACAGGTGTACACGTGTTCCCAATCCTGAACCCCCCTCCCACCTCCCTCCCCATACCATCCCTCTGGGTCATCCCAGTGCACCAGCCCCAAGCATTCTGTATTCTACATCAAACCTGGACTGGCAATTCGTTTCTTATATAATATTATACATGTTTCAGTGTCATTCTCCCAAATCATCCCACCCTCTCCCTCTCCCACAGAGTCCGAAAGACTGTTCTATACGTCTGTGTCTCTTGCTGTCTCGCATTCAGGCTTACCGTTACCATCTTTCTAAATTCCATATATATGTGTTAGTATACTGTATTGGTGTTTTCTTTCTGGCTTACTTCACTCTGTATAATCGGCTCCAGTTTCATCCACCTCATTAGAACTGATTCAAATGTATTTTTTTAATGGCTGAGTAATACTCCATTGTGTATAAAAAACAGGGAGCGCTTCACGAATTTGCGTGTCATCCTTGCGCAGGGGCCATGCTAATCTCTGTATCGTTCCAATTTTAGTATATGTGCTGCTGGAGCGAGCACTGTATTTTATTTCTTAAAAGTCTGCAGCAAATACAGCAGAATGCTTAAGCTAGGTGGTGAATATGTGGATATATATATTTGTAATATAAGAAAATAGCACATGTTTTCACAGAGCTTACAGTTCAGTGGAGGAAACAATGCTTCAGCAGTGTAAAATGTGGTGTAATAGTGTGTGCAAAGGGCTGTAAAAATAGAAGTGGATTATTTCTTAACTCAGGCTGGCAATGGTTATTGAAGAGAGAAGACTGTATGGAAGTGATACCTGAGCCTTGAAGGATGTTGCGCAGACAGTAGATGGAGTGGGAGAAAGGTAGTCCATTGCAGAGAGGACAGCATATAATAATGGCTACAGTTTGCATGGCAAACATTTATGTCATGTCTAAATGAAAAAAGAAAATTGATCTAAGCAATTCGCAGCTCTCTGTCTTAGGTAATCCAACCACCATCTACCATGAAAAGTGAACTCAGAAGAAGTTATAAAATTTCAGAGGTGGAGCTTTCCAAAAGTCTTACAGAAAGCATTCAATAGACATCAACCAAAAATTAACTGTTAAAATACAGTATCCTATGGAAATTTAGCCTAGGGTATCACATCTAAGAGCAAAGGATACAGGCCTCGCAAAGTTCTTATCCAGTCTTTTTACTGCAAGAGTAAGCAGTGTTTAAGTGTAGCTGATCCACAAAACTAGAGATGTCAGTTTGGCCTGCCAGTGCAGCTTCTGGCTATGTTTCCTAATTAGAATACCGTTAGACTGCATTAAATAACACATTTAACCACATTGCAAATACCGAAGTGTTTTAAAGTAAATTACAAACACTTTTTTCTTGACTTCATCTGGCCACCCTTAAAGTATAAAATGCCAAAAACACCAATATTGTGTATTTGTATTTCAATACTCAAGTACTTCCTTGAGGATTTCATTATGGTAAAGTTAGAGAATGGGTAAAGAATATTGATACTTGTCTCATTATTATTCTTATATCGTCTGGGTTTTTTTTCTTTTTCATAATCTTTAAAAAATGTGACTGAGTTTTTGCTGGAAAGTGTTCTTTTTTTTTTTTTTAACGTCTTTTTCCATATTTTCTTCCCCCTTTTTCGAAAGTATTCTTTCTTATGAAACATAAGAGTCTTATTCTGGGGTTCATACTCAATGGCTGAAAACCTAGGTAATAATTTTTACCTTAGTTATTATGCAAGTAGTGAAGCTTTGCTCTTAAGATATTTTTCAAATTTAGAATTCTATTTTCAGTGTACATACTTATTACCAGAAACGTTTCACAATTTGAAAATGAAATATACTGTGTACATAGGATTTTTGTGTTGTAATATACCTCATCAAGTTGGTGATAAAGATACTTCTCCTGTAATAGATACTGTGTATCATCTTATATAAATTTCATCAAACTAATTATATTTTTAGATAAAAATTAGTACAAATTCTAGGCCAATGTATTCTTGACCAAGAACCTTCAGGCCTCTTGTATTACTGAAAAAAGTTTTTTTTTAAAATGATCTCTGTTTTAGGGATAGAGACAGAATTCTGATTTTCATTCAGAAATGTTTATGAGCCCCTTTGCACAGTTAAAAGCTAAATTTGAGGTGTTTTGTTTTCACCTAAAAAAAACTTAGAAAAGGTGGGTAGGAAGTAGTCAAAAGGGATACAAGTATTAGGAGTTTTGATATCTACAAAATGAAATCTTTGTTAGGGAATTTACTTGAATATTTATCCATATTGCCATTATTCTGCTCTTGGTTTTCTTGGCCCTCTTCACATATGATCTCTTTGGATTGCTTCTCTGACCCAACCTTAGTGTTTTCTCTCTTCAATAAGGCACTATTAACACTCTAGTGCTGGGAAAGCTCTAGTGCTAGGAAACCCAAGGCACCTGAATTGGTTCTTCCCAGCTCCCTGTCAGGAAAGAGAGACACATTTAGTTTGTCTTAGTTTAATCCTAGCAAGGTAAGAAGTTTTACCTTTGGAATCAGAACAGCTGTATCTGATTTGAAGACTGGAATTTTTTTTATTATCCTGCTTAAAAGTACTGTCTTTGAAGACCCACAAGATAGAATTAGAAGGCACTTTAAAGATCATTTTACAGAGATATAGAGAGATGAACTGCTTGAAGCAGCTATTTCAAGCACATGTAGGATGGGGCAAATTAGAACCCGTAGTCCACCCGAATTAGTAGCAAGTGTTTTTTTTTTTTTTTTTAATTATTTATTCATTTATTTTGGCTGTGCTGGGTCTTTGTGGCACTCAATCTTAGTTGCCTCTCAGCATGTGTGATCTTAGCTTCCCAACGAGGGATCTATCGAACCTCCGTCCCCTGCATGGGGAGGCAGATCTTAACCACTGGACCACCAGGGAAGTCCTCGCAAGTGCTTCTTAGTTCTTTAAAAATATGATATTTTAGGCTACCATTTCTTTAATATGAACGTGGGTATTTTTTTGCTAACTTTTAAACATACATATATTTCTCACTTTGTGGTCTTGTTTACTTAAAATTCTTTCTATAAGTGAAGGAGAGGGTTCCCATGATGGTATGACATTTTTCATCTTTATGCTGGTAATTTGTAATGCAAATTTCTGAAACTTTTTGTCATCACAAAGCTCCTTTTCATTCTAGATGTTTTCCTTAAAATTTTGTGCATTTGAATTTTATGAAGAATTTCCTGCCTTCCTGAAAATGAACCAATTTATTATACCTCACACACCTTCAGTTTTTTCATTAATTAAAGTTTGTTTGCCACCAAATGACATCTAGAAATTTATTTTTTCCTCTCCAACTTAGATAGTGCTGTACTTTTTTTGTTTTGGAAAGAATTTTTAAAATACCCTTATCTACATACCATATAACTCACCCATAAAAATTGTACAATTCAATAGCTGTAGCATACTCAGAATTGTGCAAACATTGCCACAACCTAATTTTTTAAATTGTAGTAAAATATTGTTTAGTCATTAAGTTGTGTCTGATTCTTTTGCAACCCCATGGACTGTAGCCCACCAGACTCCTCTGTCCATGGGATTTACCTGGCTAGAATACCAGAGTGGGTTGCCATTTCCTTCTCCTGGAAGTGCTAGACTTTGAATTTAAGATTTGTGAAGGGTACCAGATAGAATTTTTCAAATTTACATCAGCCTAATAATGTATTTGCCTTAATTTTATTGCTAATAGACTACATCAAAATGTGAAAGGAAAAGAAATGGTGCAGAAACTTAAATTGTATTGAAATAAGTTTGATTGTTCCAGTTTGCTCTTAAGACACCTTTATAATCTTTGAGTCTCTGGGGCTGAGACAGGCACTCGTCTATATTCTCATAGAACTTTCCAGTACTTCTGAGTGGGGATAATAATAATTTGCTTCAAGATTGTTCTGAAGATTAAATGGAATAGTTTATGTGAAGTGTTTAAAACTGTTCCTAGATCAATAAAAGCTGTTTTTATTAATAGTGTTTTGATTATATATAACCTGTCATTCATTGAGCAGTTATGTATTTACCTACATAGTTGTAAAATATGGTTAGCTTTAAGTCAGAGGCCTAATGTAGTTTTTTTAAAGTTTTTAGTTTTAGAACTAATACGACATTTAAAAAAATTCATTATTTGTAATCAAAATTGCATACAGTGTGGTATTCATATTTGAATGGTGGATATGGTCAACTCCAAAGTGAGGTCCAATTTTTTTCTTATTTAACTTTTTCAACATAACAGCTGACACATAATGTGTGAAATGTTTTTATCATATTTTTGCTCTTGTTTTAATTTTATTGTACATCTATTTATATCTAAACAACACATTGAGTTTTGTTTCTAAGCTTTATAAAATTGGAATCATGGAAGTTATGCTAAGATTCATACTAAGTCATACTAAGATTCATCCATGCTGTTTTGTGTAGCTGCATTTCTTTCATATCCATTTTTGTCTGATATACCAGAATTTATTCATTTTCATTTTGATGGCCATTTAGGAGTCCAGTCTTTCTCCTTTACAAACAGTGTTGCTGTAAACATTATAACCCGTGTCTCCTGGTACACATGTATGAAGAGTATTAATAGTGTTTTGATTATGTATAGCCTATCATTCATTGAGCAATTATATATTTATTGAATAATTGCTGGGTAATAGGATATTCAAAGATAAACTTCGTAAGACAATGTCACATTTTCCAAAGTCGGTGAATTGATTTATACTTCACCAGTAACATATGAGTTCCCATTGATTCATTTCCTTTCTAACATTGAAGGTTCTCACACTTTTACATTTTTTTGCCAAAGAAGTGTGAATAAAATGATATCCTAGTATGATCTTATTTTTCATTTTTTAACTAGCTTAATTCCCTCTGCTTTTATTTATTTTATTTCTCAAATGTAAATAACTATTTTTTGTTCTGATTACAAAATTGACTTACTGATATGCATTTTCAAGAAGTATTATGTGCCAGGTATGCTTCAAGGTCCTAGGGGGAGATACAGTATTGAAATAGAAGAGACAAGCCCCTCCCCTCATAGAGCTTCCATTTTTGTGTGAGAGATTAACAATATTCAAAGAAAAAATAACAAGATAATTGAAATTTCAGATACTGATAAAGTACCATGAACATAAAAAGACAGTAAAATAATAGTGATTTGTGGGGATGTGTGGATTGGTTGATCAAGGAAGAGCTTCCTGAGGAAATAAATCATGTGAGCTGTATCTAATAATGAGAGAAACAACCCTGTAGACATGTGAAGTCTACTTGTGAAGGACTTAAACTTGTGAAGAAGATAGGTTAACAGTGTCTCAGGTGGTGGAAGGAGCAAGTCCTAAGGTCATGTGATGGGGAATTCTAGTATAACTTAAAGGATAAGAAGGGAAAAGAACTTAATGCCACCCAGAGACAACATGTTAATATTTTTGATGCATGTTCCTTCACACATTTCTCTATGCATTTTTGGTATTCCTTTCATCTTCTGGAAAGTTAAATGGTAGACTTTTTTAAAAAATTTGAAGTATGGTTGATTTACAATATTGTGTTAGTTTCAGGACTATACAGCTTAGTGATTCAGTTATTTATAATTATATTCCATTACAGATTAGCACAGGATATCAAAATGTAATTTCCTATGCTATACAATAAACCCTTGATGCTTTCTCTGTATCTCTTTTTTGTATTTTTAGGTAGCATATATTTCTTGGTTCATCAAGGATAAAATTTATTGGTTCACTCTATTAAATGTAAGGAAATGATCACACTTGTATTTCTTATTTTCCTCCTACTTATTTAGCTTTAAGAATTCAAATAGTAACTGTTGGTCCTTTCATATCACAAATTCCAAATCAAAAGCACATTCTCTTGTTTCATAAATTGGTTGGCTGGATGATGTGTTCAAGTATGTTTTTCAGAAATGTATAGCTGGTGTATTTGTATATGACTTTCTGCATATTTGAGAACATTTTTCTGTTGCCTTCAAGCATGACCAGCAATTAGTTTGGATAAAGAATTACCATCAATAGTCTCAAGTTTTGTACCTATTGACATGACATAGCTAAGAAGGAGACTAAAAGCAGCTTTTCCCCTACACCTCTCCATTATAGATCATTTAAATTGACTTTTATCTGTAATTACATGATTTATTTTAATCTTTAAAGTTCACTACCTTAACCAGGATCTATGTTCCTGTTTGTCTTTTTTTTTTTTTCCCTGTGACGTACTTACACAAAAGAAAGTTAGAATTATCAGAGTTCCAGTCCAATCCTTGGAGAACTTTTTTTTCTTCTTCTGTTTTTTGGCTTTGCAGTGTGCAGGATCTGACCATGGATTGAACCTGTACCCCCTGCAATGGAAGCACAGGAGTCTTAGCCCCCTGGATCACCAGTGAAGTCCCCTTGGAGCACTTAAAAAAAAAATTATTTATTTGGCTGCACCAGGTCTTTAGTTGCAGCATGTAGGATTTAATTCCCTTACCAAGGACTGAACCCAGGCTCCCTGCATTGGGAGCTTGGAGTCTTAGCCACTATACCACCAGGAAAGTCCCCCCTTGGAGCACTTTTTAGCTAGATTGAAGAGGTAGATCCTGGTCCTAAGATTCAACAGTAGGAAAATGGAAAGTTTTCTGCCATTAGTAGGGTCTGCTGACTTCCTGGAGTGCTATGAGAAGTATTGAGAATTATTTTGAGTCCAACTAGTTTTACTGGGAAAGAATACTATGACTGAGTCAGACATGACTGAGTGACTGAACTGAACTGTGATTGATTAGTGATGTCTGCCTCAAGTGAGGGAGAGTATTCAGTTCAGCTTAGCGGCTCAGTCTTGTCTGACTCTTTACGACCCCATGGACTGCAGCACGCCAGGCCTCCCAATCACCAGTTTCTGGAGCTTGCTCAAACTCATGTCCATTGAGCCAGTGATGCCATCCAACCATCTCATCCTCTGTCGTCCCCTTCTCTTCCTGCCTTCAATCTTTCCTACCATCAGGGTCTTTCCAATGAGTCGTTCTTTGCATCAGGTGGCAAAAGTATTGGAGTTTCAGTCCTTCCAATGAATATTCAGGACTGATTTTCTTTAGGATTGACTGGGTTGATCTTGCAATCCAAGGGACTCTCAAGAGCCTTCTCCAACACAGCAGTTCAAAAGGATCAATTCTTCAGCGCTCAGCTTGCTTTCTGGTCCAACTCTCACATCCATACGTGACCACTGGAAAAAGCTTTGACCAGACGGACCTCTGAAAAGAGGGAGAGTATAGCAGTATCTAATATGCCAGGTAACTGACCTCCCTGCTGTCTCTGAGAGCTATTTTAGATTGTCCTCCGAGAAGATTAGGAACATTGTTGGAGACCAGTGAGAGCTCTCTAAATCCAGTGATGCAGCAGAAACCCCAAGAGTGCTGAGTCCAGACTCCAGAGAGCTGGTGCTGCCCTCGTTGTTTTACTTAGCTCAGAAGCTGTAAATAACCTCCTATGGCCTACAGCATGATGTCCAAACCCCTCCTTAGCCTATTATGGCCTTCATGCTCCTTCATGCTGTTTGATATATCCTTTGGTACAGTTACCCGAAACTAATTTTTATTCCCGGTACACTTCTATAATCTTTTTTAGCATTTGTCTACTTTGCCATGGTATATGAAATACACTTAAAGAATTAGAATGTTAAAGTTGAAAGAAATATTGAGTATCCTATCAGTGACTCCCAATCCTGGGGATACATCACAATCACTTGGAAAGTTTTTAAGAATACATATTTTCAAGTCTTATCCCTAGGGTTTTTTACTTCAAAAGGTCTGGGGAACAGGTTTGCATGTGTATTTTTATATTAAAAAATTTTTTTTCTGTATATTATGCTTTAGTCTGTGCTCATATGTATGTTTGTAATAGAGCAATTATGTAATAATTTTTATAATTTGCTGTTTGTAATGTTTTCCTGTGTTGCTGCACTATCCACAATTTTTTGTCAAAGGCTGCATAATAATTTTAGGTTATTTATCTGTTTCTTGACAAGTTGTTTCCTAGATTTTACTAAATGACTCTACTGTGTGACTATCTTCCTGCATATAGCATATGTATTTTTTTTTTAAGGAGCCAAACTGGACATTTTATATAAGAATAACATGAAGCCTAGAGAGGTAAGTGGCTCGCTTCTTGTTTCACAGTTAAGAAAAAGAGTAAACTTGAACCTGATTTTCCAGTTCCCATGCTTTTTACATCTTATCCTTCATAGCCTTTTTCTGTACAGCCAGATTCTATCCATCTGATAAAAATTTGTGTAAATATCACTTGCTTCACGAAGCCATTCCTTGCTCAGCCACTGGAAGAAATGTCCTCTTGAATGTCCTTTATTATCTAGAGTTCTTTTCTCCTTTTTCACCTTTGACCTTATATGATGATAATGCTTTTTGTGTGTTAGCTGCCTTATCACAGGCAATATGCATACTGGTTAGGATTTTGGGCTTTGGAACAAATTGGAGTTCTAGCTACAGCGCTAGAACATAGCTCTGTGAACTTGGGCAAGTTACTCAACCTCTAAGCCTGAGTTTTCTCAGCTTTCAAATGGGATTAAGTGAAATACTAAATGTGAAACACCTTGTACAATATCTGGCACACAGCACACAATTTATTTTAATTTTTTGTTAATATTATTGCTTTTATTAGCAATTCATGGGACTTCCCTGTCAGTCCAGTGGTTAAGATTCCATGTTTCCACTGCAGAGTGTGCAGGTTCAATTCCTGGCTGGGAAACTAAGATCCCAGGTTTGAGATCCATAATATGGGCTCCATAAATATTTAATGAATAAACAATAAAATTAATATTTAAGGTATGTGACTTCCCTGAATACTTAAAGTAAGAGGCCCTGGGTAAGTGTTTAATATGATACTGCCAGTACCCTTCCCAGCAATAATTCAAACTCACTGGCAGCCGTCCTGACTAGCTAGTACCTTGTCCATAGTGCTTCACCACTCAGAACTCGGCACCTTGGGAGTATGTAACAAACTGAGCATTTCTCATCCAGACACAACCTTTGTGAGGCCAACTCATTAAAATTTTTGAAATTGGTGGAAAGAAACTTAAAAGTTGAGCCAACTATATATGGATTTTTGTAATTTAGTGATCAATCTCTCAGTTCTTGACTAAGAAATTTAGATCTGAAGTAGATTTTGTTCTGTGCTGTTTTTTTTTTTAAAAAGAGTACCATTGCGTCTAGGGTACATTGTTTTATTTTTTAAATTACTTTAATTAACTTTTGGCTGTGCTGGGTCTTCGTTGCTTTGCTTGGGCTTTTTTCTTCTTGCAGCGAGTGGAGGCTACTCCTTGTCGCAGTGCTCGAGTTTCTTGTTGCAGTGGTTTCTCTTACTGTGGAGCATAGGCTGTAGGCGCTTAGGCTTCAGTAGTTGCAGCTCTTGGGCTCTAGAGCGTGGTATCAGTAGTTGTAGCACATGGGTTTAGTTGCTCTGGGGCATGTGGAATCTTCCCAGACCAGGGACTGAACCTGTGTCCCCTGCATTGGCAAGCGGATTCTTATACTCATTGCACCACCAGGGAAGTCCTGGGATACGTTATTTTTAAGTTTTACTCTTTTAAGGTAATTGACCGCTAGGAGAAAATGGAATAAACTTGTCTTTAATAATACCCTGAAGGACTTCACTGACTGTCCAGGGGTTAAGACTCTGCATTTCACTTAGGGGGCACAGGTTCGATCCCAGGTCAGGGAACTAAGATCTCACAAGTCATGTGGCACAGCGACACCCCCCACCCCCGCCAAAAAAAAAAAAAAAAACTTTGAATTTATATTAATGTCTTATTTTGAATGCAAATTGCTTCATTCTTGAGGAGTTGGGTTTCTGTGGTTTGCTTTTTGTGAATTAATGTTCACTTATAATTCTAAAAAGTAAAACTAGAACAAAGCACTAACACATTTAAAGTTTAGTTTCATGTGTCTTCATCCATCTTGGTGCTAGGGTCTAATGCTCTGAACATATGGACTTACACATATAGGTCCTTGACCTGGTTTCCCTTATTTCCGCTGCTGGGGCCTCTTAGAGTCAACCACAAACTCATGCTAAACCTCAGGCTTGGGACTGACTTCCTCTCTGCCCTATTCTGTTGAAATCATTCTGACTTTAGTTTTAGTATCTGAGCACATGTCTTATTTCCACCTTCTCTGCCATACTCCAGTTTTCAGAACTGACCCTCTTTCTTGGCCTACATGACATCAAGTTCACCGAGGACTGCTTTGCTCTCACCACTGCAGTGAGCCTGCTGCCCATGATGCTTCCTCATCTGCTGCCAGTCTTTCATGTGATTCTTAATAAGCTGCTAAACTGCCCCAGTTTCCATGTATATCAAAGGACAGAGCAGACCAGAGACACATAGATGAAGCAAATGAAACTGATATTTGTGCGCCCACTGTCCCACATAGGACTTGCCTCCGCAGCTCTGTGCAGGGGGACAGCTTCCATTTCATCTCTGATGAGACATTTTTTTTTTTTTTTTTTCTTTTTTTTTTTTTTTAGAAAAAAAAAAAAAAAAAATATGGAACGCTTCACGAATTTGCGTGTCATCCTTGCGCAGGGGCCATGCTAATCTTTTCTGTATCGTTCCAATTTTAGTATATGTGCTGCCGAAGCGAGCACTGATGAGACATTTATATCAACGATTGGATCACTCATCTTTTCTCACAAGTTCATTAGATGTGACTAAGTATTTGTTTCACTTCTTCCCTTCTGGTTCCAGTAGACCACATTTTTTTTTTTTTTAAGAAATTAAGTCTTTATTGAATTTGTACAATATTGCTTATGTTGTTTATGTCCTGGTTTCTTGGCCATAGGGCATATGGGATCTTAGCTCCCTGACCAGGGATCGAACCTACACCCTCTGCATTAGAAGGTGAGGTGTTAACCACTGGACCAGCAGGGAAGTCCCCCAGTAGACCATTTTAGAATGCTGGCAAACAACTGGTTAAAATGGGAAACAATTTCCAGTTTCCATGATCAGAATTTGGCAGTTTCTCCTCTTTGCATCTGTAACTCCAGCTTTTATTTGCTTCTGTTATAGTAAATTTATAGTAAAGAGAGTAAATGTTTAAAAAATTGCTAAAGCTTGATTTTTTTCTGACTAAAAAATGCATTCTCATTTTAAAAAATGTATGAATAATTAATTACTTCTGACTGAGGTATTGGAAATAGTTCATGCTTCTACACAATTCTGCCTTGAACACTTAATGGTTAAGATAAAAGCAGCTACATTTATGTGACTAAAAATGGAAGAGAAAGCCCTCATAGTGAGTGGGGACTCAGGCTCTGGGTCTAGAACCAGGGTGACCAAGAGCATGACCTCTACTGGTAAAACAGATCTCTTTGAGAGCTCAGTGATCAAGACAGAAGATCTAGGAATATTAATCAAAGCCAGGGCCTGGGATAGGTGTCAGCTTATGAAAGCAGGCTGGTAATACTGTTGACTTCCTGCCTGGGACTGTTACTTTGTTAAAAACAAAACAAAACAAACTAGGCCCCATGAGAGTAAATGAGAAAAACATGGCTTTGGGTATTTTTAAAACCAAAAACAGCTAAGTAATTTCTTGGCTCAGTAACTGGATCTGTGATTTAAGACTATCGAAGTAGGCTCAAAACACTAAGACCTAGTTCTTGATTGGAGACTCTGGAGGAGCCTTCAGGAACAGTTAGAGTGGGTTAAGAAAAGAAAAGGGAGAGATTTTAAAAATAAGCAGACAGGTCAGCTCTCCCTGCCTAACAGGAAGTTGGCCCGCTGTACTGGCTGTGACCCCCTCTCTCCACTCTGATAAACTTTATTCTTGTCTCAAAAAAAGATAAAAACAAACAGACAAAAATTTTAAGTAGAACCTTTCATTGAAAGTTATTGAGAAACTTATGGCTAAAGACTTCCAAAAATAAAATAATAATAATTCAGAACGTGCTTTATACCAGCTGAAAATAATTTTTAGGACAATATGATATATGCTTCAAGACATAAGTGAAAGAATAACATCTGTTTAAAATGAAAACTATGAAGCAAAACAGGCAGCCATAAAGTAAATTCGTATTAAAAAGAACATATCAGGGATTTTGGATATAGAAAGTTTGATCATTGAAATAAAACAGAAACTCTAACATGAACATGTTGAAAAAGAGAATCAGTGAACTGGGGGATAGAAAAGAATTTTCCTAGACTGCAGCAGAGTGGATTGATAAGAATGTTAGAGGATTAACTGAAAGACCCCAGCATATATCTAATGGGAGTTCTAGAACAGGGTTTCAGAGTCTCAATAGCTTTACCATTTTGGGCCAAATAACTCTTTGTTGTGGGAAACTGTCCTGTGCATTACAGGATGTTCAGCAGCATCCCTGGCTGATTTCTCCTAGATGCTAGTAGGACAACCCCCTCCCCCCAAAGTTGTGACAACCAAAAGTATCTCTAGACACTGCCAAATCATACCTGGTTGAGCACCACTATTCTAGTGGAGTAGATTTGGAGGATGGCAGGCAAGTAATATTTAAGAAGGCAATCACTGAACTTTTTCTAGAATTTAAAAAAAAAATGCATTACTTTTCAGATTAGGTGTGTATCCTGAGGACCAGGCAGGATAAAAAGACAAATCCATCACCAGGCACATCATCACTGTGAAATGGTGAGACTTCCAGATAAAGGCAGCAAGAGAGAAGACCCTGTCTACAAAGGGCTGCCAGTTACGCTGTCAGCTGACTTCTCATCAGCAACAGTAGAGGCCAGGAAACAATGTCTCAAATGCTGAGGGCATATATATCCACATAGAACTTTATCTACAGCTAAACTAGCATTCAAAAATGAATACACATTATAAACATTTTTAGACATGACTTAGTACAAAACCTCACATAAAAATTATTAAAAGTACATTTCTGCAAGAGAAGACAGGACAGTCAAGTCATGAAGCAAAGTAGTTTCTATAGTAGGAGAGAATGGTGGCTAAAAAAATAATCTGAACACAGTGATTTAACAAGACAGTACATTTAAGTCAACTATTGACTGTAGAACACTGTTTTGTGATAAGCTGAAATAAACATTTAAACAAAGAAAATTTAAACCAACAGTTTCCAAATGTGTTGGTCTTGTTGTTCAGTCACTAAGTCACGTCCGACTCTGTGACCCCATGAACTGCAGCACGCCAGGCTTCCCTGTCCTTCACTATCTCCCTGAGTTTGTTCTAGTTCATGTCCATTGAGTCAGTGATGCCATCCAACCATCTTATCCTCTGTTGCCCCCTTCTCCTCTTGCCCTCAATCTTTCCCAGCACCAGGGTCTTTTCCAATGACTTGGCTCTTCACAGCAGG
This sequence comes from Ovis canadensis, assembly GCF_042477335.2. NCBI lineage: Eukaryota > Metazoa > Chordata > Mammalia > Artiodactyla > Bovidae > Ovis > Ovis canadensis. The sequence continues at coordinate 26,180,499 of NC_091255.1, read as the reverse complement.
TGGCCCAAGTATTGGAGCTTCAGCTTTAGCATCAGTCTTCCAATGAACATTCAGGACTGATTTTCTTTAGGATTGACTGGTTTGATCTCCTTGCTGTTCTCAACAGTCTTCTCCAGTACCAGTTTTGAAAGCATCAATTCTTCGGCATTCAGCCTTCTTTCAGGTCAACTCTCACACCTGTACATGACTACTGGGAAAACCATAGCTTTGGCTATCAGGATCATTTTATACTCTTAAAAATTATTGCAGGCCCAAAGAGCTTTGTGTGCGTATGTGCTATATCAATATTTACCATATTAGAAATTAGAACTAATATTTAAAAATTATTATTTAATTTACAAATAATAGGCCTGCTATTTTGGAATTTTTTCTGAAAAATATTTCCTAAGACAGAAATTTAATGAGTGGCATTATTTGTACATTTTTGCCAATGTATTTAATGTTTGGCTTAGAAGACAACTGGATTCTTATATACAAATTATGTATTCATCTTCATGTTATTATAGATGAAACACATTATTCATAAATTCTTATTTCTGAAATATCTGAGGAAAATTCAGTCTCATACAGACATGTAGTTGGAGAAGGGACTACATTAATAGCCTTTTTGCTTGAAAGCCTAAATTCATTTTGTTGCAGCAAGTACTGATTTGTTTTCTTTGAAGTGACAAGTTCGTTTTGTTTTCAAGGAAATGACAGTCACACACCAATGTCTGTAGAACCATGGGTCTTTCAAGTAAAAATGATGTTCTGTGAAAAAAGTGGTTTGTTCAACAATCACATGAGTGCTTCTCCAAGAGAAAATCGCTGTATTTCTGTGTACAGTGAAAGTACTTTATGCATATTTCCTATATAATCACTCAGATTTTTGAAGAGATGTATTGATGGGTCAAAATCTAATAAAATCCACTTTTACTGCCTCATCAAGGGCACTCTGAACCATAACTGGCTTTTTTTCCCCTTTTTTTCTTTTTCTGTGAGTTTATGACAATGAAGAATACAATGACTCCTGGGACAGTTTGGTACCACTGCCTTGATTCATGCTAAGGCACCAGCTGTTTCACCCGTCATTGCTTTTGTATCATCAGTGCAAATGTCAACAGAGTGGGAAAAAGCAACATCTTAGTGATATTATAAAACAGCTTTAACCTTGCAGATTCTTGAATGGGTCCTGGGAAGCACAGTTAAAGAACTGCTGCCTTAATAATGAGAGCTGCTACTGCTAAGTCACTTCAGTCGTGTCCGACTCTGTGCGACCCCACAGACGGCAGCCCACCAGGCTCCCCTGTCCCTGGGATTCTCCAGGCAAGAACACTGGAGTGGGTTGCCATTTCCTTCTCCAATGCATGAAAGTGAAAAGTGAAAGTGAAATCGCTCAGTCGTGTCCAACTCTTCATGACCCCATGGACTGCAGCCTGCCAGGCTCCTCCGCCCATGGGATTTTCCAGGCAAGAGTACTGGAGTGGGGTGCCATTGCCTTCTTCGAATAATGAGAGAGGACCTGTTTAATAAGAACCTTTTCATGTCTAGGAGGAAGCATAGCTGAAGAACATTCAGAGTAAAGGTTAAGTGTGTCCTTTAAAAGTAAAGAGGAATTATTGAAAGAAAAAGAAGATATCTATAATTTCCAAACAAGCATAGCTATGAAAGGGAATATTTATTGTTAGTTAGTCGCTAAGTCATGGCTGACTCTTTTGTGGCCCCGTGGACTGTAGCCCAGCAGGCTCCTCTGTCCATAGGATTTCCCATCAAGAATAATGAAGTGGATTGCCATTGCCTTCTCCAAGAGACCTTCCCAACCCAGGGATCAAACCTGCGTCTCCTGCATTGGCAGGCAAATTCTTTACCACTGGGCCGCCTGGGAAGCCCCCAAAGAGAATATAGAAGTCTATCAATTTAGTAGAAGGCAGGAAAAGAGAAAGAGAAAGAAGGGTAATAGGGGCTTGCCTAAAAGAATCTGCCTGCTAATGCAGGAGACACCAGAGATATGGGTTTGATCCCTGGGTAGGGAAGACTCCCTGGAGGAGGAAATGGCAACCCACTCCAGTATTCTTTCCTAGAAAATCCCATGGACAGAGGAGCCTGATGGGCTACAGTCAATGGGGGCAAAGACTCTGCATGACTGAGCACACACGCAGAATCTCATCTTTTTATAGCAGTGTACTTTTTGTTGTTACATATCTATTTCCATAGAGTTGCTGGGAGGATTAAATGGAGTAATATATAGAGAGTACTTTTTACCTTCTGCTTATCTGCAGGCTACAATCTAATGGAATGAGAATTCCATTAGAATTAAATTGCTAAAAAAAAAAAAAAAGAGTTGAATTGCTGTTCTTGGCTTTCTGCTAAGGATCCTAAGGAGGTGGTTTGAAAAGGGAAATTTATAGATACTAGATGAAATAAAAAACCCAGGTATATGAGGAGTCATGTGTAAGATCTCTCTATTTTAATCTGATTAAAGTTTTGAGCAAAGAGAAACTGTGTGATATCAGGGGAAACTGTTGCCATTCACTCATAAATACATTTACTTTATATATTACATAATGGAAATGCTACCACCTGGTACCAGAAACAATTTCTACTAGGAAGATCCATTCTGACAGCACAAGGTTCTTATTTAAAATTTGGACAGATTATCTGTATTGTTGAATTTGCCAACTGAGAAGAGAAATATCCTAAAAATAGCTCGTGATTTACCAACTTAATGCAGACTGCTTATTTGTCTAGTAACCACGCAGCTCTGTCAAGACTTTGCACATAATGTGTTGGAATCAGCAACATTAGATGCAGTGTGGACTAATGCAGTGAACCTGGGCTAGAAGTCCAAAGAATTGGAAGCAAGTCCTGATGTTATCTGAGACCGAGGGTTCTGTTGTATTGATCTGGTTACAGTGGCAAAGCAGTGGTAAAATATGGACTGATCAGAAGCATTGTGCAGGAGGAAACCTTGCAACTCTATCAGTGTGTGTGTGGTGGCGATGGTGGTGGGGATATGATGGCTAACACTGACCGAAGCAGTAAGCACTAATACATAAAAAAATACAACAGATTCCTTATAATACCTAAAAATAAATGTGAGTTTGAAAAACCCTCCCTGACTAGACTTCACAGATCTTATGATTTTCTTGTGGTTCTGTGTTACTGTATCCTGAAGAAACGGTAATCAGGTCCTGAGAAGTGAAGGCAGTGAAGAGGTCCTTGAATTTATTAGCTTGCACCAGACCACCCGGTAAAGTTAGGGCATTTATTTGGCTCTGACTATTCTTCAGAAAGGGACAGTGAAATGCTCTTGAGACAACCCGGGTAACAAAAAGTTCAGGAAAAATTGTCTCAGAAAAGGGACTGAGGAGAAACGGAGACTTCCAGAGAAGAGAAAGCTACCAAATGCCTGTGTATCAAAATGCCTGCCAAGAACACAGGCATTAAATGGTGACATCTGAGTGGCTGTTTGTTGGAGTTGTCCTCAAGTGAGGTAAGTTTTTATCTTCTCACTCTCCTCGATCTTTGTATAATTCCCTGGTGCTTTACACTCCACACTCCACACTCCATTAGGAGGTGACTCCACAACCTCCTAATTGTGTGTTCTGGGCAAGTTCCTTAGCTTTCTCTAAACAAGCCTCCATTTCCTCAGCTGTAAAACACAGATCTGTGATGCCTGCTACTAAAGGTGGTTTTAAGGATGAAGTGAAGTAGTATATGTGAGAGCTTCACTATTGGTTCCTTGATAAGCTCCCTCCTGCTCAGGAGCTCCTGTGATCGAGCCTGATGCCACTTCACCGCTAGTCTCTAGCTGCAATAACGCTAGCACTCTGAGTCTTGTTCTGACCTGTAATCTTTGTTTTCAATTATTTCACTTCTACCCAGTGGAGGAAAAATAAATGGAGAGTGTTTTAGACATCACAAAGCCCTTTATAAGTGGCTGTGAAGCTAGTAATGCTCTTGTTCTTGCACAGGATGGGTTTCTGAGCAAGCCTCCTTAGTACAGAGTGTAATTTCAGAGGCCCAAGGAGAAGTCTGAGTACTCCTCACAGAGGCAGAAGTGTAAGCAAACAGTTGCTTCTTAAAAAAGGGGGGGGGCATTGAGATAAAATTCACATACCATACAGTTGACCCATTTGAAGTGTAAAATTCAATAGTTTTTAGTATATTTACAGAGTATTGCAACTGCCACCACAGTCAATTTTAGAAGATTTTTATAATTCCAGAAAGAAACTCTATACCCATCAGTCATTCCCCATTTCCCTCCAGCACTCCCAGGCTTAGGTAACAAGTAATTTACTTTCAGTGTCTATATGTTTGCCTTCTCTAAACATTTAGTATAAATGGAATCATACAATATGTGGTGTTTTGTGACTGGTTTCTTTCATTTAGTGTTAAGTTTTCAAGTTTCATCCATGTTACAGCATATATCAATACTCTATTCAATTTTATTGTCAAATAATCTATCATATTGATAGACTACATTTTATTTATCCATGAATTAATTGTTGGTCATTTGGACCGGTTTCTTCTCAACTCCCTTTTGCATTTTGTTTCCACAGAGAACGGACTTTTAGAAGAATAACTTGACTGTACTTATGACTTAACTGTAAAGGCCTTGATGTGGGTGTTTCCTGTTGGTACATGATATAATCCATTTCATTAAAAAACTGAAAAATGAAGACTTGAACCATTCCTATTTGAAGATATCAGTACTCCTCAATTCTCTAGTATGTAGAGCAGTAGTTTTGAACTATTTACTGGTCCTAGTTGTTCCCAGTTTTAGATTGTTCACTTTTTTGAACTTTTCCTTACAATTATAACAAAAGTTAAAACATTTGAAATTGAGAAATGCAGATAGGCAAAATTTAAAATGACCTGTAATCTCAACACTCAAAGACAACTAACCTTAACATACTTTTGAGAATGAATTTATTTGTAAAAATGATACATATTGATTATAAATTCACAAAAAAGTTAAAAAAGAAAATCACTGTAAATTCTACCCCAGAAGTAACTCTATTAAGTTAAAAGAATTCCAGACATTTCTACCTTTGTGTATTCATAGACAGAAGGATAGACGGTTGAATGAACAGAGAGAAAAATATGTAAGTGAAAAATTACAATGATGATTTTTAACAAAAATAACATTTACCTGAATTTTACTGAAGAGTTTTGGGTCCAAGATGGTGAACTGAGCACATCTTGAAACCAGTTGTTTTCCCCAAACTCTGGAATTGATAGCTAAGAACATGTGTTTAATGTATTTATAGATGTGCTCTGAAACAAGACAGATTCTCAGAGGCTGTAAGAAATTCCTGACTAAAGTCAGATGGGATTGAGCTGAAGAGGGTAATGGCAATCCAATGGGCATGTGGGAATTCAGTGTATAATACTGCTACAAGAGGTGGAAGCTCCATTCTCAGATAGGACATGCCAGAAAGAAGCCAGGCAATAGGAGCTGGGTAGCACAGGCATAGCCTCCAGGCCTGTTTTCCCTGTACTATTCTCTCCGTAAGTCATGCAGCCATCCCTAGATGGGAGCAGTGTCTCAGAGATAAGGCAGTGTCTCAAGTGGCTGGCAATAGCAGGGAGAAATGAGCGCTTAAATCCAAAAAATAGCTTCTTTCCTTGTAGCACATTCTACCCATCTTCCAATCTCACTGAAAAACACATCAGAGCATCAGCCCCAGCAATCACATCTGCACCTCCTCAACACCTCCTCAACATCCCTGACTCCAAGGTCAGCGGCTGAAGTAGAGAAGGTTTCAATCTAGTAGGAACCTTGGTGGAAAAACTGGATCTGTGGTAGATAATCCTCAGATACTTGAGTCTCACATTGAAATAGAATTTTTTAAAAAAGAACTTTAATTGAGGACACGCAGAAAATTGGAGAAACCTTTAGAATAAGCCTAATATCAGCACAGAGATGCAAGGATATTTCATCCATGAAACATGAACAAGTATGACAAAAATGAATCAAATTGGAGATCTTAATGATGAAAACCATACTTTACAAAAATAAAATGAGAGCTAGGTTGAATGGCAGAGTGGATACACAGAAGAGTGAAGTGTGCTGGAAGACTGGATGGAGAAATTTTCTCAGAACACAGTAGGAAAAGAAAGTATGAGGTATTCCTGATGGTCTGGTGGTTAAGACTTAAACTTCCAATGCAGGGGGTGTAGGTTTGGTCCTTGGTCAGGGGGCTAAGATCTCACTCACATGCCTCAGGGTCAAAAAAACAAAACATAAAACCAGAAGCAATATTGTAACAAATTCAATAAAGACTTTTAAAAGATGTCTGCATCAGGAAAAAAAATTGAAAAAAAAAGTAGTTGGAGGAATGAAAGACATAGGGGTAGATCAAGCACTAGATCAGTTGCTCAGTTGTGTCCAACTCATTGCAACCCCATTGACTGCAGCACACCAGGCTTCCCTGTCCATTACCAACTCCCAGAGTTTACCCAAATTCGGGTCCATTGAGTCAGTGATGCCATCCAACCATCTCATCTGTCGTCCCTTTCTCCTCCTGCCTTCAATCTTTCCCAGCATCAGAGTCTTTTCCATTGAGTCAGTTCTTCTCATCAGGTGGCCACAATATTGGCGTTTCAGATCGATCACTAACATCCATCTAGAGGAGTGACAGGAGAAAGTGGAAAAAACGGAGGGCAGATATGACAATGTTTTTTGTTAATCCTGCAACTGCCGTTCTCTAACCCATCTCCCCTGCTGGCCATGCTGTCTCCCACCCTAAATACTGGTCGTGCCCACCAATAGGCTTGTCCAGCCACACCTGCAGCTGGGGCATGGGTTTGTGGTCCAGTCCCGGCCTGTGGGACCAGACGGGAGTTCTGCTAGGAAATTTCTGTGTGTATTTCTCCACGAGACCAAGAAATGCACAAGGAACCACTGCTTCCTGTGTTTAGATGCAGTTGTGTGAGGATACTCTGTCTGGAGTTCTAGCAGTCATTTTGCAACCACATGGGGATGAGAGCAATGCTGAGAATGGATGAACAGAAAAGTGGACCTTGAGTTCTTGTATACTTAAGATATTCAGTTCAGTTCAGTCGCTCAGTTGTGTCCTACTCTTTGCAATCCCATGGACTGCAGCACACCAGGCCTCCCTGTCCATCACCAACTCCCAGAGTTTACCCAGACTCCTATCCATTGAGTCAGTGATGCCATCCAGCCATCTCATCCTTTGTCATGCTCTTCTCCTCCCGCCTTCAATCTTTCCCAGCATCAGGGTCTTTTCAAATGAGGCAGTTCTTTGCATCAGGTGGCCAAAGGATTGGAGCTTCAGCTTCAGGATCAGTTCTTCCAATGAACACCAAGGACCAGTCTCCTTTAGGATGGACTGGTTGGATCTCCTTGCAGTCCAAGGGACTCTCAAGAGTCTTCTCCAACACCACAGTTCAAAACCATCAGTTCTTTGGTGCTCAGCATCTTTACAGTCCAACTCTCACATCCATACATGACTACTGGAAAAACCATAGCCCTGACTAGATGGGCCTTTGTTGACAAAGTAATATCTCTGCTTTTTAATATGCTGTCAAGGTTCATCATAACTCCTTCCAAGGAATAAGCATCTTTTAATTTCAAGGCTGCAGTCACCATCTGCAGTGATTGTGGAGCCCCTCAAAATAAAGTCAACCACTGTTTCCATTGTTTCCCCATCTAGTTGCCATAAAGTGATGAGACTGGATGCCATGATCTTCGTTTTCTGAATGTTGAGCTTTAAGCCGACTTTTTCACTCTCCTCTTTCACTTTCATCAAGAGGCGCTTTAGTTCCTCTTCACTTTCTGCCATAAGGGTGATGTCATCTGCAAATCTGAGGTGATTGATATTCCTCCTAGCAGCCTTGATTCCAGCCTGTGCTTCGTCCAGCCCAGCATTTCGCATGATGTACTCTGCGTATAAGTTAAATAAGCAGGATGACAATATACAACCTTGACATACTCCTTTCCTGATTTGGAACCAGTCTGTTGTTCCATGTCCAGTTCTAACTGTTGCTTCCTGACCTGCATACAGATTTCTCAGTCCCATATATCATTGCAAATGTCTTCAGTACTGTCACCTATTAACTTTATGTGGTATCTTTCATAAATAGAAATAATTTTGATATAATCAAGTCCTTGATTGTTTTCCAGTATTGGTTTGTGCTTTTGACGTTTAAAGTTCATCCTTGTCTCTAGGTCACAGTCATCCTACATTTTATTCAGTTAGATTTATGGTTTTACATATTTAGTTCCTTAACTCATCTGAAGTTCACCCTTATAGATGATGTTAGGTAGCAATCCAGGTTTGTTTTCCTCCGTGTAGCAACCAAGTTTTCCCAACTTCACCTAATAAATGGTCTCTTCTGTCACTACTCTTGCCTGGAAAATCCCATGGGCAGAGGAGCCTGGTAGGCTGCAGTCCATGGGGTCACTGAGGGTCGGACACGACTGAGCGACTTCACTTTCACTTTTCACTTTCATGCATTGGAGAAGGAAATGGCAACCCACTCCAGTGTTCTTGCCTGGAGAATCCCAGGGATGGGGGAACCTGATGGGCTGCCGTCTGTGGGGTCGCACAGAGTCGGACACGACTGAAGTGACTTAGCAGCAGCAGCAATCCAGTTTTGTTTTCCTCCATGTAGCAACCAACTTTTTCCAACTTCGCCTAATAAATGGTCTCTTCTGTCGCTATTGATTTATGATGATTCCTTTATTGTATACCAAATTCGCTTTATAAATAGGTCCTTCCTAGAGTTCTCTTTCTTATTGCTTGGTCTATTGCACTGATACCCACCTATTTTTGTCTTGCATTACATTGTAATATCCAATAGAGCAAGCTTCCTTTCCCCCACTTTTCTTTTTAAAGATTATCTCAACTATTCATAGACCTTCCTCGTTTATATAAGTTTTATGGTATCTTATTGTTTTTATTTAATGAAAAACCACTTGAATTTTATTTGTAATTTGCAGGTTTGGAGATGATTGCTGAACAGAATAAATAAGAAAAAACCTGTACAGAGTCATGTAATAATGATATTTTAGAGCATCAGAAATGAAAAAATAAAGTTATCAGAGAGAAAAAACAGATTTCTGAGAAAAGAATAAGAATTAGATTGGCATCTGACTTTTCTTCAGCAACATCAGACACAACGATTCAGTAGAGCATGTGGGAAAACTAGAGCTTCCTGCTATGGTCTTTTCTTTTTTTAAATGTTTTTCAAACTTTGAACTTTTTATTTTGTATTGGGGTATAGCCAGTTAATAATGTTGTGGTAGTTTCAGGTGAACAGCGAAGAGAGTCAGCCATAAATATACATGTACCCACTCTTTCTCAAGTCCTCTTCCCACCCAGACTGGCACATAACAGTGAGTAGAGTTCCAGTTCAGTTCAGTCGCTCAGTTGCGTCCGACTCTTTGTGACCCCCATGGACTGCAGCACACCAGGCTTCCCTGTCCTTCACCAACTCCTGGAGCTTGCATAAACTCATGTCCATCAAGTCAGTGATGCCATCCAACCATCTCATCCTCTGTCATCCCCTTCTCCTCCTGCCTTCAGTCTTTCCCAGCATCAGGGTTTTTTCTAACGAGTCAGTTCTTTGCATCAGGTGGCCAAAGTATTGGAGCTTCAGCTTTAGCATTAGTCCTTCCAGTGAAGTTCCATGTGCTATAGAATAGATAATATAGAGTTCCATGTGCTATGCAATAAGTCCTTGTTGGTTATCCATTTTGAATATCCTGCTATGTTCGTTTTTCCCAGAAGATTTTATGATGTACCTTTAAACTCAAGCTTGATGGCATGGGGACGCCAGAAAATTGAACTGCTCTCTCTGCCCAGAAATTTTACAGATTATCTATACATTGAATGGAAGATGCATCAGTAAAAGAATTGAGACTATTTATAATTTAGGTATAATTTAGATAGACTGTAATTTTAGGACTTCCCTCATGGTCCAGTGGTTAAGACTCCACGCTTCCACTGCAGGAGGTATAGGTTCTATCCCTGGTCAGGAAATTGAGATCCCGCATGTCACGGGGTAAGGCTAAAAGAAACAGTACTCACAGGGCTAAATGAATAAAATAGGCATATGTTATGGACGAATATTTCTTACATTTGATTTTATGCAATTCTTTAAAACATGTTGTATGAGCTTTGGAGGTAAACCAAACACTGGAGTGATGAGATTTTATTTCACGTGCTAAAAGAAAAGGTTTGATAAAAACAATTCAAGATCTCAAGGAAATATTATCTCTGCCAAGAAGCACAGCAAGGAAGGCTGTAATTTATGATAGAAACAGCATGTCAAATTTGACTTGAGACCTTTTACTCTCCCTTGATCAAGTTTCTTTCTTTAGCTGGATGGATTGTAAATATTTTGCATCTTTGTATTTCTTATTGGCATAGAGAATGGCAAGTCATGGGATGTTGAAACTCCTGTGTAAAGTTATTTTTAGGTTCACAAGATTGCATCAAGAGACATATTTTTTTTTCATGCCACATTTCTGTTTAAGTCAGAATTATACTTGCCGGTTTCACAATTTCTTCAAAGTGCTGAAAGGAAAATAAATGTAGCAATTAAGAACTATATTCCAGCCAAACCACCAGACAAATTTGAAGAGGAAATATAAATATTTGAAGGCACAAAAGGAGCTTAGAAAATTTGCTGTCCATAAATTCACTCTGAAATAACAACTTTGAGTTACTTTAGTCAGAATTTCTTTTTTTTAATTTATTTATTTTTAATTGGAGAATAATTGCTTTACAATATTGTGTTTGTTTCTACCACATATCAACATGAATGGCTCTAGATATCAATATGGCTATAGATATATGTATGTCCTGTCCCATCTCTCACCTCCCGCTAGTCACTTTCTGAGGCCTTGCACCCAGGTTCAGTTTTATCCAGAAGCAAAATGTCTGTTGCCCTAGGGGTGCTCCAACCTAGGTGCACACAAAGGATACTGCTACATGTCATTTTTTAGTCAGTTTCTTTGACAGAAGACATGCTTTGCAAGAATGAGGCACAAGAAGAAACAATGCGAAAATGAATGAATGGCACTTATTGTCTACATATTAAAGTAATTATGAACCAAATTCCAGTTATAGCAATGTGGAAGCACTCAGCAAGAGGAAATGAAAGCGTGTCAAGGATCTTGTAATGCTGTCTTTTCAAGGGGGAGATAGAGATATCGATTACCACTGATATTATTAGAAAAATAGTGTTTAATTATGTGTGTAACAATTTAAAGGTAGCCACTTAGAAGATCAAAAGTTGAGTAGAAAAAATTGAATAAAGAAATGACCAATCCAGTGGACGTAAGGAACATAGCAACGGTGAGATAAAAAGGAGAAGATAAAACACTCAAAATTTATTTTATAAATTACCATAGAGAAAATGGGTTAAATACACTACTTTTTAAAAAGCTCAGCATGGATTAGAATCATACACATATACCAAAACTTAGCCATATGATCTTTCATAGGAAACACAGGTAAAACAACGTAGAAAACCTAAATATTAAATAGAAAAAGACACAGCAGGCAAATAGTACCTGAAAGACAACTAGAATAGCAATTCAGTATCACTCAAAATGCATGCACACAATGCTATATTCAAAATGGATAACCAACAGTGTCCTACTGTGTAGCGCAGGTAACTCTGCTCAGTTTTATGTGGTAGCCTGAATGGGAGGGGAAATTGGAGAATGGATACGCGTCTATGTATGGCTGAGTCCTTTTGCTGTCCACCTGAAACTATCACAACATTGTTAATTGACTATACTCCAATATAAAATAAAAAGTTTAGAAAGCTGTTATGTAAAGGAGAAAAATTTTTAAGGGGAAATTTTACTTTTTAAAAGGAATCCATGTACACTCACACAAATAATCTCAACAGTATTAGTATTAAACAAATAGAAAATAAGATACTACAATACTTCGTAGTGAGCCTGTAGGGAGCCTGAGACAGAAAAGATATTCAAATTAATCAAAGAGAAAAGACAGACTGCCTACAAAGGAACTTCAGTTAGACTGAAAAGAGTTATCTTTCACATCCTTGAAATGCTGAGTGAAAATACATGTCAGTGTAGGAACTTTGTACCCACTGGAACTATCAATTAAGACTAAGAGTAAAATAAAGACATTTTTTAGTCAACGACAAAGTTAATCACTGACGGAGTTTCACTGAAGGAGAACCATACTACTGCTGCTAAGTTGCTTCTGTCGTGTCTGACTCTGTGCGACCCCATAGACAGCAGCCCACCAGGCTCCCCCGTCCCTGGGATTCTCCAGGTAAGAACACTGGAGTGGGTTGCCATTGCCTTCTCCAGTGCAGGAAAGTAAAAAGTGAAAGTGAAGTCACTCAGTCGTGTCCGACCCTTAGCGACCCAATGGACTGAAGCCTACCAGGCTCCTCCATCCATGGGATTTTTCCAGGCAAAAGAGTACTGGAGTGGGGTGCCGTTGCCTTCTCTGGAGAACCATACTAAAACACAAATATTGGGTTGGCTAAAAAGTTTGTTTGTTTTTTTCCATACGATGTTAATGAACATTTTGGCCAACCAATACAATAAGGTGTCTGAAGGTTTGGGAAGAGATGGCAGTGTGTCAGAGAAGGATTTCCAGAGATGAAAGGATAGTAATAACTTACTTTGTGTATTCTTTAGGTTTTGTTTTTTCTTTCTCTCTCTTTCTGGGGTCAATACTGGCTTAGAACTGCTAACTTTAACTCTCTGTCTGCTGCACAGAGTATGAGGCAGAGAAGAAAGGAGTAGTATATACTTTCATATTAGCAGGATAGTACAGTATAGCACCTCCTATTTGTTCAACTATAGGATACAAAGAAAGCTCTGTGAAAAATTAACAAATAGAGGAAAGAAATAGCCTTGGACTATGGGGTAGCGTGGAGGGGAGATTGGGCTTCCCTGATGGCTCAGCTGGTAAAGAGTCTGCCTGCAATGCAGGAGACCTGGATTCAATCCCTGGGTTGGGAAGATCCCCTGGAGAAGGGAAAGGCTACCCACTCTAGTATTCTGGCCTGGAGAATTCCATGGACTGAGGAGCCTGACAGGCCATAGTCCATGGTGTTGCAAAGAGTCAGACACGACTGAGCGACCTTCACTTAGTGTGAACATAACTCACTTAGGAGGGGATATTAGGGCTTCATGACATATTTGGAAGTTGCGTTGGGACAGGAAAAAGGGTCAAGACCCATGGTGAGGAAGTCTGAGATGAGAAATAGAACCGACAGTTAATTGTGCCTCTGTTTCTATAAAAAATACCAACTAGATTCGTTTAGCCCTCTAAGTGGGCTTCCTGAGGAAGCAGGTGTGTGCGTGCTTAGTTGTCAGACTATTTGTGACTCTGTGAACTGTAGCCCGCCAGGCGCCTCTGTCCATGGTATTCTCCATGCAAGGATATTGGAGTGGATTGCCATGCCCTCCTCCAGGGGAATTTCCCAGCCCAGGGATCAAACTTGAGTCTCTTAAGTCTCCTGCATTGGAAGGTGGGTCCTTTGCCAGTAGCACCACTTGGGTGCCACAGCTATTAATAATTTAATCAGTAACTTGATTATTTAAAAGCTGCCATTTAATGAGCACAAATATGCATCCGTCATAGTGGTGAAGTATTCTACTGTCTTTGAAAATATAATCTTCAGGGACTTCCCTGGAGGTCCAGCAGTTGGGACACCAAGCTTCCACTGCCGAGGGTGTGGGTTCTCTCCCTGGTTGGAAAACTAGGATCCTGGGTATATATATATGTGTGTGTACATACACATATATATAATCTTCAAAAATTCTGTGAAGTAGATTTTTTTATAGTGGTAAAGTACATATAACAAAATTTATAATTTTAACCATTTTTAAAATGCACACTGTGATATTAAGCACATTCACATTGTTGTGCAGCCATCAGGTGAAGTTGATTTTTTAAATAATATACATTCATTGATATTAATATAGTTAAAAGATCATAATATTTTAGTGCATAGGAGTACAGGCTTTAAAAAATATTTTTTAAATTGAAGGATAATTGCTTTACAGAACTTCAATGTTTTCTGTCAAACCTCAACATGAATCAACCATGCTGCTGCTGCTAAGTCGCTTCAGTCATGTCCAACTCTGTGCGACCCCATAGACGGCAGCCCACCAGGCTCCGCCGTCCCTGGGATTCTCCAGGCAAGAACACTGGAGTGGGTTGCCATTTCCTTCTCCATTGCATACAAGTGAAAAGTGAAAGTGAAGTCGCTCAGTCTTGTCCGACTCTTCACGACCCCATGGACTGCAGCCTACCAGGCTCCTCCATCCATGAGATTTTCCAGGCAAGAGTACTGGAGTGGGGTGCCATTGCCTTCTCCTGAATCAGCCATAGGTGTACATATATCCCTTCTCTTTGAACCTCCAATCTCTCTCCACATCCCACCCCTCTAGGTTGATACAGAGTCCCTGTTTGAGTTTCCTAAGGCATACAGCAAATTCCTGTTGGCTATCGATTTTACATATGGTTATGTAAGTTTCCATGTTACTCTTTCTATACAACTCACACTCCCCTCCCTTCTCTCCATGTCCATAAGTCTATTCTCTATGTCTGTTTCTCCATTGCTGCCCTGTAAATAAACTCTTCAGAACCATTTTTCTAGATTCGGGATATGTATTAGAATATGATATTTATCTCTTTCTTTCTGACTCACTTCACTCTGTATAATAGGTTCTAGGTTTATCCATCTCATCAGAACTGACTCAGATGTGTTCCTTTTCATGGATCCTTTTCCTATATGCAGGTCAGGAAGCAACAGTTAGAACTGGACATGGAACAACAGACTGGTTCCAAACAGGAGAAGGAGTATGTCAAGGCTGTATATTGTCACCCTGCTTATTTAACTTATATGCAGAGTACATCATGAGAAATGCTGGGCTGGATGAAGCGCAAGCTGGAATCAAGATTGCCAGGAGAAATATCAATAACCTCAGATATGCAGATGACATCACCCTTATGGCAGAAAGTGAAGAGGAATTAAAAAGCATCTTGATGAAAGTGAAAGAGGAGAGTGGAAAAGTTGGCTTAAAGCTCAACATTCAGAAAACGAAGATCATGGCATTTGGTCCCATCACTTTAAGGGAAATAGATGGGGAAACAGTGTCAGACTTTATGTTTTTGGGCTCCAAAATCACTGAAGATAGTGACTGCAGCCATGAAATTAGAAGATGCTTACTCCTTGGAAGGAAAGTTATGACCAACCTAGATAGCATATTCAAAAGCAGAGATATTACTTTGTCAACAAAGGTCCATCTAGTCAAGGCTATGGTTTTTCCAGTGGTCATGTATGGATGTGAGAGTTGGACTGTGAAGAAAGCTGAGCACTGAAGAATTGATGCTTTTGAACTGTGGTGTTGAAGAAGACTCTTGAGAGTCCCTTGGACTGCAAGGAGATCCAACCAGTCCATCCTAAAGGAGACCAGCCCTGGGTGTTCATTGGAAGAACTGATCCTAAAGCTGAAGCTCCAATCCTTTGGCCACCTGATGTAAAGAACTGACTCACTGGAAAAGACCCCGATGCTGGGAGGGATTGGGGGCAGGAGGAGAAGGGGATGACAGAGGATGAGATGGCTGGATGGTATCACCGACTCAATGGACATGAGTATGAGTGAATTTTGGGAGTTGGTGATGGACAGGGAGGTCTGGTGTGCTGTGATTCATGGAGTCGCAAAGAGTTGGACATGACTGAGCGACTGAACTGAACTGAACTGAACTGAATATTCCATTGTGTATATGTACCACAACTTCTTTATCTATTCATCTGTCGAGGGGCATCTAGGTTGCTTCCATGTTCTAGCTTTTGTAAATAGTGCTGCAGTGAACAATGGGATACATGTATCTTTTTCAACCCTGGCTTCTTCAGGGTATATGCCTAGGAGTGGGATTGCTGGGTCATATGGTGGTTTTATTCCTAGTTTTTTAAGGGATCTCCATATCGTCTTCTATAGTGACTGTATCAATTTACATTCCCACCAACAGTGTAAGAGCGTTCTCTTTTCTCCACACCCTGTCCAGTACTTATTGTTTGTAGACTTTTTGAGGATGGCCATTCTGACCGATGTGAGGTGATATCTTATTGTGGTTTTGATTTGCATTTCTCTACTAATGAGCCATGTTGAGCATCTTTTCATGTGTTTGTTAGTCATCTGCATGTCTTCTTTGGAGAAATGTCTGTTTAGGTCTTTTCCCCACTTTTTGATTGGGTTGTTTGTTTTCCTGGTATTGAGCTATATGAGCTACTTATATATTTTGGAAATTAATCCTTTGTCAGTTGTTTCACTTGCTATTATATTCTCCCATTCTGAGAGTTGTCTTTTCACCTTGCTACTCAATATACCAGAAAATTTGGAAAACTCAGCAGCGGCCACAGGACTGGAAAAGGTTAATTTTCATTCCAATCCCAAAGAAAGGCAATGCCAAAGAATGCTCAAACTACTGAACAATTGCACTCATTTCACACGCTAGTAAAGTAATGCTCAAAATTCTCCAAGCCAGGCTTCAGCAATATATGAACTGTGAACTTCCAGATGTTCAAGCTGGTTTTAGAAAAGGCAAAGGAACCAGAGATTAAATTACCAACATCTGCTGGATCATCAAAAAAGCAAGAGAGTTGCAGAAAAACATCTGTTTCTGCTATATTGACTGTGCCAAAGCCTTTGACTGTGTGGATCACCGCAAACTGTGGAAAATTCTAAAAGAGATGGGAATACCAGACCACTGGATCTGCCTCTTGAGAAACCTTTATGCAGGTCAGGAAGCAACAGTTAGAACTGGACATGGAGCAACAGACTGGTTCCAAACAGGAAAAGGAGTATGTCAAGGCTGTATATTGTCACCCTGCTTATTTAACTTCTATGCAGAGTACATCATGAGAAATGCTGGGCTGAAAGAAGCACAAGCTGGAATCAAGATTGCCGGGAGAAATATCAATAACCTCAGATATGCAGATGACACCACCCTTTTGGCAGAAAGTGAAGAAGAACTGAAGAGCCTCTTGATAAAAATGAAAGAGGAGAGTGAAAAAGTCGGCTTAAAGCTCAACATTCAGAAAACGAAGATCATGGCATCCGGTCCCATCATTTCATGGAAAATAGATGGGGAAACAATGGAAACAGTGGCTGACTTTATTTTTTTGGGGGCTCCAAAATCACTGCAGATGGTGACTGCAGCCATGAAATTAAAAGATGCTTACTCCTTGGAAGGAAAATTATAACCAACCTAGACAGCATATTAAAAAGCAGAGACATTACTTTGAAACAAAGGCTATGGTTTTTCCAGTGGTCATGTATGGATGTGAGAGTTGGACTGTAAAGATGCTGAGCACCAAAGAATTGATGCTTTTGAACTGTGGTGTTGGAGAAGAGTCTTGAGAGTCCCTTGGACTACAAGGAGATCCAACCAGTCCATCCTAAAGGAGATCAGTCCTGGGTGTTCATTAGAAGGACTGATGCTGAAGCTAACGCTCCAATCCTTTGGCCACCTGATGCAAAGAACTGCCTCATTTGAAAAGACCCTGATGCTGGGAAAGATTGAAGGCAGGAGAAGGGGACAACAGAGGATGAGATGGCTGGATGGCATCACCGACTCAATGGACATGAGTTTGGGTAAACTCCAGGAGTTGGTGATGGACAGGGAGGCCTGGCATGCTGCGGGCCATGGTGTCACAAAGAGTCGGACACAACTGAATGACTGAACTGAACTGAACTGATAGTTTCCTTTGCTGTGTAAAAGCTTTTATGTTTAATCAGGTCCTACTTATTTATATTTGTTTCTATTTCTGTTACTCTGGGAGGTGGGTCATAGAGGATCTTGCTTTACGTCATCGAATGTCCTGCCTATGTTTTCCTCTAAGAGTTTTATAGTTTAAGGTCTCACATTTGGTCTTTAATCCATTTTGAATTTATTTTTGTGTATGGTGTTAGGAAGTGTTCTAATTTCATTCTTTTACATGTAGCTGTCCAGTTTTCCCAGCACCACTTATTGAAGAGGTTGTCTTTGCCCCATTGTATATTTTTGCCTCCTTTGTCACAAATAAGGTACCCATAAGTGCATGGGTTTATTTCTGGGCTTTCTATCTTGTTCCATTGGTCTATATTTCTATTTTTATGCCAGTACCATACTGTCTTGATGACTGTAGCTTTGTAGTATAATCTGAAGTCAGGAAGGTTGATTCCTCCAGCTCCATTCTTCTTTCTAAAGATTGCTTTGGCAATTTGGGGTCTTTTGTGTTTCCATATGAATTGAAATTTTTTGTTCTAGTGTTGTGGAAAATGCCATTGGTAATTTGATAGGGATTGCATTGAATCTGTAGATTGCATTTGGTAGTATAGTCATTTTCACAATATTGATTCTTCTTACCCAGGAATATGGAATATCTCTCCATCTGTTTATGTCATCTTTGATTTATTTAATCAGTGTCTTATAATTTCCTGTGTATAGTTCTTTGTCTCCTTAGGTAAGTTTATTCCTAGATATTTTATTCTTTTTGTTGCAATGGTGAATAGTACTGATTCCTTAATTTCTCCTTTGTTTTTTCATTGATTTTTCATTGAAAAATGTTGATTTTTCATTGTTACTATTTAGAAATACAAGTGATTTCTGTGTATTTATTTCGTATCCTGCAACTTTGCTAAATTCTCTGATTAGCTCTAGTAATCTTCTGATACTATCTTTAGGGTTCTCTATGTACAGTATGAAGTAGATTTTTAAAACAATTTTATGGATGTCCAAACAATCTCAGAGAGTTTAAGTGATTTGCGTATTAGTTGGTAGTAAAGATTTGTGCTCTATGTTTATCCAGCTTCAAATTCCACACTCTTTTCGTCCATATCTAGTGCATTTCACAGGAGTAACTTGAAAGTCATCCTTAAAGGTTATAAACCTAGGGTGGGAACCTGAAGGACTTACCAATTTTCCAATGAGAAATGTGACTTTGGAATAAAGAGAACAGTAAGGAAAGCAGATGGTTGGCTATACAGTTTTATTGAAACCAGGGTTTGGTTTTCTGGCCCAAATAATAATTTGTCTATCGCAGGTAGCACAGTGGTAAAGAATCTGTCAGCCAATGCAGGAGGTACAAAAGATGTGGGTTCAGCCCCTGGGTCGGGAAGATCCCCTGTAGTAGGGAATGGCAACTCACTCCAGTATTCTTGCTTGTAAAATTCCATGGACAGAGGAGCCTGGCAGGCTACAGTCCATGGGGTCACAAAGAGTCAGACACCACTGAGTGACTATATATTCCTGACTTTTTCCATGTCCACATTTCATATGTAATGCTATTGAAATTGATCTACTTTGTTTTTCATTGTAACTTTGTCTCTACCTTCAATGGAAAACCATTAGTATTATTGACCATAACTAGAATGTATTCATAAAAACAAAAACAAGAAAATCTAAACTCCATCTAGATACTGTTGCCTGCTCTCACTTTGTTAAAAAGATAAAGGAATATTAGAGAGCCAGTAAAAACATAGTGACACCTCACTGAACATTTCTACTTCAATAAGAAGAACTGGAGAATATTTGGAAAGGAAACGTCACAGTATTCCAGGAATGGCAAATATGGTCTGGGTGGACCTCATGGGAGAAGAACTGGAGAAGAACTGAGGTAGCCTTCTATGGAGGTATTTGGATTCCCTTGCATGATATTCCTGCTTCTCTCCACTCATCTACTGAGTTGTCTCTCTCCCAACTTGGCTCTAGTTTGCTCCAAGTAACAGAGTTTGGTTTCTCTTCCCTTGGCTAACTGGCTCAGCGTCTCAATTTCCCAATTCCTGAGGGAGGAATTGGACTGGTCCAGCTCATCATTTCAGGCCAGCCCCTCTATTCCCGAGGTCACTGGTTAATCTGTGATAGCAGTCAGATTGGCTCAAGTGAATAATCCCATAGGGTAGGGCACAGACATTGAGGGCAGACGGTTGTGGCAGGACAAATTCTAGCACTTGTCTCATTATCCAGCAAATATGTATTGGGTGGTTTCTGTGTGTGCACATAGGAGTTGGGAGTATAACTGGACAAGACTGACAAGGTTTCTGAAAGTCTGTGGAGGGAGATGAACTTAAATAGGTGAAATAATAAAATCTCAGACTGTGTTAAGTTCTAGGTAGAAAATAAACAGAGTGCTATGATGGTTACTGGATTGAAAGTATAGGTGCTGATTCTCTCTTGTTGATAGGATCTGTGGGTTCTTGAGTGGCTCCCCTGGTAGACCTCACAATATCCATTCATTAACTGCTTCCTGAAGTCCATCCTTCCAGCCTTTTATGATAAGTCTCCTCACTCTCTCAGATGGCCCTGCTGAGTAGGTTCTTTCAAGATGGTGCTGTGAAATCTTTGCACTTGGTCCCTGCAAGCACAGGAAGCAGAGGCTCTTTTTCCTTGTCCCATTGTGGGGCATGTTAGCCTGTTTCTTTGATTTAGAATTTCTGCAGGCCAAAAGTGGGTAACTGTCCTCATGAATGTGTATGAAGGCCCTGGACTCCTGGAGAAACATATCAGGTTCATCTCCAGCTTTCATGACGGTGGTTGCAAGACATACCAGCTTGGGAGAAAGGTTTGGCAGACACCCGTTCTCATTTGTAGTACCCTCCTCTTTGTAGTGAGGTAAGCACTTTATCCTCTTCTCTGATTTCTTTCTTTCTTTTAAATTTTTTTTGCAGCACTGCACAGCATGTGGGCTTTTAGTTCCCCAGTCAGGAACTGAACCTGCGCCACTGCAGTAGAAGTGCAGAATTGTAACCACTGGACTGCTAATGAAGTCCCTTCTATGATTTCTTCTAATGAATTCCTTTTGAATTTTTATGCATGCTGCTGTAGGCTGGAAGTGGATGAAGGTTGCATCTTTGGGGATTTAACTGGTAACTCTTCTTTAGAAGGTGGGGATACATGTGGCTTTTGTTCTCAGCTTTGGAATTTTATAGCCCATTAACATTCTGGTACAATATTAATTGGGTACCAAATTGAGAAGGGAGGAATGCCTTTTTTGAGCAAAGAAAGACTCAGTTTTAGGAGACATTTAGAAGCCATTTTATCCAATTCCCCAATCAATATCATGAATCCTGTTTACAATGATTTGATGAGATGTTATCCAGTTCTCATTTGAAAACATCCAGGAACTAGGAACCCATTCCCTAACTCTCAGATCTCAGGGCTGTCAATTACCATATGAGTTTCACCAAATCATTTAAAACCTTTATCTATAAAGGAGGTTTAAATAATATCTTCTTCACAGAACATTGCTGGTAAGATAAAAGGAAATAGACATACAAATTGCCTAACTCAGACAGGGGAGTTCCCGGGTAGCTCAGCTGGTAAAGAATCTGACTGCAATGCAGGAGACCCTGGTTTGATTCCTGGCTCAGGAAGTTCCCTTGGAGAAGGAAATGGCAACCCACTCCAGTATTTTTGTCTGGGAAATCCGATGGACAGAGGAGCCTGGCAGGCTACAGTCTATGGGATTCTGAAGAGTCAGGACACAACTGAGTGACTAAGCACAGCACAGCACAGCAACCCAGACACAGGTGAGTCAATGTCTGTTCCCTTTATATTAATAGGTTCCTTTAGGAGGCAGCATATTACTTCTTCTTTTTGGCCACTCCAGAGCAGCATGCAAGATCTTAGGCTCCCGCCCAGGGATCAAACCTGTGCACTCCGCAGTGGAAGCTCAGGGTCCTAACCAGGGGAATGCAAGGTCCCAGGCTATTGCAATTTTGGATTGTCTTCACCCGCAGAAAGATCTTCATGCTGAACTGTCTGTATTCCTTTTTAGTACTTCCTTTAAACTCAACTCTCAGTGGGCACAAAGAATGTCTTTTTTTCCTTCTATTTGACAGCTTTTTAGATGTGTGTAATAGTAGTTGAAGGCAGACATTAGTTGAAGGAGACATTGGGGGAAAAAAAAAACATTTTTTCTTTATTGAGCTAGGGATTTGAAGTAGCTGTTAGACTTCTATGTGACACCCCCCCCCCCCCACCCCACAAGAGGGATTAACTCAGTGAATGGGGCAAAGATATTTCACTTTCTAACATCAGTTTCCTCCAACACTGGTGCATTTAGTCAGGCTGGCTAGGATTCTGTAGGATTCTAGCCTGAAAAGTGTGTGTGTGTGTGTGTGTGTGTGTGTGTGTGTGTGTCCCTCCCACGTGTTGCCAGACGCTTGAAAGCATTTGAATAGTGCTATGAGTCTGAGTGAACTCCGGGGTTGGTGATGGACAGGGAGGCCTGGCGTGCTGCGATTCATGGAGTCGCAAAGAGTTGGACACGACTGAGCGACTGAACTGAACTGATTCTTTGTCAGCCAAATAGTGAGCACTTTATGAGATTGTTTATTGCCCTGAATAAATGGCTGAATGTGGAAGCTACAAAGAAAGCCAAACAGCTTTCACTGAATACCCAGGCGGGTACTCAAACACTTCTCTCAAGGGCAAGCGAGGGGTTTTAGAGGCCTCTTGTGGGTGGCTGGGGACTAGTCTCGGGCTCGCAATGGTTAGGCACCGCCTAGTTTGTTCGTGGGTAGCCGCTAGGCGGTGCCGGAGAGCCTCGCTGGTGGGCGGCCAGCTCCCCGGCTCCCATCCTCACCGTTCGGCCCTCCTCCGCGGCCCCCGCGCAGAGACTACAGCTCCCTTCGTGCTCTGGGAGTGGAGGAGGGCGGGGGCGAGGGCGGGCCTTCCGGGCGTGTGTTTCCGGCGTCGGCGGCCGCGGCCGGGGACGGTGTGAGAGCGGTAAGATGGCGGCGGCGGCGGTGGTGGAGTTCCAGAGAGCTCAGTCTCTACTCAGCACCGACCGGGAGGCCTCCATCGACATCCTCCACTCCATCGGTAAAGGTCGCCGCGCGCCCTCTCTGTCCCCGCTGGCCCAGCTCGGCCTGTGTCGGTCGGCGGCGGCGGAGCGCGGCCGGGCTAGCCGGCACCGGTGCTGCTGACTCACTGTGTGTGTGTGTGTGTGTGTGTGTGTGAGGGGGGCCGGGCCGGGGGCCCGAGGCCGCTCGGAGCTTCCTGGAGCCCCGGGGCCCCCACCCCGGTACGAAGCCCCGAGGCAAGCCCGGCGTCCACTCGCCGGCTGCTGACTCACGGTGGGCTCGGCGAGCGGAGGGAGAGTGGGCCGAGCCGGGGCCCCGTCGCTCCCCAGCCTTGTCTCCCGCTCTGGCCGGTGCGGGCTGGCCCGGGACCGCGAGCGGTGCCGGCCGGCTGGCGGGCTTTGTCGCGAGCTGGTCTGAGAACCTCCAGTTGAGGGCCTGAGAAACCCGCTCTGGACAGGCATTTCCCGCCCTTGGTGTCAGCCCAGCCTGCTCGGGTGGGAGCGCGAGCGCTCGCTCTTCTTCTCTTGGAGTTTCCTTTCCTCCGGACGCTGGAGCTGCCACTTCTGCCAGCCCACCGCGGAAAGCTCCGCTTGCTGGGGCTCTTCCTGAGTATGTTTTGAGACACCGAGGGGGCACACACCTCAGGTTGGCATTTGGTTTGGGGAGGTGGCCGAGAGGTTCCTTTACCCCTCCCGTGTAGGGTGTGAGAACCAGATGTTGGGGTGGGACCTCCCGGCCCGAGGAGGTGACTAATCGTCCTAGACTTTCCCGGAGAGGTTTGGAAGAGAGTTCAGAGAGTTAGTTGTCAGCCGCGGAGTTCCGCGAACTCTTTGGAACCTGACGGCTGCCCTTTGCCGGAGAAAATGAAATAAAAACGTCTTAGCACTGTAGTATGATTGTCTTACACCTTGCATGCAAGTGGAGGAACTGACGTGGGAGCCCGAGCCGGTCGCTTCCGACAGTTTTCTAACTGGGATTCAGGTGTGAACAGAAATAAACTTATGATGACACAGAGGGATTTTAAATGTTCATCCATCAAGGGTTCAGATAGGGCTAGCTCTTCGCTACACAGGCAGTAGTGATGTTTTTAATGTAGCTGGAGAAGATTCGGATTGAATCAACAAGTAGTTTGAGAATGCACGTGTATGTGGGACCTCCAGGCTATTGACTTTTCAGTTGACTCATTAGTCCGTTGAATTTTGGTACTCCTGACTTTCATGAAGAAAGGACAGTGACAGGATCTTGATGTCTTTATCTTTGGGGCTACTAGAAAAAGGGAAGAAGTGGGGTTAAGATGCATCAGTGAATGGATGATGTTGGTAAATAATGGCTGTATTTCAGTTTGAAGTTGTGATCTTAAGTCAGTTACAGTTTCAGAACTAGAGTTATCTCAGTGTGTGTGTGTGTGTTTAAATGTGTATTTTTATCCTGTGGATACAAACTAGTATTTACAACTAATGTGAGAAGCATGGGTTTTATTTTGTGTGTGTAGTGCCTACTATATTGTCTTTTATAAAGTGGGAATTGTGGTAAACATTATAATCAGAGTATTTTTTGCTTGCCGACTGTATTAGGAGAGAGTTCACTGAAAGCTTCTTTGTTAGAGTGTAAGCTTGAGTCTTGATGGTTGACAGCCTTACTTTTTCCAGACTCCATCATGGAGCATCAAAATTTTGGTTTTTGTCAAGTCATGATGCTTTGTAAGAGAAGTGATAGCTAGTGATGATTATTAAACTTATCACTACAAGCTTGAAGAGGCTGGCCAGTGTTCAAGTGGTAGAATAGTTACTAAGAGTTGGAAGAGGGACCGTTAGCACAGTTACTTAAGCAGTTCCCAAATCCCTTAAACTAGCTTCCCTCCTAAGGACTACACTGGAGCTGTGACAGGATTTTTTTTTCCTGAATGGCTTTGTAGACCTATTTATCCCTAACATATCCCATCAGCTGAGGTTCTCCACAGGCCTAAAGTTTATTGAAAGACTTTTGACTTTATAGTTATCTGTAACTTGGTCATTTGGTTTTAGTTCGTGGCAGGTAAATATGCAGACAGGTATGTTTAATATTTTAACAGCGCCTGGCATGGGGTGTTCCTCCACAAGCATAAAGAACTTGTTGTGTTTAAATTTTGCATTAGGCAAGTGACAGCAACAGAAATCGCCAGTATATGTGGGTGAGGGAAAGTCTAAGTGGTAGAATGAAAAGGCATATTTAAATTCCAAAGAGAGGAATCTGTTCTGATGAGATAGATACATGGGACATGTACTGCATGATCAATTTACTTTTTCTTGTTTAGAGGTTTTTTCTTTTAAAGCTCTCTAGCATTTGTGTTTTGCTAACTGAGTTTGTGTTTGGTCTTGTGAGGGTGAAATTTCCTTTAGTCTTCATTTTTTGTCAGAATTTTAAGAGGGTTTGCATTTTCCTCTCCCAGTGAAGCGTGACATTCAGGAGAATGACGAGGAGGCCGTGCAGGTCAAGGAGCAGAGCATCCTGGAACTGGGGTCTCTCCTGGCCAAGACTGGACAAGCTGCAGGTAAGTGACCAAGTGGATTGCTTTCTCTTACCTGAGATGCTGCGTGAAGTTTCACTTTTTTTGTTGGAGTGAGGGAATATAGGACTGCATCCACACAGTTTATTGGTAATGAAGTTCCATTTTATTGCCCACTTGTTGAGCTTCAGTTTTCTGTCAGGCCTTTAAACTCATTTCTTTCACGGATGGCTTTTGTTCTGCAGGTGAAGGAAGAATCCTATTTCCGTTGGGATACAGTAACCTGTGGTTTGTTTTTGCTTTGGATTTTCACTTCATTCCCTTACATGTGGGCAGTAGCAGTCTTCGGTGCTTTCATGCATCTGTTCTGATGTACTTAAGGTGGGGAGTACCTAGGCCCCTGCTTTCAAAATGACCAGGGATTTTGTATCCAAGGAAGTAACTTGCTGTCCTTTTTTCCTGATATACAATGAGTAAGACATTAAATGGAGAGAACCTTCCCATGATTTCTCCACTGGTACCTAGGACTTTGTACCTGTTGTTGCTTAGTCTAGTTGTAATGGAACCATTGACTTTCCAGGCTCCAGGTGATATTCTGATGATGGGCGTGTCCTTGGACTGAGAGAGTCCTATTGACCAGGAAGGCCTTTGACCAGTGAAGTGGCAATAGTATTCAGAGTAGCCTGCTTAAACTTAACATGGATGATTTTAGTTAACTTTAAAGTGAATTTGGAGCTTATCTGATTAGAATGGATTACACATAGTTGATCTTGTGGATTACTTTCTCCCAAATTATGTTGTTATCCAAGAGGATTATAGGTATGCATTAGCAAAACAACTTGATAAGGTAGATACTATTACCCATTTATACTTGAGAAAACTCAGCACAGAAAAGTTAGATATCTTACAGGTACCCAGTTAATATGGGAGAAACAGGATTTGAATCCATGCAGTTCTACTAAGCTCATGACCTTGAGTTATAAAGGCTATTGCTTTCCATAGTTATTCACTTATGAGTTATCAGTGGTGGGTGGTGGTTTTTTCATTGTATGCTGACTTCTATTAACATGTATATGGATTCCTTTTGCCTGTCAGTTAATGTTGCAAAACAGTTTTAATGATTAGTCTACATGAAATATAATTAATAAAGTAATTTTCCTGAATTAGAAAGCCAGGTGAAATTATTATTTTTTTGGCTGTGCTGCACGTCTTGTGAAATCTTAGTTCCCTGACCAGGGATTGAACCTGGACCCTTGGCAGTGAGAGCACAGTCACCAGGGAATTCCCTGAAATAATTTTTCTGTTGTTGAACCATTCAGATGTCTACTTTTTCAAGTAGAATGGATAATTAAAAAGAGCATGTAGTATAGTCAGTGTTTCCGAAAACTTGTCTGAAAATGTTACTGTTTTGCTTGAAATTACTATTTCCTGCTTTACTCCTCGCTTGTTCATTGCCCCCCATTCCCTGTGAACCATACCTGAGAAGTTTAGAAGTGTACAGGGAAACCTACTGGACTCTTGAACAGGTGAATCATAATAACTTTCAGAAATGTTTCCAGGTTACTTATCATTGTTTTCTGAGAAAGACTTTGAGGAGTATGTTAAGGAAGTTTGGGGCCTACATTCATTTACCTATCTTTGCTATTAATAATTAATCAGTTTGTGTTCTTTACTTTGAATTTGGGGTCCCCTGAGAACAGAACATCTGTCTGTTCTGTTAATTTTCAGTTTTGTTTTGTTACGCATTTCATATATGGCTAGAATTGCACTGCTCAGATAGGTAGGGTCCCTGCTGGACAGTAGACAACTTGGGAATTAGTGAATAAGACTGTCTGATGCATCTTGTGATTGAAAGTTGTGGTCTTCATTATCAGGCGTGATTTCTCGGCTCGGGACCTGCAGATTTCATAGCCTGAGACTCTTTAAAGGAGTGTGCTAGGTTCTGTAAAGGAAGTTTTGGTCATACATTTGCAAATAACTTCAGTAAGTAAAGAATGAAGAAGTGAATATGATTCTATCAGAATTTAAAAAAATCATTATGTGTGAAAATGTAAAGAAACAGGGAATATAATCAAGAATGAATAAGAAACAAAAATAGACTAAAATGAAAAATGAACTGAGTCTTTTGGCAACTAAGACGTCATTTGTTTTTCTCTTAGAGCAAAAAGAATAACTTGGAAAAGATACTGTCGTGCTAGCAAATGCTAGAGAGAAAGGCAGATTCCTTAGCTCATGTTTCACTTCTGCCTTTTCCAGGAAGGAAAATGATTAAGAAAAAGATAGAAATAACACCAGAAAGAGAGAATTAAAGCCAAGGTAGGTGAGAGAAGAGAGAGCAGATTCTCTTTTTCAATAAGTTCAAGTTTCTAGGCTCTGACAATTTCTGTCTTTTAATATCAAAAGAATGGTTGTAGCAGATATGTTTATAGAGCCACTGTGATTCTGAGAAAAATCATGGAGGATGGAGAGGTATAAGGAAAGTAAGGAGGGGCAAACATTATTTCACTTTTCAAAAAGATAATGAAAAGAACAAAGTCTAGACA
Organism: Ovis canadensis; assembly: GCF_042477335.2. Taxonomy (NCBI): domain Eukaryota; kingdom Metazoa; phylum Chordata; class Mammalia; order Artiodactyla; family Bovidae; genus Ovis; species Ovis canadensis. The sequence continues at coordinate 26,152,661 of NC_091255.1, read as the reverse complement.
CTATAAGCTGGTAATCATCAGTAAAGTTCTGGGACAGATTATTTGATTAGGTTTTAATCATATAAAGCAGTGGGTTTGTTAAGAAAAAATTATCCCAAACTCACCCTAGTTCTCTTTGGTTAGCCTTATCAGATTTGCAGGGCTCCATGGACAATGGCTTGCCAGCTGTTCTTGTAAATAAAGTTTTATTGGAACATAGCCATGCCCATTTGTTTACATATTACCCATGACTGCTTTTGCACTACAGTGGCTGAGTTGAGTAGCTACTGCTGAGACTGTATAACCCACAAAGTTGAAAATATTTACTATCTGGCTCTTCACAAAAATAGTTTGCTAACCCCTGGTTAGGAATAATGATATAAACAACATATCTGATGTAAGCAGAGTTTTTGAACATTTGGCATGGCAAATGGATCAATTGTTGACCTGGAGGGAAGTCTCTAGCATCAAGCCATAGGGATCTGTACTTGTTCTTGTGGACAGCATCTGGCATATGGCTAAAGCCATAGCAGAAGGTGTGCTTATTTCTGTGGATGATTCAGTACAGTAGAGAACAGATTTAGGATTCAGGGTTGTTGCCAAAGCCAGCAAGACTAAATTGTGTAGAAAGGAAAAAGTTATAGACTTAAACTATGTATCAGAACAGAGGAACCTGTCTGCACAAAGACCTTATGGACTCAGTCTGAACAAAGAGTGCTGTTAGCAAAAGCAAAACATGCTTTCCTGTGTTACATGTGGCAGTCTGATCAGGAGAACGGAGCCATAACTCTGCTGGTCTGACCCTACGTGGAACATTGTTTTCAGTTCTGGGTACCACAAGTGGTACATTTGCAAACCAGAATTTATTTGGAGGAGGGCAACTAGGGTGACAAGGAATCTAGAAACCAGGGTGTTGGAGGAACAGTTGAAATAGCTAAAGCTATTTAGCTTGGAGAAAGGGACATTTAGGGAGATACTTGCATGTGTGCTAAGTTGCAGCAGTCATGTCTGACTCTTTGCGACCCTGTGGACTGTAGCCCACCAAGCCCCTCCATCCATAGGATTCTTCAGGCGAGAATACTGGAGTGGCTTGCTGTGCCCAAGGAGATAAAGTGATAGTTATCTTCAAATATTTGAAGCCATGTGGAAAGAGGATATAGACTTATGTTTCAGAAAAGAACAATTGAGTTTGACCAAGATTGGAATCATCTGCTTTCTGAATATTTCTGTCACTAGAGATTGTTCAGAATTGTTCCAGGATAATAGGAAACTCTGTAGAAGAAGGGACGTTGCACTTGACTACTTTTAAAAAGCTATGATTATGTAATTGAAGTTTGCATAAGTGCACAAGGAATTTGAGGGAGAGAAACAGGTGTAGCCTGGCATTGCCACGGAAGACTCAGTAGGACTTTCGCCGACTTGAAAGGGCATCTAAGCTCTACGTAGGTCAGGGTGACGGGTGGATTCCAGGTGGCAGTGCAGCATGAGCGAGGCCTGGCTGCAGGCATGTGTGCAGTCAGTGTGGGGGTGAATGGAGTGATAGAGTGGGGGAGAATCTGAGGCGGTTGGGTGTCCCAAGTCAGGACTGGCGAATGGAGGGAAAGGTAAACTTTCCTACTCTGTATAGAGTTCCTTTTATACCTGACACGGCCCCGTGGTTTCTGTGACTATGCTGGCAGATGAGGATTTCAAGACCCCTAATTAGCATCCTCTGGAGGGGGAGGTTTGCTTGTCCTGAATTCAAGTTCTCAGGAGGATGAGTCTACAATTTGAGGCAGTGACACTAAAGTAATTTTAACCTACATTCCAGGAGTACTTCCTTAGTTGGTCAGTTGAAATATTGTCTGATTTTCACTCTTGTTTCTAAAGGTGCCCCCTTAGGATTACTGTGCCACCCTCTCTTCTCACACAAGAGGGGGAGAAGCCTCAGTGGTGGTCACCTTTTTTGTCATGGTTTGACTTGGGGTTTGTAGATTAATGAGGACTTTTTAACAGGGTACAGTACAACGTTAGGGGACAGACGCCCTAACTCTCATGTGAAAAACTGATTCAGAAGAGTGCCATGCAAGTTACATTGGGAAAAGACGAAACTGGGCATAACTTTAGGAAGGGAGAAAAAAGGAGCCTGAAATGGAAGGTCTCTGTTGAGATTTCCAGTCTTGGAAATTAGAAAAAAAAAATTTCCTGTAGCTCTATAACCTGATAAATTTGTTGATTGTGGGGAAGTGATTTTGTCCAAGGTGGTTGAGGCATGGCATGTTTCCTGTTCTAGAGTACTGCTTTCTGAGAGTGTGAGTACTTTGCTGTACTCATGAGATAGAGAGCCTCGAGCATGTCCCAGGATCCTCACAGTAATCAGTGACCAAGTGGGGAATGGAATACAGATTTGGTGTAAGCTGTTAACTTTCTTGCTACTCTATTACCTGCTGAGAATGCTTTAAAGTCCTATTAAGTTTCCTTTTGACTGCTTCCAGACATAAGTACTGATTTTATTATCTTGGGTCATCTTTTAGTGGGTATTTTGTCCCTAATATTGATGGGTACTTTTTCCTGTCACAATTGCCTTCCGCAGAGCTTGGAGGACTCCTGAAGTATGTGCGACCCTTCTTGAATTCCATCAGCAAGGCTAAAGCTGCTCGTCTGGTCCGATCTCTTCTTGATCTGTTTCTTGATATGGAAGCAGCTACAGGACAGGAGGTAAGCTACTTGAATGACAAAAGAGACAAAGTCTTGTTTGGAGCAAAGTCTTGTTTCAGGAAGTGCCTGCCTGCACTGCGGTGGTAATGTGTAAGGGACGGCTGGGAGGACAGCGCAGGACTTATCATGTCAGTTTCTCTTTGTTGCAGGGCATTTGATACTTTGGGTCTGTTCCATGCTTTGCTTTGTAAGTGGAGATTGTCAGTGGTCCCTGGAATCCTCATTACATCAGGGTCACAAACTGATTCTTGTCTTTGAGGTATTGTATTGCTACACCTTTGTAATGTTTTCTGTGTCTGTGGTACCTCTGTGTCACAGAGCTCCTAGTGAGCACTAATTAAGTCTCGTGGCATCCCTTCCTGGCATGTCTTGTATGCATTTATGCCTTTATTGACTGAGCATCCATCTGTCTGTCTCGTGTGTCCTGAAGTGACTGGTATACCTGTCCATGTCCTCTACGAGTTCAGACTAGACCCTGAGCTGTACCGAAAAGTGTTTCTTTGGGATCGCTGAGCCTCTTCCAGTTCTTTGCAAAGAATTACTGTTTGCAATTCCGGAGAAGGAGACGCTACCACAGTTAAAACTCATTCTGTAAAAAGTGGTAGATTCAAGCAGGGTGTGTGGTGGTTGCTTGAACCTGTTTGCAGGCAGAATACAGTTGTCTTTTCTGTATTGCTCAGCAGTCATTGAATGCGTGCTGTGTTAGCAGTGTTACAGTGCTAGGGATTCATTTGTAACGTACAGTGCTCTCATGGGGATTATATTTTAATGAGGAAGGCAGATAATGAACAAATATGTAAAATGTCAAGTGGTATAAAGGCAGGGGTAGGAATTGGTAGGTAGTTACATGTCTCATTATTTGCCATGGCGCCTGTGGATGTAAAAGATGTGAAGGGGCTTAGTGGCATATTGAATAAACAGTGGGGAACTTCAGAAACCTAGCACTTAAATGGATCTTACTTTGAAATCATGTCGTTTGTAAAATCTGGTTTCTTTCCTTAATGATTCTTTGAAGCCTAGTTTAAACACCATAAACTAACTTCATTGTAGAAAATTTATTTCTAGAGAAGTCTTCAAGTTCATTTGTTTTTCACAGAACTGTTTCATGATAGTAGATCAAAAATAGATGTGTAGATGGCTGCCTTTTGAACCAAAGCATTAGACTTATTTTTATGAATAATTTAAAAGAAAAGGTGGTGTTTCAAAGAGGTGTTACTCTTGTGTAACCCTGACTTTAAAAAAAAAAAAATTGTATTTGTACTCATGAAAAAGTGATGCCACATTTTTTGTTTGAATTAGGACGCCTTAGAATGAGTTGAACAATAAATGTTAGCTTGAAACAGACTAATAAATGTTACTTGGAACATTTTAGGCAGAAAAAATTAATTATCCAAGCTGCTTCTTTGACTGAACTCTTGGAATTTGTCTCTTCCTGTAACTGCGCTGGCTCAGTGGATAGGACTACATTTGTTTGATGGTCAGTTCTCCTCCTCCTGTATCCACATTATCCAAATCATAATTCGGTACTCTCCTGTAATTGGCTTGTGGGATTTACTGGCCTTTGTCTTGTGGCTCCATGTCTGGTTAGGCCCTCCTTTTAACTGTGTGTGTACATTGTTATCCTTCATTGTACATTATTTTCTTGTCAACTAGAGGCTTGTCTTACCCTAGGGTGAAAGGGAGCACTCTTACAGATTGTGTCTTTTTATTGTCAGTGTCGTGTTAGTGCTGAGTAAGACCTGTTGATCTTTTTTGTTTGTTTGTTTTTATTGATTAGTAGTCTAGCTTTTTATCAAGAGCCAGAGTCTTACTCCACTTAGCAGGTCTTTCAGTAACTTTTGTGGATTACAGGTTATTTGCTTGGTTTGGAGTAAATTATGAACCATCCAGATGGTTCTGTCTGCACCTCCAAGTCAACATAGCAACGTCAGCACCCAACTATTTATTAAATTCTGTCAGTGCAACTCTCTCCAATCTATTCTCCACCTCTTTTTGTATCTGTTCTCTATGTACAACTGCCATCGAGTTTGGGTTCTAATTATTTCTTCTTTTTTTTTGGAGGTATTGTTCATGTACAGTGAGTTCTAATTATTTCTTAGACTACTGCAAAAGTCTTGTACCACCATTTTGAGAGATATCCTACCCAGTAACCCTCTCAACATCTTATTCCTCTCTGTTCCCCCCTAACTTGAGCCTTCAGTGGCTCTCGATTGCTTGCAGAGTCCGTATTTCATGTTCCTCTCCAGTACAGCTTAGCAGGACATTCTGATCTCCTGGTACTCTATGACGTGGACCAGACATGCCCGGCCTGTTGGGCACTTGACTGTCTGTTGAGCAAGGCCTGTACACTCTTCATGGTGCACCTTTCCCTTCTGGAGTTCATGTCCAGTACCATCTCCTCTGAGACTTTTCCTTGCTGACGTTACTGTGATCTAAACTCTGCAGTGATGTACACTGTGTTTGTACATGTTATATTTCTGATGATTCTCTGTATGATGGCTGCTTGAACGTTTCCTCTGTTTCCTCTCCTGTGATACAGTCTCATTCAGATGAAGCCCTGTGTGCCTTGTAGTGTTACAGCGCCTTTCTCTCTTATTGCTAACTCATGGCTGTTCCTTAACCATGGCTACCTCTGGCCTCACCTGCCATACTATTCTTTCACTTTATTTACAGCTGTAACACTGGCTTTAAACTGTTCTAACTTTGGGGCATTTTTATACATCTAATTTTTCTTTTGGCCATGTTGTGTGGCTTGCGAGATCTTAGTTCCCTGACCAGGGTTCTAACCTGTGCCCCTTGCAGTGGAAGCATGAAATCTTAACCACTGTACTGCGAGGGAAGTCTCACTCTCAGCCTGATCTTAACACAGCCTTTTTTCTTCTTCACATCATTTCAAGTCTTTGTTTCCATCTCGTTTCCTCAGAGACCTTCCTTTATCACCATATCTAAAATACCCTATTTCTGCTTTCTTCATGTTTATTTTGCTTATTAACATTCATTTCCTACTTAGAAGCTAAATTTCATGAGGATAATTACTGTGTCCTATTCACTGCTGTAACCTCCACACTTAGAGTAGTTTGGCCCAAAGAAGCTACCTAACTAGTATTTGTGGAAGGAATGTATGGATCATGCCTTCTCCGTGGTAGATGCTCAGGAGATATTTTGTTGAATTAAGACTTAAGTTTATTGACTTGAGATACAACCATGGGGTATTGTTACTGCATTTGTCTACGTGACCCAAGACCTCTGACTTGGGAGAGTGGAAAATTGTAGGTTCTTTTAAAATTCTTTGATTGAGTATTGGGAAAGGATAGAGGAGCAAGGCATAGGTGGATCACTGTCATAGAAGTGTTGAGGCCTGGGGCAAAATACGAAGTTTTAGGACATTGGTAAGCCATGAAATTAAAAGATGCTTACTCTTTGGAAGGAAAGTTATGACCAACCTAGATAGCATATTGAAAAGCAGGGACATTACTTTGCCAACAAAGGTCCGTCTAGTCAAGGCTATGGTTTTTCCAGTAGTCATGTATGGATGTGAGAGTTGGACTGTGAAGAAAGCTGAGCTCCGAAGAATTGATGCTTTTGAACTGTGGTGTTGGAGAAGACTCTTGAGAGTCCCTTGGACTGCAAGGAGATCCAACCAGTCCATCCTAAGGGAGACCAGTCCTGGGTGTTCATTGGAAGGACTGATACTGAAGCTGAAACTCCAATACTTTGGCCACCTCATGCGAAGAGTTGACTCATTGAAAAAGACCCTGATGCTGTGAGGAATTGGGGGCAGGAGGAGAAGGGGATGACAGAGGATGAGATGGTTGGATGGCATCACTGACTCGATGGACATGAGTTTGGGTAAACTCCAGGAGTTGGTGATGGACAGGGAGGCCTGGCGTGCTGCGATTCATGGGGTCGCAAAGAGTCGGACACGACTGAGCGACTGAACTGAACTGAAGAGATCTAGAAGTGTTGGGGAGTTTAACACGAAGAGTATGCGAAAGGGATTTTCCTTGCCTTTTTGTATTTGGTGACTCATCATAAGTCAGATAGAGCTACACCATGGTCTTCAGCTTGCTGTGTTCCAGAAGCTGATGTGATTCAGGTTAGGTTCTGGTCATTTGCCTTGGAAGTGAGGCTGTATGGGTGGGGTAGGTGACTGAGGATTGGGATGGTTGGCAAGGAGAAGGGGAGTAGAGATTTAGGGTGAAGAGGGGAGAAAGAAGACAACCAGATCCTTAACCAAAGAGTGAGCTGAAATTCCAGAATTGATTTTACCTTCCAGGTATGTCTAGGCAGTGTCTTTGGGAGGCCATTTTTTGGTATAGTCTATCCAACTGAAGCACAGTAGCACATTTTAAGAAACCTTACATCAAAAAATCCTGTTGAATTAAATGGTTATTTTAATGGAAAAAAGGGAGTTTGTGCTACAGAATTTCACACTTAAAATAGTAGTTAACTTTTTTTTTCCCTTAGGAATTTAGTGAATAAAAGCATATAAAAAATGGTTTAGTGTTATTTACTTAAAGCTTAAAAACATTAATATCTAATTTGACTGTTTTAAGTTTTTGTACTCAAGTTAGGGCTTCCTCCAGAAGCATGGACTTCTTGTGTATTATCTATCCCCTTTATCAGTCATTGTTAGCATTAACAAAGCACAAAGCCTCTCGAACAAAAGGGCAGTGAGTGGCCTTTAAATTTTTTTTCTGAGAACTGACACGCTGGTTTCACCGATTATAATCCTAGATATTGCAAATCATGTACCCTGTAATTGGAAAGTGATAGTTCATGTAAAAATTCTCTGCTGTAGGAAAAATGTCTCTATTGACCTGAATTTACTAAGTGTAAGTTGAGATTGGGTCAGGTTCTGGTCCTAACAGCTGATCATGACCTTTGGTGGGTCACTTAACATCTGTACTGTCAGGGAAATGGGGACAGATGGGATGTTAGGGTAGAACTCAGTGTTTCTTAACTAGGGGTATATATCAGAGAGCCCAGCTTTTTATTCCAGACTGCTGAATCAGGAGCCTAGGCATTCATTTCAGCATTGTTAAACCTGCTGGGTAAAACTGTTGGTAAGTGTTTCTTAGTCCCCCAAAACGTGGAGGACTAAAGACTTTTATTTTTGTTGCTAAAAATATTCATCAAAATATTTTCAGCTCCATTCATGTATGAACAGAAATCTTACTTTGATTTTGGTTTTTAGAACATAAAACTGAAATTGTGATTGGCCTGCTTTTATTTCAGGTTTTGTAGAATTCATGAAGGTGGTTGAGTTTAGAGTTGGGGATTGAGTAGCCACTAGGGGTCCCCCTCTGGTGAGTTATAAAGTTTTCATTGGCTCTTGCTGATGAATCTTCCAAATACCATGTAAAGGCATTCATTTATCTACTGAGCTTTATTTTACCAGTTAGTTTTCTCGAAAGCTCAGTTTCTTCTTATCTTATGCTCTGATTGTGAATCTTAATATAAACTTGCAGTAACGGAAGTGATAGATGGTCTGCGGTACCTAATATGTACTTGGCAGAGCTCCTGTGGCAAGGATACCTGATGGCATGTAGACCACCTGGCTTAGAATGCTAAAGTTAGTTACTTTGTATGGGACATTGTTGCTTGAGTAGCAGGTAGAACTTGGAGTTCGGAGTTCTTTTATAGAAAGTTTAAAAAGCCCCTTTAAGTGTTAGGCTAATTTTAATTTCTTTTTGCTCACTTTCATACAGGCTAAGTTTGCTCTACTGTGATGAGAATTGTTACTTGCGCTTTGTAGACTCTGGAAGGGAAGAGTCAGCTGGGCCTTTTGAATCTTAAAAGCAACTGTTGGAAGAGTAAGACACTTGTGCCTAGACTGAGAATTTCTCCCCTTTATGACTGATATAGTCATATGAACACATTACTGTTACTATTCAGGGAGAAATTTCTGCTTTAAAAATGTCTCAGCCATTATAGAACTAACTCTGCATTCTAGAACTGCATATGTAGTCTGGGTCCCTCCTGGGAAAGTAGATGAGGAATCTTGAAGACAAAGCTCTTTTCCAAAGGAGCACAGTCTAAGCACAAATATACTCTGTGTGTAAAAAGCCAAGTTGATTTTCCAGTATGCTATACATATTGAGCGGAGAAGGCAATGGCAACCCACTCCAGTACTCTTGCCTGGAAAATCCCATGGGCGGAGGAGCCTGGTAGGTTGCAGTCCATGGGGTCGCTCAGAGTTGGACACGACTGAGCGACTTCACCTTTACCTTTCACTTTCATGCATTGGAGAAGGAAATGGCAACCCACTCCAGTGTTCTTGCCTGGAGAATCCCAGGGATGGGGGAGCCTGGTGGGTTGCTGTCTATGGGGTCGCACAGAGTTGGACATGACTGAAGCGACTTAGCAGCAGCAGCATACATCTTGAGATACTATGGTCAAGGCATGATCCTGAGACAGTAAACATGGATAGTAATGCATAAGGAGGAAATGACAGCTGTTCCCCCGAGCAAGGCTTGTGGGAAGAACGTGAGGACATAATGTTGCATATTCTCTCTCCCTGTTGCAGGTCGAGTTGTGTTTAGAGTGCATCGAATGGGCCAAATCAGAGAAGAGAACTTTCTTACGCCAAGCTTTGGAGGTATGTGCCTGAGTTAGTACTGATCTCAGGTCTCTAGACGTTTGACAGACTGTGAATATAAATAACACCATCCTGATCAAAAGTATTTTCAGCAGCTTTGTATTATCTGTGCACCCAAAATGGTGAGTAGTAGACCTGCTCGTGTGAATTACTCTGGTTGAAGCTTTGATACAGACTTGCTGCTTGGCTCAGAAAAGTAAGCAGCAACGTGGTTTAGTCACTGGCTATAATAGGAGATAATATCATGGGCTAGATGATTTTTTTTTAGGCTGAATTTGATGCTATCATCAGGACTTGAATATTCAGCAGTAACAGTTCTGTGACTGTCAATCTTTGATTTCTTTCTTTGGCTTTTTTTCTCCCTTTTCCATCAGTCAATGCCTTTTCTCTTTCCTAGGCAAGACTGGTGTCTTTGTACTTTGATACCAAGAGGTACCAGGAAGCATTGCATTTGGGTAAGTAAGCTGGTGGAAGCTAGTAAAGTGTCTTAGCTGGCTCTGTATATGTGTGTGTGCGCGCACGCTCAGTCATATCCGATTCTTTGCGACCCCATGGACTGTAGCCCACCTGGCTCGTCTGCCCGTGGAATTTTCCAGGCAAGAATACTGGAGCATTGCCATTTCCCCCTCCATCTTAGCTGGCTAAATGAATGTATTCTGAACCTGGGTACTCTTATTAGTTATGTATTAATAATTTATATTCTGCCTATATCTTAGAAGATTTAAAGTGGCTTACAATTACTGAATCTGTCATGGAAAAATGGCATTTAGAAGTTCTAAGAAACTGTCAACATTAGAGAACAAAAAGGTGAAACTGCAAGTATTTATTGACCTTTAAATTTACTATATCTGTTTATAATTATCATTAAAATAAATTTTAAAGATCAAAAAATTAACTGGATGTAAATACATACAGGAAACCTAAAGTGGGCCAGCTAAAGGCTTCTTTTGGCCTTTAAGCACCCTAAAATCTTTGCCTGCTGCTTTTAAAAAAATTAATGGATATAGCTGGACTATTTTCTCCAGGTGGAAGAACATGACTTTCATGATCTATTAAGTTGAAAAATTGCCAGTATGTAATTCTTATCCTGCGGAAGTGCTATTTTCATATGGTTCTAACAAGTAGCATTAAAAAAAAAAAAAAACTGCTTTAATAGAGATATAATTCACAGACCATAAAATTCACCCTTTGAAAGTGTACGGCCAGTGATTTTTAGTCTATTCACAAAGTTGGGCAACTGTCACCACTACCCGATTTCAGAACATTTTCATCACCCTAGAAAGTAACCTTGGATCCATCAGTTGTCACTTCCTGTTAATCCCCCATTCATTCTCTCTGTGTGCCCATCATCCCAAGGCAATCACTAATTAGTTTTTGCCTCTGTAGATTTGCCTTTTCTGGACATTGCACATAATGGAAACACACAGTGTATGGTCTTTGTGATTGGCTTCTTTCTCTAGCATGCTTTCAGTGTTCATCTATGTTGTAGCATGTAGCAATGCTTCATTCCTTTTTATTGCTAAATAGTACTCCATTGTACTATATTATCCCTTCATCAGGTTGATGGACACTGAGATTGTTTCCACTTTTTGGCTGTTATGAGTGCTGCTATAAACAGGTTTTCTGTGGACATGATTTTCTTTTGGGTATATACCCAGGAGTAGAATTCCTGGAATATAGTGACTCTCTTTAGCTTTTGAGGAACAGCCAAACTGCTTTTTAAAGTGGCCACACTATTGTCCATTCTCACCAGCAATGTATGAGGAGAGTTCCAATTTCTCTGCATCCTCACCAACACTTGCTGATATTGTCTGTTTTTAACTTAGCCATCTTAGTGGGTGTGAAGTAGTATCTCATATTGGTTTTGACTTACATTTCCCTATTGACTATGCCAAAGCCTTTGTGTGGATCACCACAAACAGTGGAAAATTCTAAGAGATGGGAATACCAGACCACATGACCTGCCTCTTGAGAAACCTATGTGCAGGTCAGGAAGCAACAATTCGAACTGGACATGGAACAACACACTGGTTCCAAATAGGAATAGGAGTACATCAAGGCTATGTATTGTCACTCTGCTTATTTAACTTCTATGCAGAATACATCATGAGAAACGCTGGGCTGGAAGAAGCACAAGTTGGAATCAGGATTGCCGGGAGAAATGTTAATAACCTCAGATATGCAGATGACACCACCCTTATGGCAAAAAGTGAAGAGGAACTAAAAAGCCTCTTGATGAAAGTGAGAGGAGAGTGAAAAAGTTGGCTTAAAGCTCAACATTCAGAAAACGAAGATCATGGAATCCAGTCCCATCACTTCATGGGAAATAGATGGGGAAACAGTGTCAGACTTTATTTTTTGGAACTCCAAAATCACTGCAGATGGTGACTGTAACCATGAAATTAAAAGACACTTGCTCCTTGGAAGGAAAGTTATGACCAACCTAGGTAGCATATTCAAAAGCAGAGATATTACTTTGCCAACAAAGGTCCGTCTAGTCAAGTCTATGGTTTTTCCAGTAGTCATGTATGGATGTGAGAGTTGGACTGTGAAGAAAGCTGAGCACCGAAGAATTGATGCTTTTGAACTGTGGTGTTGGAGAAGACTTGAGAGTCCCTTGGACTGCAAGGAGATCCAGCTAGTCCATTCTAAAGGAGATCAGTCCTGGGTGTTCTTTGGAAGAAATGATGCTAAAGCTGGAACTCCAGTACTTTGACCACCTCATGGGAAGAGTTGACTCATTGGAAAAGACTCTGATGCTGGAAGGGATTGGGGGCAGGAGGAAAAGGGAATGACAGGATGAGATGGCTGGATGATATCACTGACTCGATGGATGTGAGTTTGAGTGAACTCCGGGAGTTGCTGATGGACAGGGAGGCCTGGTGTGCTGCAATTTATGGGGTCGCAAAGAGTCGGACACAACTGAGCAACTGAACTGAATGACTAAATTAATGATGTTGAGCCTGGGGAAGAAAAGGGGTATTTGGAGAACATTAGTATATCCTAATCTCTTTGCTTTCCCCACCAACCCTAGTGCCTCATGTTTCTTGTGCAGTCTTAGGATTATTGGACAGGCATAGAGTGAGATCAAGTGCCTTTCTGAACTGGATAAGTAATTTCAGCATTTTCTGGGTGGGGATTCCCACTTTATTTGAATCTTAGGAGTAAGCTCATAGCATTTTTGGCTGTAATGTCTTGTATGCAGAAAGGTTTCAAACAGATTTGTGTTTCTCTTTTGGAAAACAACTCCTTAGCAGAAAATTTAAATCTTATGAATAGATAACCTCTTTTATAGTTCAGGCAGGTTTCTTTATCCTGAGTGTTCTTATAAGGGTGAGAGAGGTAAATAGTACGGTATTAAAGTATTAAGATTGTAGCTAACAAAGGGGTATCTGTGTTTTCTTTCTCTAGGTTCTCAGTTGCTTCGGGAGTTGAAAAAGATGGATGACAAAGCCCTTTTGGTGGAAGTACAGCTTTTAGAAAGCAAAACCTACCATGCCCTGAGCAACCTGCCAAAAGCCCGAGCTGCCTTAACCTCTGCTCGAACCACAGCAAATGCCATTTACTGCCCCCCTAAATTGCAGGCCACCTTGGATATGCAATCAGGTAACACCCTTAGAAACTCATGTGATGTTTTCTTAAAGCTCGTCTTACCTCACAGGTGGAAGGAATGGGGAGTTGGGACTGAAGAGTAAAATTGGTTGTTTTGGCTCAGGTTTCCTCAGGGAAACCAGTTGGAAGGCTACCCCTCTAACTAGCTGCCCCCCATCCTCTTCACTTGCTATGAACTGCCTAAATTATATTAAGAACTTGCTTATCTGTGGTTGAACAGGCAACCTGATTGTTGGCACCAGCATCCTAGAGAGGTCTCACTTAGGTTTTAGAAAGCTCTTCCTTCTCTTCCATCTTTGTCAGTTACTCAGGATGGTAACTGAGTATCACTTCTTTCCAGGACTGGACTAACCCAAGTGTCTTGACAGTTGGAGACCTTTGTAAAGCATGCTGGACTTTTCTAAAGGACCTCATATCAAGGCTGAGGAAAGGACTCCACCCCCAACCCCCACCCCTACAGGAGAGTGTAGTGAATTGCCTTCTTATGGAGTGTGGTAATTGGGCTGGCAGGCCATGGATTGGCAGTAGATACTTGTAGTCAGCAGCTTTTATTAGTTATGGTTTATTATCATTGTTGAAGGGTGTTGGGATTGGAGGCAGAGGACTAGTTTAAGGCAGAGGACTAGTTTAAGGCCTGGTGTTACCTCTTTGCAATCTTTGTTTTCACATAAAATTGTAAGAGGGAGATAACAGCTCCCAGGTGCTTGCCTCTCAGGTATTATAAATGTCAGTTGGCATGTTTTGTCATTCACGTGAAGAGCAGAAGCTCTAGAAAATGGCTTTTCTAGGTTGAAATTTTAGTTTTGCGAATTTCTAGCTGTGTGATTGGGCAAGTTACTTAATTTATCTTTAGTTCATCCTAAAAATGGTGATGATAATTGTACCCCCTTACAGGATGGTGGTGAGGAGTAAATGAGATGATGAATGTAAGCTCTTATCACAGGGCCTGGCTTTGACCAAAACTGGCACTTTCCTGAAGCTCTTTCCTCATGGTCAGGAGCTGAACTTGCATCATGTTTCTCAGAGCAGATAGAGGCCATTTTTATGTGCACCTTCTTTATTTCTCTCTCCTCCCTAGAATTTGTATCACTGTCTATTTTTACCCGTTATTAAGTGTGATCCTTCTGCCTGCCTTTATAAAAGTCTTCAGTTTTCCAAGTCCGGTTTTTTGTCTCCACTGGGATCTTCCTCTCAGTCTTTGAACTACCCCAGCTGAAAAATCACAGTCCTTTGTCCTTTTAAAATTTCTGTCTTCTCCTTTTCAGTCAAGCTTATTGGAAAAGCTGGAAGAATATCATTACTTTGGTGTCCTTTGATTCCTTGCAAGACAGTTAATGCCCTGTAATCTCTGACTTTCGTGGAGATTGGACACTGCTGAGCACTCCAGGCTTCTCTGACAGCAGTGTCTCCTCGGCTCTCCTCCCTTGACTTGTCCTCAGTCTCTCTTCCCTCTGTCGTCTCTCGAGTGTGGGTGTTCCTCAGTGTTGTTTTCTTAGTCCTTTTCTCTTCCTGGTCTCCCTTTCTCCTGTCTCATCTCATATTTTCCCGTGGCTTTAGTTACTGCGTAACACACAAATGGCCTCCTCATCCAGATTTCTGGTAGCTTCTCTCTCCCGAATTCCATACCTAAATGTTCTGTAGATCTGAATCTCAGCACATCAGAACCCAAAATTATTATTTAACTCTTCCCCTCAAACTATTCTTTTCTACGTTTCCTATTTTCATCAGTGGTATAATTACTGACTCAGGTGTTCAGGCTGTTCTCTTTGGAGTGGTTTGGATTCCCTTCCTCTTCTTCACCCTTCATATCCAGTCAGTCACCGGATGAGGTTGAGTCTGTCTCTACGTCTGCCTTTTCTTTTCCATCTCTGCAGTCACTGCTCTCATGAATGCCGTTGGACCACTGGCATGGTCTTTTCACTGCCCTGAACATCCCTGTCACTTCCCGATCCATCTTGCTTACTGGTCTCATTTTTTTGGAAACACAAATCTGATCATGTAAATCCAGTGCCTCTGCATTATCCTCTTTTAACAGTGCATTCTAAAGGAAGGCATTCTTTCTACGCTTATCTATGGTTTCAGTCCTAGTCACCAAATGACTTCCTGTGTTCTGCTTTTGTGTATTCTCTGCTTGGAATTCCCCTTTCCGTCTTGTCCCCTTGACAAAGTCCTGTGCATCCTTCTAGATCCAGCTTGCATGTCTCCTTTATAAACCCTGAGTGCCTTCTTCACTTTGGACTTCCTTGTGAAATGTGTATTCTTTGGTATGTATTACGATACTAATCTCCTCCTGTCTGTTTTGATGACTGCTGTGAGACTCTGAGCTGCTTCAGCACCTTATTCATGTTTATTTCCTCTGTAACAGCTATATCAGTGCTTGGCAAATGGTGGGCCCTTGTTAATATTGGTGTTGAATGAGTAACAGGCTAGTTTTTTGTTTTTTGTTTTTTTAAAAGTCCTATGCCAGTTCCGATGGTTATAGTCCTCATGTGGTGTACATTTGCTAATGTGTTTGAGAATGCAGTATACCAGTTCTTGGGCCTTATTTTACTTTTTTTTTTTTTTAATACCAGTCTTATTTTTCATCTGGTCTATTCTAGCTTTAGACGGGGAGGAAAGGAAAATGGGCATTTGTCTCATTGAATTTGGCAGTGTTAATAATAGTTTGCTGGATATTTTTGAGGGACATCTGCTTGGCTACAGAGCAGGGTGGGTTTTCTCCAGGCCCCTGTGTGCTTAGTTGCTCAGTCGTATCTGACTGTGTGCAACCCCATGGACTGTTTCTAGCCAGGTTCCTCTGTCCATGGGGATTCTCCAGGCAAGAATACTGGAGTGGGTTGCCATGCCCTCCTCCACGGGATCTTCCCAACGAAGGGATCGAATCCAGCTCTCCCTCATTGCAAGCAGATTCTTTACTGTCTGAGCCACCAGGGAAGTCCCCAGGCCTCTATAGTTAAGTATAAGGGCCTGATTCCTGTGGCCGCTAAACAGGAGGCTTTCTGGGTAAAGTAAAAGCCCTGGGTATGGCACATACCACTCAGTAGTGGTTATCAAGTAGAAGTTCCCAACTGGTGTGCCAGGCACACAGGTATATGACAGGTGAGTCAGAAACATGGATCCCCTGGGGTCATATATGAGCAGTTTCATCCTTTTACTCCAGAATACTGAGTACTTTCTTCTGCACTTTGCTGTGAAAAAAATGGGGAAGTTCTGAGGTGGACACATGGATGGGGCTGAGGCAGGGTTAGAACTGATACAGAGAATCTTAGGCTTAGCCTTTCAAGCTAGAAAGTACTATTTTTCATGTCATCCCAAGTGATAGCATAGGTTGGTAATAATTGCAGGTTCAGTCAAAGTTAGGCTTATTGGGAGCAAGCCAGCTTCTAAACAGCAGAGAATTGGTTAGATAAAAATAAGTAGCATATTAACCTAAAGAAATACTGCTTAACTGTGTACAGTTAGGTTCATGAATTTGGCATTATATGAAATTCATGTATTGACTGCATCACAGCAAAAGTATATCTATAAAATTGTAAATGACCAGTATCTGGAATGAGACTATATAAGAGGTTGGATTTTTTTTTTTTTCCCCCCTCTCATGAAAGCTGCTTAAAAATACCAAGCTTAGAAAAGTTATCAGAAAGAAATGGTTGATGTTATTAAAGCCAGTAATTTGGGCAGAGCAGGGAGAGATGTTTGGGTCGCCTTTCTGACTTGTGAAGATAATGTCATGGAGAGTGAGCATGGCCTGTCTAGTGGTTCCAAAGGATGGTGGGACTGCTGTGGTGAGGAGACGCATGAGGACCATATGTGGCTTTTAGGATCCCCTTTAGTTGGGTCTCTAACTTGTTTGGGATTAGTATTGGTAGATGATTGAACTGGGAGTTCAAAGACCTGGGCTCTAATCTCAGCTTTGCCACTAGATGGCAGTGACTTTGGGCAGGTCTTTTAATTCTTCCCTGACCACATCAATAAGTAGATGAGGTTGGGATAGATTTTTGAGGCCCTTCTCAGCTGTGATATTTTATGGTTTTGTTACTTCATATGGTTCTTACCCTTTTCTTTTCAATGCCCAGGTATTATCCATGCAGCAGAGGAGAAGGATTGGAAAACTGCATACTCATATTTCTATGAGGCTTTCGAGGGTTATGATTCCATCGATAGCCCCAAGGCCATCACATCTCTGAAGTATATGTTGCTGTGCAAAATCATGCTCAACACGTAGGTATACATTAACTTGGGGGTATGAGCTCTCAGGTCCTTGGTCTAAGATTTTCTGCCATGTCAGGATAGCTTGGGCAGGGAGATCGGCCAGTTACAGAAGCAGTGGCTGCCACCTTGTGGGGTGCATAAGGTGGAGTGGGAGGATCAAAGCTAATCTAGAGCACTCTTCCTTCCTAGTCTTTTAGAACTGGGGAGACAGACTTGAGAAATATCCTTCCCAGCCCCTTGGAGTGTTCTCCTCAGCGTGCAGTTCTGTCCAGAGAGTTGCTGAGCACTGGGCAGAGGGCCGGGAAATGGCTTATAGAGCAGCACCAGCCACTAGGCCTCCCGGAATGGGGGGTGGCAGGAGAGGTTAGGGAAAGGCTTGAAAAAGGGCGACAGCGCCAAGTGTGGGCAGCTCGATGTCTCAGTGTTTTATAAAGAATTCTACAGAATTTTTCCACGTTTCTTTTTTGGGAATACATGAGATACTGACTGGGATTCTTTTTTGGATCTTGGGATTAAACAGAGCTTGTGTTTTTATAAGATCTGTTATACTGGGATTTGATCTATAAAGTCATTTTGCATAGCCTTTTTTTTTTTTTTTGCCACGCTGTGCAGCTTGTGGGATATTTCCCCAACCAGGGGTTGCACCTGGGGCCACAGCAGTGAAATTAGGACTCCCAAGTCCTAATTATTGGACTGCCAGAGAAGTCCCACTAGGCCTTTCTTTTTTAAGTTGAGTTTTTCTGCTTTTCAGCAGTGAGCCCAGAGTGGAGAAAGCCTCGCTCCTATGGTGTGAGGGGTGTATGGATTTACAGGTGGGGGTTGATTACCTCTGTGGGCAGAGTCTTTTCACAGAAGAAATTTGCCTAAAAATAGAAACATAGCATCCTAGAGCAATTGACCAAGTCTGTCTGTTTTTTCTAGCCCAGAAGATGTCCAGGCTTTGGTGAGCGGGAAGCTTGCACTTCGGTATGCAGGGAGGCAGGTAGGGGACGCCTTGACTGCAGTTTCGATCTCTGCTCACTCTGAGTGTGTGGTCAGTCACGGTGCTCACTGATCCCGTGCTCTTCAGGTCGCCATTCTGCTTTTCATTCTGCCCTCCCCCGCTTATGTTCGTCAAGCTCCTTTAGTATAATTCCTGTACTGTTAGTTCTGGGCCTGAAAAGTCAGTGTTTGGTGCTCTTGTGGGTATCAGGTGGTTTGAGGAACTTAACTCAGAATTGAACTGTAGCATTTATAGTGGGTAGGTTGCATCTGGCTTCAACCAGAAAGTATATCTCCTATGAGCTTGGCTTGAAAATTGAATGTATGGAATACTACTCTTTAAGACAGTGGAGCCGGGTAAGGTCAGTTGCACATGTCCTTCAGAGAGGTTGGGTTAGATTACCTGGTGCAGAAACTAGGATTGATGGCTCACTTGAGGGCTTCTCACATCCATGCCTTCCCACTCATTTCCTGAGTTTGGGTGGTTGGTAGCCCTGTGTGAGATGCCTTATATGCCTGAGCGGGTAAGAGTGCTCTGGGTAAAGATGTCTCAGATGTGTGCATCATCACTTCTGTGTATTTTGCTTGATTATCACTAGGAAGTAAAAGTAATCTTTCTAGGTTTTGAGTGCAGTTGTATCTGCAGAAACATTGGCCATCTCACTATATCTTTGACGGAATGTCCACTGCAGACGATCTCTTCCATCTATACAAATGGCCCTGATTGACTTTTCATCAGAAGAAGTTTCAGATCAGCTCCTCATTTTGACCAAAAGGATATTGGTTATTACCGTAATGAAAGATTCACTGTCATATCTAGAATTGGAGTTAAGGAGGTGGGCCAAGAGAGGTGAAGTGTCCAGAACATAAGGGCAGGTAACTAGTACAGGTGAAGTCAGACTTTGAGCTTGGGTCATCTGGCTCTGAGTTTCAGGCTATTCTCATCATTTTTCAGTCTGTAGGACAGATCCTGGGAACAGACTCTACTAATGATGAGTTTTGCATCATTTTTAAAGTCTGCTGTAGAAGACACTACCTTCCTTGTTTAAGTACAGAGGCTGGTACCAGAGGAGTTCCTTCTTGTTCTTTGTACCTTGATGACAGTTTTCGAGCAGGAGTCGGGCCCACCTTTCAGATGATGAATGTTGTAGATTTCTTGCTGAGTGCAGACTTACTAGCTTGGTCAGGTGTCTTGTATAACCAGATTAGAGGTTGCCCCTCAACTGTTGATTATACCTTCATCACTCTGGGGTTTTAACATTCAGTGTAATATGTAGAGTTTTGATGCCTCAATCCCAATGAAAGTAAATCTTGGCTTATGTCCTGCACCAAACCCAGCAGAGTGAGTTTTGATAAAGCACAAGGTGTGATCAAGTCTCAGGGCAGGAAGGCACCTGGCCGGGGGTGTAGGTAGGGAATCTTGGAGGAGGGGGAAAGAATTCACACCTCTCTGGCCATTTTCCCTTTTAGCTTCTCATCTTTGGAGAATGCTTTATCAAAGCCTTTCTTTTGGGAAAACTTGGTACTTCCTGGTGTCTTCATGTCACTTCTGCTTTTGGAGGGAAACTGGCACACAGTGGTACTCCATTCCTCTGGCTTCTCTTCCAGGCCTCTGGAGAAGAAAAGTCATGGGGCAGGTTCTTCCTTCCAGCCAGGAATTGTGTGGATGAATCACGTTTCTTATGACCTGTGGAGATGTGAGTGTGCGGGATAGATCACTGTCACTCTTTTTCTCTTTATTCTTAGACAGAAGCATTAAAATGTGTGGCTCAGGCGAGCAAGAACAGATCACTGGCAGATTTTGAAAAGGTAAGCATGGTATTGGGTTGCTAGGGAACCAGGTGGAGAAGAGGGGCATTTAAGTACTTAAAATGTTTTTTCATCTTTAAATGCTTGCAGTTTCACAGGAAGTTGTAAAGATAGTACAGGGTGATCTCAGGTCCCATTCACCCAGTTTTCCCCAATGGTTGCATCTTAAATATCGTACAGTATCAAAACCAGGAAGTAGAGACTTGGTGGTCCAGTGGCCAAGACTCCCAATGCAGGGGGTCCAGGGGGCCCAGGTTCTATCCCTGGTCAGGGAACTAGATCTGTGCCATAACAAAGACCCAGTGCAGCTAAAATAAACAAGTAAACATTAAGGAGCCCAGAATTAACAACTCTTCTCCCCACCCCCAAGAAGTAGTTAAGTGAAACTGTACTGTACAGTGAAACTTGAGTTGTGAGATCTCATTTATATACAGTACATTTCAGTTTCAGAAAGTTTTGTCATTGTTCTTGCACTTGATTTTTCACAACAAACCTATTACCTCCATTTTATGCTTGGGGAAGCCGGGATTTAAACAGAATGCCTGAGTCGCATAGCTCACTTGCGTCAGGGTCTGACACAGGCACCGCGCGACATGGTCTTAGATGTTCCTTCAGCTCCAGAAATGCCAGGTTTGCCTCTCCTCTGTGGACATCGGTTGTGATGTGTGCATCTGGGCTGAAAGACTCTTCCTTAGGATGAAATTCTAGGCTTACTTAGCCTCCTATGCCTTTTGCTCAATGTTTGCGAAGGTTTGGAAAGGGAGAAAAACCTGTATAAGCAGTAGGGTGAGACTTACACTTTTCTGAGTCTCCTTCCTGTTAATCTGAGTATAAAGACCAACTTAATAAAAACAAACCTAGATCCAGGAAGAAAAACAGAAACTAGCCATTGTGGCTCTCTGACTGTCCCCAAGGTTCATCATCTTCCTTGAGGTTTCTTGTCAATTTCATTTCCTTACTTGGCTTGATTTGCTTGCTTCCCTTCACACGTTAAAGCACAGCTAAATGAGGCGGGATACTGAAGAATATTATTAAAGATAAATAGATCACATACATGAATAAACAAAGAGTTCAGATAATTTTATCCCCAAATTTGGATGGAACATTTCTAGCAGGGGTTTAAAAAAAGGACCACAATCAGATATTTGGGAAACACTAGGGCTAACAAAATTAGAAAGGGACTTTGTTTTCTGGTACCTGCAGCTATATAGTGCTGATATTCCTTATAAAACCCTAAGAGCTAGCTGTGGAATTCAGCATTTCCCATTATTTAGCATCAGAATTCCCCCGCTCCCACTGCCTTGGAGGCTGTGTGTGTTCTGTGAAACCCATATTGAAAACTGCTTGTGCAGTGAATTTGGCTTGTAGGCCGAGCTGCTCGTGGGGCTTGCGTGGTTTGAGTGGTCAGTGTGAGGCTTTCAGACAGAAACATGGTGTCTAGGGTAGGCTCCATCTTTCATTTCCTTGTGTTCCTTGTCTTCTGCCTCCATGGCGGTTCCTTCATTTCTGCAAACCCTCCAGGCCTCTTGCGTCGAGCGTGTAATTACAGGGCCAGCACACTCCGTAGGAAGCCACAAGTAGCATGGCTTTCAGCCCTCCTCTGTGCCCTTCTCCACTCTCTTGGCAGGCCCTGACAGACTACCGGGCGGAGCTCCGGGACGACCCCATCATCAGCACACACTTGGCCAAGCTGTATGATAACTTACTGGAACAGAACCTGATCCGAGTCATCGAGCCCTTTTCCCGAGTACAGGTAAGAACCTCCTGGGGACTCCAGCTCTTCTCTGGTGGGAGGGGGTTTCTAGCTCGGCTTCCTCACCGTTGCACCTTCCCTTCCCACACTCATCCAGATGGGAACTCGCCACCAAGGGTGTGCCTGGGAGTAGGCAGGAGACTCCCTAAGAGCTTGGGATTTTTATGACAGGGAACGAGAGTTGAGGAGAGGGATGGTGTGGGGTGGAGGCTGGTGGGGTCGTCCCTGCTTGTTTTCGGTTCAGTCTCCTCCCTGCTCTTGCAGTCACCGTGTATGTGGTAAATGCTCTCTCCTCTGGGCTTGTGGGACAGGAGTATGGTCATTGTAATGACGCAGGGTAGGCAGATGGACCAGGCACGGGTAAAGAGGATCTGGCCCTGACATTCAGCTGGCATCCAAGATAGAGCATTACCCTCATCCCAGTATTAGAGGCAAAAGTAAAACTTCCCGTGTTGGTGTCTTTTTACCTTTTCTTTTAGATCGAACACATATCTAGCCTCATCAAACTCTCCAAGGTAAGGAGTCCTGAGCTTGTCTGGAGGGTGGGGATGGGGAAGGGCGCACGTGGAGGGGCTGCTGTTGACACCTACCAGGCCTTATTGGAAAGCTCCCCAACCTGCTGCTCAGTGGGGACTGGGGGCCGTGGGCTCAGAGTGGAGCTGCAGTGTTGCTGTTTCAAGCCACTTGCCCTAGGACCCTTTTATACAAGACTTTTGTGTCACTTTGCTGTCGGTAGATGGCTGATCCCCTTAATCATGTGCTTTGATTTTAGGCCGACGTGGAAAGGAAATTATCACAGATGATTCTTGACAAGAAATTTCATGGTGAGTAGCAGCCATACAGGCGAGGGGGCTGGTGGAGGTGATGAAGTGGTGAGGAGGCATCATGCTTTTGTTGATGTTGGATGACGATGCTCCGTTGTTTCCCTTGGTGGTGCCCTGGGATCCTTGCCCCCCTTATCCCTGTGATGAGAGCATATACTAAACATGCACAAATGGAACAGGAAGGTGACTTTGTTGCCTCTCCTTTCTGGAGAAAGTGAGGCAGCTAGGGAGCGGGCTGCATCTTCAGTGCTTGTGTGTCTAATCCTTGCTTTTACCTGGGTTCGCTTGTGTTTCCTGCAGGGATCTTGGACCAGGGGGAGGGTGTCTTGATTATTTTCGATGAACCCCCAGTAGATAAAACGTATGAAGCTGCTCTGGAAACAATTCAGAACATGAGTAAAGTGGTGGATTCCCTCTACAACAAAGCCAAGAAGCTGACATAGGTGAGTGCTGGCGCCGGGTCCCGCCTGGGCAGCGCTGTCTTCTGCCTGCTGAGACTGAACGCCTCCCGGTGGCCTCGCGGGCGGCTTCCCCAATTGACACTGCTCTGTCTTCTCTTGCAGAGTTGGATCTGTAGCGGTCCTTTGGAGAGTGTGTGTGGCGGGAGAGTGAAACCTTTGGGGAAAATGCTAGGAGATTCTTTTTTCTTTCTGTTCTACTTTTCGCTCGGAAAGTTTTTAAATCCTCATTTGGTGCATCTGTATTCCAGCCGATAGGTGTGCCAGTTTTCATGTAATCTTTACTGGCCCGACTTGGGAGTGGGGAAATTGCTTAAAAAAAAAAGAAAAAGAAAAAAAAAAGGTTATTCTAAATAAAAGGAAAAAGGCTTACACTACCTAAAGCTGTGCTCTCTGCCTCCCGGGAGAGGGCCGCCAAGCCAGGCGCTCCACCAGCCACCGGGGCTCCTAACCCACCCGCTGGGCGTCACCTTGCCTCTTCTTCCGAATTGGGTGTTTGCCTGACCATCAAAGTAACGACTTTTTATTCTGTTTGTACCGAACCAAAACAAACAACTGTGTATAGACTGCTCTTTTCTTTTTTATTTGAAAATGAGGCGTTTCGGTGTTCTGTCCCCTGCCATACGGCCCGTCCGCCTGCCCTTCCCCAACAGTGGCCCCAGCAGACTGGCCGAAGGTCCCGCCGCCGCCACCGCAGCAGCAGCAGCGCCTGCACGGCTCCGCGCAACCCGGGAAGGAATGGGACGTGGCTGGGAGCTCGTGCCCACCGTGGCCGCACGGGGAGCAGTGTGGGCCCTCAGGGGCCTGCTGTGCATGTGGCTCTTTTTAACACAGTAAACTAGGTTAGACGTCAGTGTTTTAATTGCCCCCCTCCTCTGCTCTTTTCTGTCTCTCCCTCCTTCTCGCCCCGGCCCTCCCCAGCCAGACGACCACCCCGGATCTCCTTCCCTTCCTTCTCTGCCCCCAGGGGAGGCAGGCTGTCTGAAACCCTTCAGCTTCTCTTCCCGTCCCACTGCTCCTCTCCTGCTGTCAGATGGATTTACTCCTTTTTTAAACAGTGAACGTTGGAAATGAGACTGTGGGGTGTGGGTTTCTTTTTTTCCCTCCTCTGAATTTTCGTTGTTGGGTTTTTGAGCAACCTCATGTCCCCCTCCCAGGGAGCGTCTTTATTTACCTCTTAGAAATGGGATGGATGGGAGGTAGAGCACTGTTTTCCGCATGCTTTGTCTTACGGTGAGATTATATAGCAAGGCTTTAATGCCATTTGGGCAGGTAAGCTTCTGCGCCTCTGTTGTGCTCAGCTGTATTCTCTTCTTCCTCTCATTTCCTCTCTCCCCTCTTTCTTCCTCTCCGCCGCCTCCTGCCTTCTTCCTTCCTGCTGCCTTCCTTTTATCTTTCTTTCCCTTTCTCAGATTATCCTTCCAGGTTTTCGTAATAAATTTATATTTTGTAAAAGGATTTTGTTGTACCAGGTTTTGCATCCTCACTGAATCTGACTGGCTTTTATTTTCCTCTCCAAAATCAGGTTTCTGTTCTCACCATCTTTCCCCATCATGTCCAGTCACTGTTTTGGTTTTGGCACCATCAATATCAAATGTACAAACGGTTCTTGCTAACCAACACCAGGTATATCTGATGTTCAGATGAGTTCCAATAAAAACAATTTTTTTTTTCAAAAAGTGTCCTTTCTTGAGTGCTGGAGGGCTTCTGATCAAGTCCAGACAGGTCAGTGTAGCCCTTGAGACTGGACAGAGCTCTGCTGTCTCAAATGTGCTCCATGGGAGACCTTTAGAGCCAGGGTCATGTGGAGAAGGTTGGTCTGTGAGGTCTGAAATGGGCACAGGGGCTCAGTTATCTTTGTTTTTCCAAGGCCTCGTGGTCCAGTGAGGACATGGGGTTTGGGTTGTAATATCCTATGAACCTGTTTCCTCACCTGCACAGCAAGGATGGTGTTTCCTCTGTGGGTAGTTGTGGGAGGGTTACTTGCAGTTAACAGAAGGGCAGGTGCCTGGAGAATCCTGGCATTCAGTTGTGGTTTAGTTTTAGTTTTTTTTTGGATCTTGTTCAAAAGCATTGATTTTCATCCTGCTCCTCAGACTCCTGTGGGACTCTGGGGCCACTGGGAGGAAGGGGTGAGCTCTAGCTGCCAACTCCAGTCCAAGCCACTCTCTGTCATATTTCAGTATGGTGTCTCTGTATAGTTTTACTTGAGGAGGAGTTGTGCTTCAATAAAGGGCTTTAAAAATATCCCAAAGGATCCAGGACCAGAGCAGGCGTGGGCAGTCCCAGGAGCTCAGAGCCTGTCCTCTGCTGCCTCGGTGTGTCTGCTGACTTCTCTAGACCTGTGCTGCCCAGTGTGTGGCTGCAGGCCCTGTGCGGCTGTTCAGCCCTTGAAATGTGGCTCGTTCAAACGGTGTCTTGCAAAAGTAAACAAACCAGAATACTTTGAAGAAGGTGAAAAAAGAATGAAAAGTTCATTGCTCAACTTCCTTTTTACATATGTTGAAATATTTTGTGCATTTATTAGGTTACATAAAATATACTATTAAAATTCACCTGTTTCACTTTTTAAATGTGGCTGCTAGAAAATACTGAATTAACTCGCTGGCTTGTGTTTGCGGCTCACATTACTATTACTGTTTTCCAGACAGCGCTGCTCTAGACCTCGCAGGACTGCTTCCTCTCCCAGGCCCCGATAAGCTGCATCCAGGTGCAGCTGAGAGGGTGGGGTGGCCCATGGGCTAGCCTGGGCCTGGCTCCCTCACTTAGGGGCCCTCCCTGGCACTAGGCTTCGCGGTGCCAGGGCTTCCTTGTGTGTTACTGAGATACTGATGGCGGTGGGAGCGGCTGAGGCCCTTGGGTCTGAAACCCTGCTGCAGGCTAGAGTTATGTAATCTGTGCTGCCCAGAAGGGCCACTAGATGCTGCTCTGTGATGCCTGAGAGAACAAAGCGCGACTTCCTCAGGAGCCAGGGCTGAGCCCGGCTTTATTGGAACCCTTTCGGGGGCTGGCTGGCTGGGGCGTTGACCTCCCTTCCTTGGGAAGGGGGCATGCAGAGCATGGGAACGCTCCAGGAAATCCTAGCTCAGCAGTGCATGTCCCAAGCGGGCTGGCCCTTCCGGCAGCTAGAGACAGACTATAGGATAAAGAGGCTGATGGATGGGGGTGGGATCTGGAGAGCTTCCCTGCAGTTCTCTGGTGAAGAGCGGGAAGAAAACAGCTGTGCATCATTCATCTGGGTCTGCCTCCTGGGTCCTTGATTCTGCCGTTTCGGGCAGATGGTTGCTCTTCCTTTCTTCTCATTTGGAGCAGTGATGGGGGCTTGAGGAGGGTGGTGGTGGGTTGGGTGAGCAGAGTGGTGTGGCTCCTCAAAACAGCGGGCTGCCGGGTGGACAGTGTTGTAGGGTTCTTCGGTCACAACAGCCAGTGTGCTGGCAGCGCCATCCCATTCATGCCCTGCTGCACACATGACTTCACCTCTGTCACACGTGAGGAGGTTGGGATAGTTCTGCCAAGAGCTCTTTTGGAAGGTATTAGGTGAGGGCTGACGAGACAAAGGCGAGAGAGGACACGAGAGTGGCCAGGCTGGAAAAGGCCCAGGCCAACGCGAGCTCCCATCATGGTTTGGGAAATAGGATGGAGTGAAGTGGAGCTGCCCAGCATGAACTGGAATAGTTAGAACTGAAATCTGCATGTATAGGTAGCAGGGTGGATCCAGATAATTCTAAGGGGTGGATTATAGGCTTAGAAATCAAAGCATATTTGGGAAAGTGGAAAGCATTTATTCCCTGCTTAACCATCCATAATCTGAAGGGGACACAGGAAAAGCAATGTGGTCACAGGCTAAGTCAAGAGCCGGGCCTCCACTAGAGGCAGAATGAAAAAAGGCTGGGGTCCAGCTTTGCCTTACGAAGAGTCATTGGGCCAGGGACCCGGAGGAGACTGATGCTCAGCTCCATTAGAAAAGCAGGTAGGGGCTGTTCCTTGAGGAGCGTTCAGAGGGAGGGGCACACCAAGCTAAGGGCCAGCCTTTACCTTCTAAGCTAAAATGACAGCTGCTGTGGATGTTTCTAAAGAGCACCACAAGAAGTAGCCTGAGTACCAAACATTGTGTTTCCACTGTATGGCCACCCAGGCCATTATTGACAGAGAAAACTCTGGGTAGTACTTTAGCAAATTCTAGTACTTTCTGATGATGTAGCATTGTTGTGACACCATATTTTAATACTGCTCAGGGCAATAGGCAGAGCTGACACAGGTTGCTGGAGTGGTCGGGGCATCTCTGGACTGCCACTTCCTTACCAGGTCCAGAAGTGGTAACTGGAATTAGGATATGGTTTAAGTCTCTCTTCTTTCCCAGGTTAGTGGTGAAATCTGAGTCAATCTCTACAACCAAACTAAAAGAGTAACAAGTGAAGAGCCGTTGTGAAGGGTTCTTGTTCTTTGTGAAAAGTTCTTATCAGAACCAGAATTTGACTCAGAATTTAATAATTTTAGGAGCACCGAGTCTTCAATTTATGCCCGCTTAGCATGAAAAATATTTAAGTCGGCAGATCAGAGGCTGGTTGAAGCAGGTGCTTCAGTTGTACTGTAACAGATAAAAAGGGCCAGTGGAAATTCTGAGGTCACATTCAGGATGGGCTCAGTATTCGTCTGTCTCTGGGGCAGTGACGGAGCCAGGAGCCTCAGGGCCCTGTCCAGGTGTGGTGTGGGATGGCAAGTAGCTCCGTGGGACGGCCCGGAGCAGCCTACGCCTCTGGCCTATATTTCTGAGACTTACCTGGGCGCTGGGCATTGACCCGGATGGGACAACAGAGGTCTCGGAGGGAAAAGCACTCTGAACTCATGGGACAGTCCCCTCCGGATGCGCGTGGCACTGAGGCCTCCCCCTCCCCGCCCTTGCTCCTTGAGTCCCCTAGCTTCTGTCCCCGGGATCTCGGGCATTAAATGGAAGGAGGCTACTCGGGTCCCGGCCTCGGTGGACTGTTTCTCAGGCGGCCGGCACGCGGACGCGGCCGAGGGCGCCCCCGCCGCCGGCAGCTGCGGACGGCGCGGCGGGAACAAAGGCAGCACGTGTCTGGGCGGGGCGGCGGGCGGGGTCGCTCCCCGGCCCCGCCCCAGCCCTCCCCTCCCGGCGCTCCCCACCCGCCCGAGCTCAGCTGCGCGGTGCGCTCCCGAGTCTCACGCGGCCGGGCTGCTGCTGGCGCGGCAGCGCCGAGCGGGCGGTGAGCAGTGCGAGGAGGGGGCGGCCCCGCGGGGCGGGGCGGGGAGGTGCCGTGAGTCCTCGCCGCCAGAGTCCGGGTCCTGGATGGGGCGCGGCGAGTAGAGAGGCGCCCGGGGCTCGCGGCCGCGTCGCTGCCCGCACCGCGCGCCGCTCGTGCTGAGCACGGCGGCGGCCCCGGCTCCCGGGTGAGACCAGGCCCGGCCGGCGCGTGGGCCGCGCGCGCGCGCCCGAGAGGGAGGCCGCTGAGGTGCGCGCCGGGGCGGGCGCGGGCGCGGCGGCGGCGGCGGCGAAGGCGGCCGAGCGGGGGGCGGGGCCGCAGCGCCTGCAGAACCTTGGACAGAAGCTCCCGAGCCGCCGCCGCCGCGCGCGAGCCCCGCCGAGCCCCGGGACCGCGGCGCTGAGCCGCGGCGCGCATTGCGGAAGGTGCGGAGCGCCGGAGCCACCTGCTCGGTAAGCCTGCCCCTCGGGCCGCCCGCTGCCCCCAGGAGACCGGGGCCGCGGCCGCGCGCGGTGTCGAGGCGGGGTCCCCGGCCGCCTCCGCCGGCGCCCGGGCCCCCGCGCTGCCATCCGGACCGCGGCGGGAGCGGGTGCCGGTGCCGCAGTGGAGAGGCCGGGGTTGCGGCGCGGGGACGCGGGCGGGGCCGTGTCAACCGGGGAAGGCCCCGGGCGCGGGGTTGGGGCCGCGGCCGCCGAGGCCGGGGCGGAGGAGCGCGGCGCGAGCCCCGCCTGATGCTGAGAACCATCTTGTTTTTCCCCTCACAGATCCGGAGGGGCGGCACGCGACCTCGGGAGCGCCCCCGCCTCCCCCTGGCCGCCGCGGGCTCGGTGAGCTTCTTCCCTCCAGCCGGCAGGCTGGGCGCGCAGGGGCGCGGGTCCCCGCCCGGCGCGCAGCGACACCATGGGCACGGTGCTGTCCCTGTCCCCCAGCTACCGGAAGGCCACGCTGTTTGAGGATGGCGCGGCCACGGTGGGCCACTACACGGCCGTGCAGAACAGCAAGAACGCCAAGGACAAGAACCTGAAGCGGCACTCCATCATCTCCGTGCTGCCGTGGAAGAGGATCGTGGCCGTGTCGGCCAAGAAGAAGAACTCTAAGAAGGTGCAGCCCAACAGCAGCTACCAGAACAACATCACGCACCTCAACAATGAGAACCTGAAGAAGTCGCTGTCGTGCGCCAACCTGTCCACGTTCGCCCAGCCCCCGCCGGCCCAGCCGCCCGCCCCCCCTGCCAGCCAGCTCTCGGGTTCGCAGACCGGGGTCTCCTCGTCCGTCAAGAAGGCCCCGCACCCTGCCGTCAGCTCCGCAGGGACGCCCAAACGGGTCATCGTCCAGGCGTCCACCAGCGAGCTGCTGCGCTGCCTGGGCGAGTTCCTCTGTCGCCGGTGCTACCGCCTGAAGCACCTGTCCCCCACGGACCCTGTGCTCTGGCTGCGCAGCGTGGACCGCTCGCTGCTGCTGCAGGGCTGGCAGGACCAGGGCTTCATCACGCCGGCCAACGTGGTCTTCCTGTACATGCTCTGCCGGGACGTCATCTCCTCCGAGGTGGGTTCCGACCACGAGCTCCAGGCAGTCCTGCTGACCTGCCTGTATCTCTCCTACTCCTACATGGGCAACGAGATCTCTTACCCGCTCAAGCCCTTCCTGGTGGAGAGCTGCAAGGAGGCCTTTTGGGACCGCTGCCTCTCCGTCATCAACCTCATGAGCTCCAAGATGCTGCAGATCAACGCCGACCCCCACTACTTCACGCAGGTGTTCTCAGACCTGAAGAACGAGAGCGGCCAGGAGGACAAGAAGCGGCTCCTCCTCGGGCTGGACCGGTGAGCCCGCCAGCCTGCATCATGGCTCAAGGATTCAATTCATTTTTAAAAATTTATTCTTAAATCAGATTTTGTGTACAGTATGTGTCTAGCAAAGCCACCAAGGGCCTCTCCCTTCCCACCTCCCCTCCTTGGGGTTTTCCTCTGCCCTGCCAAGAACCCTGGGCGCTTCTGAACTCCCAAACCTCGTGCAACATTCAGAAGATGTATTCAGAGCCGCCCTGGCCCCGACCTCTCACTCTGGGGAATTGAAAGGACTGACTGACCTCTGCCGCCTGCGCCCTTGCTGGACCAAGGCAGGGAAGGCGGCCCACAGCCAGGCAGCCCAGGGAGGAACTGGAGTTTCTGGTTGGAGGCCTTTTGCTGGCTCCTGTTCTGGGTCGTCTGTTCTCCCAGAGGCTCCTGGAGCTGGCCACCTGGACTGCACCGCACGCGGGCTTAGGAGGCCGAACGCCCGTGGCTCCAGGACAGCCTCTTCAATTGAGGGGAAGCCGGCCTGATGTGAAGATCATGTCCTCTAATTTGGCCATGCACGACCCTGGTTTGCTCTTTTTTCTTTTTTAGGGAGAAGGGCTTTCCTTTCGTGGAGACATGGAACCGCCCCCCACCCCCCAACCTCCCTTCCTTCATCCTCCACCCCCAGCCCTGTTGGTAGTGTTGGTTAATGAGCTGGTTTGACTAAGTTCTTTCATTTTGGGTCCCGGCTCCCAAGGGGTGGGGTGACGCCAGGGACAACTCCTTTCTTGGGTGAATTTTTCATTTGAATCATGCAGCTTAGTCACCCCGTGGCGAAGGCCAGGGCAGCTGCAGGTGCCCATTGTCAACAGCCTGCCTCCCGGGCAGGTGGGGCTGCCATGCCTGGGACTGAGCAAGTGCCCATGACATTTGCGCCTGCGGAGCTGCAGGGGTTGGGGCGGGGGCAGGGGCCAGGGTGATGTGGTAATGATGCACCCCTCCCCTCACCCCCTGTTGATTTAAAGCTGTTTCCAAACAGTTGAGTCTCTTCTGAAGACGAAGCCTTGTCCCAAAAGGCCCAGGGAGACAGCTGGATCTTGGAGACAATTATGAGCCGGGAGTCGAGCTCCTGACTGCCTGCTGATTCTCCCGCTGGTCATTTGCAGCTGCCGGTTTGGGTCTCCACCTTCAACCTCAGTGGCTGTAAAAAAAAACCCATGGTGTGTCACTTAATTTTCTTTCTGATTCTCCCAGATCGGTGGCTGGGGGCTTGGGAGAGGACCCAGAGAAGGGAACCAGCCTTCCGCGATCCCTCTGGCTTTGGGGAACAAAGACTGATGTGAAGGCCTACAGAGAATTCTCTCTTCCAGTCTCAACCCCCCAAGGGGGGCTGGAAGGGGAGGCTGGGGGTGAGGGAGGCAGGGGGCCGTTTTACAGAGGATTAGCTTCCAGGTGGCTGCCGTTTCAGCACAAGCACTACTGAAATTCACATAAAAAAGAGAAAGCTGTGAAACAGGTCCCGATTTAATAGGCCCAGCGTCGAGCCTGTGGCCCTGTGGTGCTCGCGAGAGCGAGGGCCTGCCCCAAGCTGGGAGCACGGGCCTCAGCTGCGCCCCGAGGCCCATGCCGAGCCGCTCCCGGGACTGCCGGCCAGATTTACCTGCCGCAGGGCTGGAAGGAGCCCGCGGCTGCCGGCGGGGACCTCGCGTGCAGAGCCTCTTCCCCGCGGGAGTTGTCACACGGCCTGTCTGTGCGGATCCTGCTGCCGTGTGTGACCCGAGGTAGGCGGCCGGTGGGGGCGTCGGGGTCCCTGGCAGCACACAAGGGTGGTGGGGGGTGGCGTTCGGGGGCCAAGTGTCAAGAGCCGGGACCGGGGTTCTGGAGTTGCTCCTTCGTGGGCCTTGCTGGGCCTGAAACTGCGAGAATGTGCACCTGCGGGATTCCAGTTTTGTGTGTTTCCTTCTCTCTCTCCATATTTATTTTTTTAATTTATGGAGGCGGTGCAAATTTCAGGAATGGTTGGGGACTAAAGAAAGAACTCTATAGTTCCATCCATATGAAGCCTGGCGAGGTCGTCTCCTCTTGCACTGGTCATCAGTATTGTGTAAAGAATCTGATATACTTGAGTGTGCAAGCAATGAACCCATTTGACATGCTGCTATGAAGACTACTTTTAGAACAATTGAAAAAGGAAAAAACTACAAAAAAACCCCCACCCTTTATTCTTTAATTGTTGCTTTTACAGTGATATTGTGCATGCAAACCAGGAGCATTTTGTGTCTTAAGAAAAATAATCTTAGAACAGATGGCTGTGAAAATTACACCCGTGCACAGAACAAGTCACAGGAATAATAGTTCAGGATTTGGTTTTTCTCTTTTCTTGTAAAACCTGAAGGGTTGATATATTCTTTCCATGCAGTTATTAGAACTTAGTTTTGTTCTAGCAGTTGTTAAACTTGCAATGAAAAGGAAATGTGCCATTTTTTTTCCACTTGGAACTATTCTTAGCTGTATATTTGAAACTGCTAATTACACACGTGCGATGTATGTTGGTTTTTTAGTGCAATTTCTTCCGTAGCTATTCTTTGACCAAACTGTGGGTATTGTTAATATTAATTTATATTTGTCTCATTTTTGTATGTATGCGTAGTGTGTTTGTAAGTATGTGTGGTTTATAATCTGACAAGGTCATGAAGCTCAGTTTGGCTGTAATTTAATTCCCCTCCCCTTATTTTTATTTATTTTTGTACTGTGCTGATTAAATAAAATGCACTGACCATCCATTACACAGACCGTTTTTTTTTTGTGACACATCCTTCAAGAGCAGGCTGGGGGCTCATGTTTATAAAGGATTCTTGTGCTCAGAACATAATTGGATTGTGGTGTGGGGGAGGGGAGGAGGGCAGGGTTAGGGGAGAAGGCTTAACAATTGTGTTCACGGTTAAGGTGATTAGAAAGAAGCCCAGGTGAAGTCAACTTGGGTTTCTCGGCGTGGCCAGGGCAGGAGTTGGTCTCTCAAGGCCCAGGTCCTCCGACCAGGGAGGGTCAGGCCCAGGCCTGGCCTGGTTAAGGGCTGGGCCCCCAAGTGTGCTGGTCTGGGCTCTGCTTGAGGCCACTGCCCCGAGGTTCCCCGGCCAGCAGGAGCGGGCTGGGTCTCTGTGGTTCAGCCCCGCCAGCCTAGCTCTGTGCAGGTTTCCAAAGGAGGAAACTCCAGCTCGCAGATAAGCAGCCTCCCCAGCCCTTAGTTGTGGCAAGGCTGGAGCCCCCTACAGGTTGTATTGCCATCGGTCTGTGCTCACTCTTGCCACCAGCCTGGGCCTTGGAGACCTGGTGTCTTGGCCTCAGTCCTCCCCGGGCTCTGCGCCCGGCGGGCTGGAGCTGCCCCGGGCCTTGGGGGCACCTGTTCAGGTTGTGCCTTTGAAGCTGGCAGCCTTTCGATCGGGGTGCCTTCTTTGTCTTCTGAGTCAGAAGCCGTCATTGCGTGCTCCAGCCAGTGACTGGGGGTCGGGAGCATCCTCTGACTGCAGCACCCCACTTGTGCTGGGGTTGCCCCATCCCCCTGCAGGGCCTTGCTTGCCGGCAGCTCACCCATTCCAAACAGAGGGCCCAGGGAGGGGCTGACCAGCCAGCCGTGGTGCACTCAGGCCTATCCCTGAGCTGCAGCCCTGGGCCTCCAGGCCTTGCCTTTATTCTTTGCGCTTTTGCGCGCTTTGATTGCAGTAAAGGTGAAAGCAATGCGCTTTCAGTGTGCAGGCCTCAAAATAGTGGTTGACACCACCACCTGGCCCCCTCCTGGCTCCTCCTCCCCACAGCTGTCTATTTAATATTTTTCATCAAAAGCCCCAGGCCAACTATCCTCCATTTTTACCTTACTTGTGCTTAATGCTCTTTTCAGCCTTCAGGATAACAACTGACTTTCTACATGCCCAAATTTCACTGTTTTAGATAGCTTTCAACTCAATAAGCAGGATACCTTTAAGAGTAAGATTTAATGCTTTATTGCTCTTGATAAATCAAAATATGCTTTAGAAATAAAGTTAATTTATTGGAAAATAGGAATATACGCACCAAACCATAAAACCACATTTAACTAAATCACGAGAAAACACTTCATTGCATTACAATCACTGTGTCCCCCCTGCTTTGCCTTCGGTGCCGTGATCACGCCCGAAATTCTTTCCCTCAGAGGCCACACACGCTGACTTCTTGCAGGACATCATGAAAAAGTGCTTGTGGATGGCGCCAGTATGCCGGCCCTCAGCCGGGAGGCGCCGCACTCAAGGGCCAGAGGCCACACCCAAAGTGGGGAGGTGGGACTCCGGAACCCCCCTCCTCTCCAGCCTCCGAAAGGCACTCGTTTGGCATGTTCTATTTTGGTGTGTCTAAAACATAACGTTTGCATGTATCTAGTAAAGCAACAAGTTTGGGGCAGTAAGTGGAAAGGAGAGGCGACGTTCCAGTTAAGGAGGACCGACAGCGTCAAGGTAGTTGGCAAAGCTGTGGGTGTTGCTGAATGGGGCCCTGTGCGGGTCGCTGACCAGGCTTGGAGGATGAGATTGGGTTTCGGAGACCAGGATGGCAGCAGGGCTCTTGTGCTGTGGATGGTATGGGGTGTGCATGTGCTCAGAGCCCGGGGGGCGGTGGCAGGCCCTGGGTGTGCCGGGCGGGGCTGGGGTGATGGGGTGGGGGTGGGGAGGAGCGTGGAGGGGGGCGTTGGGGGGAGCCCCAGGGGTGAAACAGTGAAGAAAAGCCAGGATGTCCTTCTCGGACACCCTGCCTGGCTCCGCCTGGGGCGTGGGCCCACTCTCAGCGCCCCCTTAACCACATGGGGTGCCTGAGTCTGGACTCTCTTGAAGGGTCCAGGCTGGGAGGCCCGGGCTGCCCAGGGGAGTGCAGCATGGTCCCGGGGCGTCTGGAGCACAGGTACACTCTGCAGGGCAGGGACTGGCAGGGTGGCCGCTCTCCTGGCCTGGGTGGGCATCCTGGCCTGGCCTGCAGCGCCAGGACCCCCGCTCTCTTTCCTATCGCTCCCCTTCCCCAGGTTCCTGCGGGCCCCGACCTGCCCGCCCCCAGCCTGGTTCTCCACGTGAGTGTGAGGCAGAGGCGTTGGAGGGGGAAAACTTCCAGACCCCCTAGTGCTCCCCTTTTATTTCATTTTATGAGTGTTCCTAACACCAGTGTGGCACAGCAGACATGGCATCTGGTTAGTGACCCTGCTCCTGACTGCAGAAATAAGTGTAAGACAGTCACGGCCTAGGCTGCGTGGCTAAGTAAGACGATTCTTGGAGCATTCCCCGACCCATGCTCTCTGGGCAGAGGGTCAGGGGGCTGGGGGCTGGCTCCGAGCGGGACAGACTGCCCACTGGGCAAGGTGGTTCCTTTGGCCAGGGGCTCCTGGGTTGAGGGGCTGGCTCTCCAGGTGAACCTGCTCACCTGGTGGTCTTGGCGGGCTGCTGGGGAAAGGGGGTCCACGGGGAGCTCTGAGAAGCTCCCTGAACCAGGGCGTGGGGTTGCCATCCCCTTGGGGAGGAGGGGGCAGCTGGGCCCAGAGAGGGCAGGGCTACCTCCCCATAGCCGCTCCCAAATCCAGAGGCTTGGCTTTGGTTGGAAACGACATGCAGGCCCCCCCCAAGCCCTCCCCGGGCAGGGTCAGTCGCCAGTCACAGGGCCAGGCAGGCCGATCTGACCTGGCATGGGGGTGGCCCTCACTGACCAGAGGGGAGCTGTTCTGGAGGGGCTGCTGCAGGCTGGGCAGGACACAGGGTCTTTGATTTGTTGAGGGGGCCGTGGACAGTCGGGATAGAGGAAGACAGAGATCAAAGGCAGAAGCCGGGCTGGACCTCGGGGAGGAGCCGCAGGGGAGGCAGGGGGCCCCTCCCAGCCTGGACCCTGGTGAGCGGGCGTCTAGCGGCGGCTGGGCGGGCAGCCCCCATCTCCCTGCGCCTCAATTGCCAGGCACGCTGAGGATGAAGCCCGAGCGATTCTTGGTGAAGTCAGGCTGCGGCTGGTTGAGCCGTGTCTCCACGGAGACCGTGCACTTCTTCCCGTGCAGGCTGCACTGGACGGGGTTGGTGACGTTGACTTGAAGGTGGCGCTTCTCACTGGAAGAACCAAGAAGAAGACGGGCAGTTAGCAGGCGGCAAGGGGTTGGGGGGAGTCCCCCGGGCTGGGCACAGAGAGGGTGAGGATGGGAGAGATGGTGCTTGGCTATAGGCCCAAACCAAAGTCATAGGCGAGCCAGGGCCCAGCTCCCGAGAACCTACATGTGGGGCAGGACAGAGCACGGAGCTGCAGCGGAGCCGCGGCCACCATCCTCGGGCCTGAGGCCAAGGACCAGGGCCCGGGCTTTAGATGTCATCTGGGGGATGTGGCGGCAAGGGCTCTGATGTGATCATCAGCTTTCTCTGATGGCAAGAGAGAGCCCCAGGGGTGCTGCGTCCAGGGGTAAATGGAGGCTCTTCCTTACCCATGGTCCCTGACAAGAGAAATGCCTTCCGTGAGTCCTGGCTCGGCCCTGCCTGTCATGGGTCCAGCTGTGAGAACCAGCCTGATGCCAGTGGCCCTGGGGTTGGGAGTGCTGCCCCCACATGGGGTGGCTCTGTGGTTGGCAATGTGGCAGGGAGGGTGAGCAGTGCTTCTACCCATACGGCTGGCAGTTTGTGCGTGGTGCCCAGCCGGGGTGCCGGGCGGGGAGGCTGTGCGCCTGCTAGGTAGAAGCAGTGCCCGTCCTCCGGTGCCTTGAGACGCACCAAGTGCACTTCAGATGCCGCCCGCGTCAGAGCTGGGAGACCTGGCGGCCAGTCTGGTCTCACCCTGTGCCTTGTGCCTCGCTGGCTTTCTCAGCGCCAGGAGGTCTGGACGGGCCGGCCTGGCTCCCTGTGCCGGGACTGCCTTCGATTCCCCCAGGGCGCTCTTGGGTGCGGTCAGGCTGGGCTCCCTGGGCGGCGGCTGCTCCTGGCATTGGACAGGGGATGCCAAGGGTCCACCCGGATGGGAGGCCAGGCCGAGGCTGGCCCAGGGGAGAGGGAGGCGCTTTCCAGGCGCTGCCTGGCCTGGGTGACACCATCTCTCAGAGCCTTTACTCCATAGGAAGAGCACCCGTGGGCAGTGGTGTGCTCAGCCTGAGTGTCCGAAACACCAGGCTGGCCTTTGCCGGAGCACTGAGTGGGCAGCTGTGGCCTTGTCCTTAGGGGCTTTCCACATGGCTGTTTCCTACCAGCTCTCTTGTTCGATGTGTTGTTGAAGCAGAAAATGGACACAGGAAGAGACCCATTGTTCTCTCTCATGGGCATTAGGTATCTGCTGCTTAATGTCTCATCCGCTGCAGCTAAAACCTTGGCTTAGATGGCTATTTTTGACCAGGCTTGGGCATAAAAATAGCAGAGTCCATTGGAGGCAGTGACTCGGGCACCTCTTCATTCCTGCGGGAGCCAGGGTGCTGTGCCTGTGGTCTTGGTGAGGGATCCTTGGACCCTCCGGACCAAGCACCGCAGCCCTGCTTGCCGCTGGAGATGCCCTGAGTCCCTGCCTATCTTTGTAGGGCTGCTGTGGGGTTTGGGCAGAAGAGAGGGGGTTGAGTAGTTACATGTGTTGAGGGCAGGAAGAAGAACCGGCTTTCTGGTCTGAAGAGCTAGGCAGCTAAGCAACCCCTGGCTGATGCCATCCACACTCCCATCAACAGACAACAAAGTACAGAATTACCACACGACCCAGCAATTCCACTTCTGGATATATACCCCAAAGAAGTGAAAACAGGTGTTCAAACAAAAACTTGTACAGGAATGTTTATAGCAGCATTATTTACAGTAATGCAGAATAAACTTTGGGTATAATTCATCCATTTATGATAAAAAAAAACCTCTTCAGATAGTGGGCACAGAGAGAACACACTTCAATATAATAAAGGCCACATATATGGCAAACCCACAACTAACATCATGCTCAGTGGTGAAAAGCTGAAAGCACATTCTCTAAGATCAGGAACAGGTGTCCACTCTGGACACTTATTCAACATGGTTTTGAAAGTCCTAGCCACGGCAATTACAGAAGAATGACCATACTGCCCAAGGCAATCTACACACTCAGTGCAACCCCAGTCAAATTACCAATGGCATTTTTCACAGAACTGGAACAAGGATTTTTAAAATTTGGGTTTCCCTGTGGCTCAGCAGTAAAGAATTCACCTGCAGTGCGGGAGATGTGGGTTCAGTCCCCGGGCCGGGAAGATTCCTTGGAGGAGGGAATGGCAACTCACTCTAGTATTCTTGCCTGGAAAGTCCCATGGACAGAGGAACCTGGTGGGCTACAGTCCATGGGGTTGCACAGTTGGACACAACTGAGCAACTGAGCACCCAAAAAAATTTTTTTTGAAAATACATATGGAAACACAACCCCCCCCGAAAAACCAAAACGATCCTGAGAAAGAAGAATGGAGCTGGAGGAATCGCCTTCCTTGACCTCAGACTATACTACAAAGCTACAGTAATCAAAACAACGTGGCACTGGCATAAAAACATGCATATAGATCAGTGGAGCAGGAGAGAAAGCCCAGAAACAGACCCACACACTTATGGTCAATTAATCCATGACAAAGGAGGTAAGGATACAATGGAGAAGAGACAGTCTCTCTGATAAGCGCTGGAAAAACTGGACAGTAAAAGAATGAAATTAGAACACAACACTTATATACGAAAATAAACTCAAAATGAATTAAAGACGTAAATGTAGCACCAGATACTATAAAACTCCTAACATATGCCTAGGAGTGGGATTTTAGGGTCATAGGGTAACTCTTTGGTTCTTAAAGGAACCTCTACTGTCCTTTATAGCAGCTATACCAATTTACAGTCCCACCAAGAGTGTAGGAGGGTTTCTTTTTCTCCACACCCTCTCCAGCATTTAATATTTGTAGATTTTTTGAAGATGGCTATTCTGACTGGTGTGAAGGGATACCTCATTGTAGTTTTGATTTGCATTTCTCTAAAAATTAGCAACACTGAACATCTTTTCATGTGCCTTTTGGCCATCTGTATGTCTTCTTTGAAGAAATGTCTATTGAGGTCTTCTGCCCATTTTTGATTGGGTTGTTTATTTTGATATTAAGCTCTATGAGCTGTTTGTATATTTTTGAAATTAATCCCTTTTCAGTAGCATTGTTTGCAGATATTTTCCCCCTTTCTATAGGCTGTCTTTCCTTTTTGTCTATGGTTTCCTTTGGTTTTCCTGAAAGCAAAAGCTTTCAGGTTTAATTAGGTCCCATTTGTTTATTTTTGTTTTTATTTCCATTGGGAGACAGATCCTAAAAGATACTGCTACAGTTTAGGTCCAAGAGTGTTCTGCCTATGTTTTCCTCTAGGAATTTTATAGCATCATCCCACTCCTGGACATATATCTGGAAAACACCATAATTAAAAAACATACATGTGCCTCAGTTCACTGCAGCACTGTTCACACGGAGGCAAACTGAATTTCCATTGCCAGATGAATGGATAAATAAGATGTGGTATATATACACCATGGAATATTAGCCATAAAAAAGAATGGAGTAACGCCACTTGCAGCAATATGGATGGATGTAGAGATTAGCATACTGAGTGAAGTCAGTCAGAGAAAGACAAATATCTCACTCGTGTATGTCATCCAAAACTTGGTACAAAGTTTAAAATCTTATTTACAAAACAGAAATTGACATACAGACACAGAAAACAAACTTTTATGGTTCCCAAAGGGGACAGAGGGGAGGGAGAGAGAAAAATTAGAAGATTAGTATATACACACTACTATACGTAAGTTAAATAAACAACAAGGACCTCCTATATAGCACAGGGAGCTATATTCAATATCTTATAGTAAACTATGATGGAAAATAATCTGAAAAATAATATACACACATATGTAACTGAATCACTTTGCTGTTCACTTGAAACTAACATAACATTGTAAATTAGCTATACTTCAATAATTAAAAGGTAGAAATAACCCAAACATCTATCAGCTGATGAAGGGACAAACACATGTGGTCCAATGAAATATTATTTAGCCACAGAAAGAATGAAGTAATGATGCCTGCTACACCATGGATAAACCTTGTTAAGCTAGACAGAAAAAGCTACACTTATATAATTCCCCTCATATGAAAGGTCCAGAATAAGCAAATTCATAGCGACAGAAAACAGAGGAGTTGGGGTGTTTCCTTTGATGAAAACATTCTGGAACTAGTCAGTGGTGATGGGTGTACAACCCTGAATGTACTAATTGTGACTAATGGTAAATTTTAAGTTAGGGGTGTTTTACCACAATTTTTTTTTTAAGTGGGTTGATCTAAAGGAAATGTAAGAACCTGCCCTCAAACCATGTTTTTTTTCTCAGCATTTTAAGTTCAAACCAGTATGGGTTTAAGGCCAGCGGGGGGTTTCTTGTGCTTATCTTGAAGACAGACCAGCGCAGGAGGGTACAAAAGGCAGATAAGGGAGTGGATTCTCTGCAGGTGTCAAGTGACATCTTCTGTGGAGCTTCCCCACACTGGAAATCTTCGTGGAACCAGCGGACCGTCCTTAGTTTTTAAAGAAAAGAGAGCGGATTTTATAGCTGCCGATGACAGCTGTGATGGAGGCTGCTGGCTGTGAGGGGGAGGGGCTTTCCTCCCCATCTTCTGTTACCGGATTTAATGGCTCAGCAAACTGTGGAATTCGGGGACTTTCATCTTGTTTCATCTGTTCCAAGCCATCATTGCAGACAAATGGCCTTGATCAAGTTACTTTGCTTCCGTTTCCTCCAGTCCTGTGCTCATCAGAGAAATCCATGGGTCAACACAAAACAGGATCCGCGGGCATCCCTTGCAGCCGTGTGCTGAAAAGTCCTGCATTAAGCGTGGTAGCGCCAGTGTCTCCAGGGGCCGAGCCAGCCCAGAACTCGTCCCCTGCTGTCCAGACCCCTGCCCCGCAGCAGCCCCGGACTGGAGCCACCTTCTCTCTCTCTCTTTAAAATTTATCTATTTTGTCTGTGCTAGGTCTTTGTCGCTGTGAGAGGGCTTTCTCTAGTTGTGGTGGGTGGGGGCTACTCTCGAGCTGGAGGGTGTGGGCTGCTCATCGTGGTGGCCGCTCTTCTTGCAGAGCACGGGCTTTGGTAGCCGTGGTGCAAAGTCTTAGTTGTCCCTCAGCATGTGAAATCTTCCTGGACCAACCAGGGATCAAACCCACGTCCCCTGCATTGGCAGGTGGATTCTTATCCACTGGACCAGCAGGGAAGCCCCGCCCTCTGTTCCTGACTGGGTTCCCTGATGGAGCTCTAACTCGTGCACTTGAAAGGGAACTGGGATGCGAGTGAGGGGAAGTGCAGTGGGCTGATGCATGGATCCTCTGGGGGAGCGGCCAGCAGTTCCAGAGACTTCGGGGCTAACGCAATGATCTCTGTGTTTGGTCACAGGATGTGGTGGGAGGAAGCCTGCCTTGCACCAAGCACAGGCAGGTCATAAAGAGAAGCTTTTCGCAGCGGTGAGGCAGGTAGTGTTTCACAATAAACCTTAGATTCGCCAGGACAGGCTGCCCTCCCCCTGGATGCCTCCGGGGCACAGTGCAGGGTCTCCAGCTCCCAGGGAGGGCACTGGCCCGCTCGTGTCTGCAGCTGGTCGCTACATGTTTTGCTTCCTGCAAGAAGGAAGTCCTTTGACATGAGTCCTTCTGCTCATGTCAAACCGCAGAGGGCTGCTCTTTCAAAATCCTGCTGTAGGAAACGCTACTTCTGTTTTTGTCAGGGTCGAACGGACACTTTCACCACGGTCCCTCCTCGAGCAAGTCTGAGAATCCAAGCGCCCGTGCAGTCTTGAGTGGGGGTGTCACACCTCCTGGCCTGCTGGGTCCTCTTTGGGTTTGTGGCTGGTGAGGGATGGGGGGTGACACCATTTTAAAAAGCTTTTTCCTTTTTTTTTTTTTTTTTAAACTTATTTGGCTACATTGGGTCTCAGTTGCAGCACACGGACTCTGTAGTTACTCCGAGGCTTGCAGGATCTTATTTTCCTGACCAGGGATGGAACCT
Organism: Ovis canadensis; assembly: GCF_042477335.2. NCBI lineage: Eukaryota > Metazoa > Chordata > Mammalia > Artiodactyla > Bovidae > Ovis > Ovis canadensis. Next base: position 26,110,705 of record NC_091255.1, on the reverse strand, counting down.
GCGTCCCCTGAAATGCAAGGCCGATTCTTAGCCACTGGACCACCAGGGAAGTCCGGTGACACCACTGGGACTAAGTCACTAATGGTTCTGGGCAGGCAGCATGTGCTGAGGACCCCATGCATTTGCCTCTCCCGGTCTGGTGGGCAGAACCCCTGTGGCCCTGACGCCTCCCCTCCAGGCAGGGACACCCTCCCCCAGGGCTCTCCTCTCTCAGCCCCATCACCCATCTCTCCCCCACCCACTCTCCTCCTCTTGGTGGAGATTTACCAAGCACCCACGATGGGCTGGGCTCCGTCCAGAGAAAGAGAACATGAAGAGGGTAGGATGCAGCCCCGACTTCAAGGCGCCCATTCTTCTTTTTCTCCTGTATGTGTGTGCGTGTGGTCGCTCAGTCATGCCCGACTCTTTGCAACCCTTTGGACTGTAGCCCGCCAGCACAGCCAGTTAACACTGTTGTGATGGTTTTAGGTTGACAGCAAAGGAACTCGGTCATACATATACATGTTTCCATTCTCCCCCAAACTCCCCTCCCAATCAAGCGGCCACGTAACACTGAACAGAACTCCCTGGGCTGCACGGTAGGTCCTTGTTAAGGCGCCCGGTCTTGACAGGAAGCTGGGCAAGCGTGAATGGCCCGAGATACGCACAGGGGCCACCTGAGCGTGGGTGGCTGGCCTGGGATGCCAGAGGGGATGACGTCAGACAGACGCCTCGAGAAGCGCAGGAATCATGCAGAATTGCCTCCTCGCTCCCTAGACATGTTTATCTTTGGTCCTTTTCATTCTATACATTCTCCCCCAGTGCCTTGCTTCCCTGGTGGCTCAGTGGTAAAGAATCCGCCTGCCAATGCAGGAGACCTGGGTTCAATCCCTGGGTCAGGAAGATCCCCTGGAGAAGGAAATGGCAACCCACTCCAGTATTCTTGCCTGGAAAGTCCCGTGGGCAGAGGAGCCTGGCAGGCTACAGTCTACAGGGTTGCAGAGAGTTGGACACGACTGAGTGAGTGAGCGAGCACACCTCCTCCCTCTCCTCCAGGGTGTCACCCATGACTGTGGTTTCAATGACAATTACCCAATCAGTGCCCCCTGTCTCAGCCAGAGGCCCCAGCACATAGGTGCAGCCACCAACTAGACAAATCCCCTGGATGTGCCGCAGACAGCTGAGCCTGTCTGTGTCCAACACTGAGCTCATCCTCTTGGCCCCTTCCCCAAACTGCTTCCCTCCTCCTGTCGAGCCTGTCACAGGGAGACGTGTCATCATCCATCCATCACAAGGGCCAGGAAGCCCGGCTCAGCCTGGGTCCCTACTCCGCCCATATCATTACCGAGTTCTCTTTTATTTCACTTCCTTGGTCTCTCTCCGCTGCCACCCTTACTGCCGAGAACCCCAGCCCCCTTTTCCTACTTATGAACACAGCCACCTAACCCAGTCTTCTGTCTTCGGTTTGCCCTGCACTCTACTTCAAACATGTCCTCCTCATTGTCATCAGAGAGATATTTAAAGGCACTAAAAGATGCTGTCATTCTGCTGCTAAAAACGTCTTCAGTCATTCCTCAGTGCTTTCCAGAACCACCTGCCTCCCACTCCCCACCCCCAGATTGAGCTGGGTGCCCCCTGTTCTCTCAAAGCCCCGAGCAGGCAATGGTGCTGCTTCCAACAGTGTAATTGGAGCTGACAAGCTCTGCCCACTGTGTACAAATGTCTTCAACGAGAACACGATTCCCCAGGAAGAATATTTAAAATCAAAGTAGAGGTTGCAGGCCAGGAAGGGTGACCCTCCAGGGTCAGGAAGAAGGACGGGATGGGATGTCAGCGGACGCTAAGACAAGGACATGCAGGCACCAGGGCTGAGGTCAGTGTGAGGCTGCTGGTCACCAGGAGCCCGCCTCCCAGCGTGACAGAGAGGCACAGAGCCACGGTGTGAGAAGGTACACACAAAGAGGGTTTTCCAGTAAAAAAGAAAAAAAAGAAAACCTCAAGCTTTCTTCTCTTGACCTCTTGAAAAACAGATCCACTGCAGGTTCCCAAAGGCAGGGCAAACCTGAACACCCAGGGCGAAAAGAGACACCGCTTGCAAAGGAATCATAGGCCTGCTCATCGACTAGGAGGGAAAAATGAAAACACAGACTCATCAAAGGGTTTATGGAAAATATCTGTCAACCTGGAATTCTATCCCCGACCCATCACCTGAGCACGAGGCCAACAGAAAGTTTTTCTCAGACAACGAGGGTGAGCCCCGGGGAGTTGGACAAGCTCAGCTCTCGGGTAAAGAAGGACCCTGTCGTTCGTCATGAAAGACACTGAATCCAGAGGAAAAGCACGGGGCAGGCAATGTGCTGGGAGCAGACCCACCAGGAAACACGCAGGTCAGTCTCAGTAAGCGGTAAACACAGCACTGATGAAGGCGACTGAGCATTTCAAACCAGCGCGGAACATCCTGGAGAAGAGCAACGTGAGAGACGGGGTGTGGTCCCAGGAGACTGTTCCAGGGTCCTGGTCTCATCTGGGAGGAGGGCAAGGAGACTGGTGAACTTCAGGCTCCACAGACGAGCACAAAAGTAAAGGCAACTGGTGGCAAATGAGCAGGTAAGAGAGCAATGTGCACGTTCCAGAGAAGCAGAAGAGGGGCAAGAAAGTCTGCTTCACTTAACGGAAGGAGGGAAAGGCGAGCAAAAGGAGCAAAGAAGGAACGCGGGGACGAGGAAACATAAGCCGACACGGACGAGAACCCCCGTCAACCTCAGAGACACATTAATACGTCTTTTGTTGTTTAGTTGCTAAGTCGTGTCTTTTGCGATCCTGTGGATGGTAGCCCGCCAGCTCCTCTGTCCATGGGAATTCCCAGGCAAGAATCCTGGATGGGGTTGCCATTTCCTTCTCTAGGGGATCTTCCCGACCCAAGGATGGAACCCGCGTCTCCTGCATTGGCAGGCGGCTTCTCTATCGCTGAACCACCAGGGAAGCATGTCTTTTGTTACCTGAACGTTACTGACTGCAGTGTTTCAATATTCACTTGCATAATGAATTGCTGGCCACATTCGTTAATTTCTGCAAGAACCACCCCCACCCCACCCCAGCCTGCCCTGGTCAATAATGTGTTAAAAGGGAGTTCTCAGACTGAATTGAGAAATGTGACTAGAAGTCTATTTGCAAGAGACCCATCTCTAGCCTATTGACAAAGACAAGTTAAGGGAAGAAACAAGATATGCAAGGCAAATGTTAATCACAAGAAAGCTGGCAGACTGCGCTGCTGCCGGGGAAAGAACCGGTGAGATAATGCTCTCCTTTTTCAAGGAGTTGTTCACCAGGAAGACACTCTCCAGAAGAAAGCAAATACATTTGTGTGAGACGGCGTGACATGTGCAAAGATATAATGCTGCTGCTGCTGCTAAGTCGCTTCAGTCGCGTCCACAAATAGTCAATGATGTTAATATACTTTCCCCCAAAATGTACAGATCTGCAGACGATGTTAAAAGAACATAGACTTGAACCCAATTAATATATAGATTTGAACCAAGTAAATAAGCTTTGTGTGCTCAACTATATTCAACAATTCGAGAATACAGTATAACTGCTTTGCAATGTTGTGTTGGTTTCTGGTGTACAACAAAGTGAGTCAGCTATATAGTGTACATACATCCCCTCCCTCTTGGACTTCCCCCAAACACCCCACATCCCACCCCTCTAGGTCATCACAGAGCACCAAGCTGAGCTCCCCGTGCTAAACAGCAGCTTCTCAATAGCTGTTTTACACAAAGTAGCAGCATACATACATCAATGCTAATCTCTCAATTCATCCCGTGCGCTCCTTTCCCCACTGTGTCCACAAGTCTGTTCTCTACATTTGCGTCTCTGTTCCTGCCCAGCAAATAGGTTCACTGGTGCCATTTTTCTAGATGCCCCATATATTTGTTTTCGTTTTTCTTTCTGACTGACTTCACTCTGTATGACAGACTCTGGGTCCATCCACGTCTCTGCAAACGACCCAATTTCGTTCCTTTTTATGGTTGAGTAATACTCCACTGTATATATGTACACCATCTTCTTTATCCATTCATCTGTTGATGGGTATTTAGGTTGCTTTCATGTCCTGGCTGTTGTAAATAGTGCTGCAATGAACACTGTAGTACATGTGTCTTTTAAAAAATTATTTATTTATTTGACTGTCCTGGGTTTTAGTTTTGGCATTTGGGATCAAGGTCCTTGACCACGGATCAAACCCAGGCCCCCCGCATTGAGAGTTCAGATTTTTAGCCACTGGCCCACCAGGGAAGTCCTGCATGTGTTTCTTCTTCTTTTTTTTTACTTTATTTTACTTTAAAATACTGTATTGGTTTTGCCATACGTTGACATGAATCCACCACGGGTGTACATGAGTTTCCAAACATGAACCCCCCTCCTACCTCCCATCCGATATCGTCTCTCTGGATCATCCCCATGCACCATCCCCCAGCATCCTGTATCCTGCATCCAACATAGACTGGCGATTCGTCTCTTACATGATAGTATACATGTTTCAATGCCATTCTCCCAAATCATCCCACCCTCTCCCTATGTGTGTCTTTTTGAATTATGGTTTTCTCAGGGTATGTGCCCAGTAGGGGGATTGCTGGGTCATATAGTAGTATTACACATGATTTTAAAGTAGACTTGGAATAGGTACCATACCCTAAAAAGAAATTCAATAAATACTTAAGAATTAGCATCAGACTGAGACTGTCTTATCTGACGATAATACAATATGAATAGAAATCAAATAGAAACTATAATAACAATAGTAAGTACTGTATGCTCTTTTGCTAAGTGCTTTACAAATAGCAACTCATGAGATCCTCAGGACAGGACGAGGTAAGTTCCATCATCAGAAGAGGATGTGAGGCCCCAAGAATCTAACTACCTGCCACGATCAGAAAGCAGAGCCAGATCTGAACCTGGGCATCTGGGCCAGAGCCCAAGCCTTAACCTCTGTGCACACCGCTACTAAAACAGTCGCTAGAATATAATCATTAGCTCAACCCCCTACTTCCTAAGTGCTTCTGGGCAGTTTTCTCCCCTGATCAAGAGCTCCTAAGGGCAGCTATCTGATACAGAATAGGAGTTCCATAACTGTCTACAGAAAGAATGAATTTTTAAAAGAGACATCATTAAGAAAGCAGCTGGGACTCATTTCAATGTCAGACACTAACCAGAAGACCCAAGGGCAACGTCAAGCCTTTTCAAAGCGGGGTTGATGAGAAGTGAGTTGGAGCCATGGGTGAGCAAGGGCTGGGCTCTGGGGCCGCACCTGCCCTCCTGGCACAGTGCTCTGGGCAAGGCGGTGTGGAGGTGTGGAGTGTGATTAAGGCGTATGAAGAGGCCCCAGGGGTGCTCACCATTCCCAAGATGCTTTTCGAGAGCCAGAGAACCCTTCTGTAAAGTGAATCATTACTTTGCTTTGTAAATCCAAACTCTCACATCCTGGGTGTTCCCTCACCATTGCTGATGACGTTCTCAGGGAGACAAAAATGTTCGTAGGATGACAGACATTTGGACTGATGGATTTTGGAAACATATATGCAAGGTTGGAGAAGTTCCAGGAATGACATCAATGAACATGTTATCATCTTTTTTTCTGTTTCTGGAGGTTGAATGGAGATGAGCAGACACTGGCTCCATGCACATTTCTTTTTTAAAAATTAGTTTTTGGCTGTGCTGTGTCTTCTTTGCTGCATTGGGTTTTCTCTGTCTGTGGCAAGTGAGGGTGCGGTGCACAGGGTCCTTGTTGCGGGGGCTTCTCTCGTTGAGGAGCACGGGCTCAGATGCCACGTGGCACGTGGGGTCCTCGCAGAACAGGGGTGGAACCGGTGTCCCCTTCTGCCCTGGCAGGAGGATTCTTAACCACTGGACCACCAGGGAACCCCTCCATGCACATTTCGCAGTAATCTCCTGAGTAATGTGAGCAGATACTTCCCAGCATCACTTAGCTGTTGGTTGGCTATGGCCGGTACAATTAGCAGCATCTCTTGTGTAGCTTTAAGAGGGGTTTAGGGGGAAGGGAGAGCTTGACAATCAAAACCATCCACTTACAGGGAACTTCCCATGCTCTAGCCACTGTCCTCAACATTTTACCTGTTTCATCTCATTTAATCCTGACCAATACCTTACAAGGCACTGCCATTATTTATGCCCACGCCACAGATGAGGGCACAGAAGCTTAGCAAAGTCAAGGAGCTCCACACACCTGGAAGGTTATGGCTGTCTCTTGAGTGACTGCAGCCCTATTCCACTTAGTCTGCACACTGAGGTATTTGTCCAGTTGTCATATGAGGGCATTATTTCTGCTGCACACAATTCTTTAACATATCAAATCTGGTGCTAAGGTTTGGGCATCTTGACCCACAGCCAGGACCCCCACTGTCACCACCTGTCCTCTGCTTCCTGGACACCCATCTGTCTGTCCATGCATCTGGACATGCATATGTCTGTCCATGCATCTGGACACGCATCTGTCTGTCCATGCATCTGTCTGTCCGTGCATTTGGACACCCATCTGTCTGTCCATGCATCTGGCTGCGCCTGGTCTTAGTTGCAGCAAGTGGGATCTTTGATATTCTTTGCTGTGTGCAAACTCTTAGCTGTGGCAATGTGGGATCTAGTTCCCTGACCAGAAATTGAACCCAGGCCTCCGGCATTGGGAGTACATGGAGTCCTAGCCCCTGAACCACCAGGGAAGTCCTCTTCCTGGACATTTTCCACTGATGTTTTCAGGCTCAGTTGACTGCAGGCCATTAAAGAATGGGTGCTCTCCTGGTGCCTGGATCTGTGTGCTTTTAAAAACTGTTGCCTGGTGCGCCCTGCTGTCTTGATTTTCCAGCTGGAGTCCCCGAGGAAAACTGTTGCTCTCTGGAGGCTCCTGGTTTCTGTTTTTGTCAACCAGAAGGTTCCTGTTCTTCGTGTGCGGGAGGCCCTTCCCTGGCAGGGCAGACCGAGGCACTGCTGGATGTGGCCTGGATGGACCACCTCCTGAGATGGCCAGCGACTGCATTTGCTTCCCTTCCACCAACATTGGGGACCCAGGCGGTGAGGATGCTCCGCTTTGCTTTATATTCTTGGAATCTGGACTCTTAACAGGCCGCATTCCTCCGTCCCTCCCCAAATGTCCAAATTGATGCTTTCTGCCGGGGATAATGAAACCTTTCAAAACTGAACTAAAAGGTCAAAACCATACCCACCACTCCCTCAGACATGAGAGAAGAACAGAAAACAGAAGCAAGAAAATAACACCAAGCCAAACCCCTACCACAAAACAAATGGAACAGCAGCTGCGGACAGAGCAGCGTCACGGGCCAGGGGCTGGGGCCGCCCATCACTTCCGACGAGAGGGTGTTGGCTCTGGAGCCCAAGTGTGGCGCCTCTGTGTCCATCCCACTTTCCCTGCCCTCCTCTCTCTCCTCACCTCTTCCCTCTTCTTTCTCTTGGCCTCCCTTCGCCTTCTCATCTCAGTGATTTGCTCTACAGTCTTCGGGGCTTTATCAAAATTTATCTGACTTTTTCCCCTTTGCTGTGTTAAGCATTTTTTTTTCAACTTTGCTGTTTTCTGCTTTAATTTGTGCTTCTATTCTGACACTTCTGTTAACAGCACCTCCAAAGTTAGCTCTGTCTGTGAACACTGCTGCTGCTTCTCTATTCGCATTATTAATGAAGGTGCTAAGTAAGACTGGATTGAACAGGAACCAGGAGCCACATCTTCCTTTGAACAGATGACTAAAAAAACCAATTTTATTTATTTATGGCTGTGCTGCTGGATCTCTGTTGCTGCGTGGGCTTTCCTCTAGTTGTGGTGAGCAGGGGACACTGCAGTGTGCACGGCGCGGGCTGCTCAGTGCCGTGGCTTCTCTTGCTGCGGAGCACGGGCTCGAGGGCACGCAGGCTTCAGCAGCTGCGGCCCATGGGCTCAACAGCTGTGGCTCCCAGGCTCAGCGGTTGTGGCGCACAGGCTGAGTTGTTCCAAGGGATGGGGGATCCTCCTGGATCAGGAATTGAACCGGTGTGTCCTGCACTGGTATGTGGACTCTTTACCCCATGGGGTCACCAGGGAAGCCCAGATGATTTTTAGTGGGTTGTGAGAACATCCTATATCTGCCTATTTGGTTCACCATTGTCAAGAAGCACCTGAGCTTCTGTTTGTGTGGAGCTGTGGCTTACTGCACAGGGGAGCTCGCAGGACCCCTGTCTCTCCATCTGAAAACTGGACATCTCGGGTGGTTTGTGGCCACACACACACACACATATACATATGACATAAATTCTAAAAATAGAGTCATCAAAGTAGGCAAGTGTAAGATGAATGATCTCCCTTGGGCTCAGGGATTCCTCAGCATTATCTTGAAACATGCCCTACATCCAATATCTGAGTCCAAGGCTCTGGGATACAAGATAAATAATAAAACAGCCTCCATGCTCAAGAAGCTCAGAGTCTGGGGAGGGAGGCCGACTTGTCCACAGATGGCTGCTGTATACAGTGTGGTCATCGGCACTGTTAGAGGTCTGCAGGGTGTGGTCAGGGAGCACAGGATGGGGGCAGGGAAGAGTCCCTGCCTGCTCTCGGCCTTGGTGCCACGCCTAGGGCTGCGGGGGTCCTGGCTTTGCTATGCAGATGCATCATGGAAATAAACTGGGCTCTCAGCACCCTGGTCCAGAACGTGACCTGATTTCTCTCCCTCACACTGCTCCCCGTCTGTGTGGAGTGAGGCAGAGCCTCAGGGCGGGGTGCTGAGGCCCCGGGAAACAGGTCCAGCAGCCCTCGCCCACTCCTCAGTCCAGCAGCCTCGCCCAGCCTGGCTGGCGTGTCTCCTCCCTCTGACCACATCCCTCCAGCTCTAATTGTCCTCCTTCTCTGCAGCTTGCTTGGGCCTCCACAGCCCAGATCTCCAAGACCCAAAGACAGGAGGCGACCAGCTGCCGCCTGAAGCAGGAGGAGGACAAAAGAGATGCCTGGCAGCCTAAAAGTGAAATTGACAGAGGACACAGGGAATGCAAGGGTGGGGCTGTAGTTTAGCACGCAACTGTGGTTTTGGTGACTGTGGTGCGAGAGAGGCTGGGGTAGATAACAGGCAGGGAGGTTAGGCTTAGATTTGGAGGCAATGGTGACATCCTTAAGGATTCTTGAGTGGAGAAGAGAGGGACTACTTGTCAGTGCCCTTACTGCTATCTGAAATTGACCTACTCGATTCTTGGCTTGTTTACTGTCTTCCTGTGGCTCCCACCCTCTTCCCAAAGGTTAACTCCATGGGAAAGGGCCCTCTTCCATATTGCCATGTCTAAGACCGTTTGGCATAAGGTAGATAAATTTAATAAAAGAATGAATACATGAAACTGATAGGAAACAAGTGATGTTGAGGACAGACTAAAGGGGGCATTTTTTTTCAATTTTGAAACATTTTTATCTTTATCCTCCTTTTAAACTTCTACATAGCTGAAAGCACCAATTTTTAAAAAAATGTATTATTGGAGTATAATTGCTTTACAATGTTGTGCTGGTTTCTGCTGTGCAATGAAGCAAACCAGCTATATGTATACACATATCCCCTCCTTCTTGAGCCTTGCTCCCCGCTCTGCCATTCCGTCCTCTAGGTCATCACAGAGCACCAAGCTAAGTTCCCTGTGCTATACAGCAGCTTCCCACTAAAAGAACGGGACTCAGCCACTTAGCTATTTTACACATTAGGTGGTGTATATATGGGCTTCCCTGGGGGCTCAGATGGCAAAGAATCTGCGTTTATGTGTGTCAGCGTTAATCTCTCAGTTTGCCCCACCCTCCACTGCCCCCTCACGTCCAGATGTCTGCACTCTATGCCTGCATCTCTGTTCCTGCCTTGCCGATAGATTCATCTGTACTGTTTTTCTAGATTCCACATATATGCATTAATATACAGTATTTTTCTCTTTCTGATTTCACTCTGTATGACAGAGCCTGGGTCCATCCACGCCACTATAAATGACCCGATTTTGTTCCTTTTCATGGCTAAGTAGTATTCCATTGTATAGACATATATACCTCATCTTCTTTATCCATTCATCTGTTGATGTATATTTAGGCTGCTTCCATATCCTGGCTATTGTAAGCGGTGCCGCAATGAACATTAGGGTACACATGTCTGCTTGAATTATGGTTTTTTCAGGGTGTATGTCCAGGAGTGGGGTTGCTGGGTCATACGGTAGTTCTGTTTTTTGGTTTCCATACTGTTCTCCACAGTGGCTGTATCAATTTACATTCCCACCAACAGTGCAAGAGGCTTCCCTTTTCTCCACACCCTCTCCAACATTTATTTACTGTTTCCAGATTTTCTGATGATTGCCACTCTGACCAGTATAAGGAGATACCTCACTGCAGTTCTGATTTGTATTTCTCTCATGATAAGTGATGTCGAGCATCTTGTGTTGGCCATTTGTATATCTTCTTTGGAAAAATGTCTATTTAGGTCTTTTGCCCACTTTTTGATTGGGTTTTTTTTTTTTTTGACATTGAGCTGCATGAGCTGTTTGTATATTTTGGAGATTAATCCTTTGATGGGGGCATTGTAAAGCAGGCAGATCAGGTAGGAGAAACGCCTGTGGTTGTTAAGGCAGAAACAGGGCAAGTTTGCGAGATGCTTCAGAGCGAGAATTTGGTGACTGACCAGACCTAGACGATAACAGGGAGCGTCTCCTGCGTTCCCAGGTGTCAGCGAGTGAGTTTGAATTTGGACAATGTTGAGTTTTGCTTCCTCTGGAAAATGATCCTAAGGGTTTCTCTGCATGCCATGAAGACTTACTCGGGAACATATGCCCTACTGCTCTCTCTCGCTTAAAGGAACATGTGATCATGAGGCAGATCAGATGTCAAAACTGTTTTCCCAGACCTGTTCTGTAAGCGAATTCTATTATAAAATAGGTATTAACAATATTACCCTGGTGCTGTGCTATATTAAGTAAACAAGCCTCGAATTTTGACAATTGGTGTTGAAACAGCACGTGTGGTGGCCTGTTACTCTCACCCACCTGATGCTCTTTACCATGTCCAACTTAAAGGATTGGTTTATTTGGCTGTGCTGGGTCTTAGCTGCGGCTCATGGGGGCTTTTAGTCGCAGCACATGAACTAACTCTCAGTTGTGGCCTGTGGGATCTAGTTCCCTGACCAGGGGTTGGGCCCCCTGCACTGGGAGCGCAGAGTCTTAGCCACTGGGTCACCAGGGAAGTCCTACTTTTTATCCAGTGGTCTTCTTTTTGATACTTATCCCACCACTCTTTTTAGGAATTTTTATCTGAACATGCCCAAACCTCAAAAGCAGCACTCCTAGGAGCAACGATGCCAATTATAAAGGTGGAGTAGCGGGGGAAAGGAAAAGAAAGGCCTAAGTCTTGCTTTGCAAATAAAAGGTCACATTCTCTAGAATTGTGGTGACTATAGGAAGCCGGAAACTGGTCACTGGCCAATGACAATTGGCACGTTATGGTTTACTGAACAGTTAAGTTCAAGTCCCCATATAGGGGCGGTTTGCATATCAGACTACTTGTTGAACCTGGAAAAAGTAACTTCTCGTGGATGATAACCAGTCCTTTGGAATTTGGGCTATAACACCCCAGAAGTCTGACATTCCAGCTGGCGACAGCAGCAGGGAAGAGACAGGTACTTCCAGCTTCCGTGTATTTCTAGTAATGTTGCTTAATCAAGATAGGACACAATAGGCCTGATGGAGAGAACAGGCCTTTGGAATCTGCCAGTCTAGGATGTGAATCCAGCTGTATGGCTTTGGGCGATCTCATATCCTTTGACGCTTGGCTTCCTGAACTGGGATAATTAACTGTGGGAATGGTTTCTTCTAAAGGGTTCTGGTGAGAATTAAAGGAGAAAATATACATTGACACTGTGGCTAGGGTGATGCCCAGCTCAGAATAAGTGCCCTTTGAACATCTGTTATGAAGTCAAGTGTTTTTTAAAAATTATTTATTATTTATTTGGCTAGTTGCAGCACGTGGGATCTTTCGTTGTTGTGTGTGGGCTTAGTTGCCCTGCAGCATGTGGGATCTTACTTCTCTGACCAGGGATTGAACCCAAAGGTGGATTCTTAACCACTGGGCCACCAGCAATGTCCCATTAAAAAAAAATTTTTTTTATTATTGGGCTGCATGAAGTCTTGGTTGCAGCATACAGGCTCTTTAGTTGCAGCATGTGGGATCTAGTTCCCTGCTTAGGGATCAAACCCAGGCCCCCTGCATTGGGAGTGTGGAGTCTTAGCCACTGAACCACCAGGGAAGTCCCTGAGTCAAGTGCTCTAATGATGGAGGTTCTTATGTTTAGAATGTTGGTTAAACAATTGATACAGGGGCTGGAAGGACCCTTGTTCTTGGACCTCAAGGCCTCTTCACTGGACCACAGATGGCCCTTTAGGAATCAACTATGCTACTTCCTACCTAGGGCCGTATTGGTGAAAAAGCTTATCAATTCCAGAAGGCCCTTTTCACTTGTTCTCGAGTATTTTACAATCCCACCTCAGCTGACAAAAGATACTTTCTTCTTGGGGGTGGATGACACAGTTCCTTTTATGCATTTTCCACCTCACTCTCACTAAGCCTCGCAGCCCATCCAGGCAACCGTAATCCACAGTGTGGAATATCTGATTAGGTAGCACATAGCTGGGGATTCTGTTGTAAGGGGAATTCAACAGGGTTAAAACAGAAGCCACTACCTCATGAACCAACCCAGAACAGTGAGATGAAAAGAAACAAACTGCCCACTTTCTACCACCTGTTTGAGAACAGAAGGGTTTGTGCTCAGTTATGCCAGCTTAAAAAAAAGAAAAATGTACCCAGACTCGCTGTGGTCCCGAAGCCTTTACCACTTGAATGCTTTGGATGGAAGACCCACCTGTGCTCCAACAGACCCTTTCATGCTGGTAATAACAGAGGCAGCCCAGGTCCTTCCATCAGTATGTCCTGCACACATCTTAACAGCCCTGCTTTTCCTCTTCTGCATGTGCTATTTTAAGCTAGAACATAATGCATCCATTTTCAGACTCTTACTCAATGCCACTGCTACAGAACTGAGAACTCGGTAATTTTGTCGGGTGGTGCAGAACAATATTCCAACAGATGAAACGTCCCCTGCAGCCCGACTTCCCCATCCCTGGGATGTGGCATCTATTTCTGGCTCTATGATGAGAGGGGAGCCAGTGGCGGTGGTCCAGGCCTGCTCGCCTGGGCATCCCACATCACAGAAACCATTCGCTGTGTTGCCGCTGCTGGGAGATACATCAAAAGCCCCGTTTGGGTCTCGAGACCATTCAACTGCTCTCTTGGTTTTTAAGTTCCCAGAAATGGGTTGTTTGGATCCTGGCTGGAGCTTGCTGGCTGGGAAAGCCAGTGTGGGTTCGCTTAGACCACATTTGTGCTTTTTTCCTTGTTACCCTGAAGAATTTCTCTCCACCATCACTAATTTGATTGAAGTGCCCGAGACTAACCCTTAAGACTAACCCTGCCCATCCCGGTCTCCCAAGAGATTTCAAGGCAAAGTGTCCCCATGTGCCTTCTTGCCAAATTTGCCTTGACCTTGGGGGCAGACACACTACTAGTGGAAAGTCAGTTGCCTCGGATACGCCCGTGGGCAGTTTAGGCAGATTTTCTTTTTGTTGTGTGTTGACAGCTTTCATGGCTTCTAACACAGGCCTTATTTACTGCCTGCTGAGTTACCTGGGACAGACAGTGGGGCAATCTGCTGCTACGCCTGCTGGCTCGTAATGGGTTAGTCACATTTTCCAGAGATCTACTCTTCCTACCTGGCTGGTATAAACGGGCAGCGCCCCTCCCACCCAGCCCTCCAGATTCTGCTCATTTTAGCACCTATCAATTAAAAAATGGCACAAATTAGACTGAGTGAGCGCATAAGTGATTCTACTGAAAACCGAGTAACAATAATAAGTCGACATCACGGTGTTCGGTCTAAAGAACAAACTCATAGCATCCAGTGATTCAGCCATCCCTCATGGGGACCTTGAATTACTGGCTCAACTTCATCAGCATAAAAACAAACCAAATATGCTCTTCCTCTGGGGCTGGAAGTCAGACACCCTGAGCAATATTTAGGTCACTGCTGCCTGGGCAAGTCTGAAAAATGGTTCATGCCCTGATTAGACAGTTACAGATTTCTTTTAAACGACTGTCAAAGGAGTGGACCTGTGGGCTTTTTAAGGCAAAGAGAGGTTCTGTGAACAGTGGTGAAACAACCGGAAGTGGGCTACAGTCAGTCATCTCTTTGTTCAGCCCAAAGTGCACCAGCATCAGCTTGACAGCTGAAATCGAATCTCTGGGTTTGGTGAGTGTAAGTGTTCCTGCCTCTTCTTGCCTGCATTTCTGGGGTCCCACAGAGCCACAAGTGATTGAGCACGTGAATCGTCAGTCCTTGCTCCAAGAGGCTCTGATCAGCTAGCCTGCTTGTGGGCCCCTGGACGTTGGTGTTTTTCTCCGTTTTTATTGATTTCTGGCTGTGCAGGGCCTTCATTCCTGTGGAAGGCGTTCTCTAGTTGTGGCGAGCAGGGGCTACTCTCCACCTTGCAGTGTGCTGGCTTCTCTTGCTGCGGAGCATGGCCTCCAGGGCACACGGACTTCAGTAGTTGTGGGGCACAGACTCAGTTGCCCCCTGGCATGTGGGATCTTCACGAGCCAGGGATCGAACCTGGGTCCTCTGTGTTGGCATGTGGATTCTTAACTGCTGGACCACCAGGGAAGTCCTGGATGTTGGTGTCTTAAGGCCCTGGGTGGTTTTCCTGCACGCCCCTGCCTCAGAGCACCACCACCTCATCTTCCTTGGGAAGCACCGGGAGAAGGGCGGCCTGGCCTTGCCTTGGGTCAGGGCTTCAGTCACCTGCTCAGGGCTGGCTTGGGAAATGACAGAGTTCCCCTCATTTATGATTTAACTGATTCATCAAGCTTTTTATTATGAGAAGTTTCAGACATATTCCAGATACACAAGAATTATTTAGGACAGCCTCCTAGAGGTACTTTGTGCAGGGAAGATGGAGCCTCTGGAGGGTCACTAAGCTCACAAGAGATGATGGAGATGGGACCCCTCCTGGTACCCCGGGCTCACCCTCTGGACAGCCTCAGTCCCCATCACTGACAGCACCTCTTTCTGGCCCACTTCTCAACTCTTTCTTTATTCAACAGATGTGTACTAAATCCTGCCTGTGTGCTGGCCCCTGAAGATAAGGGATGTACGTGAAAGATAGGTGCTGTTCCTTCCCTCACCAAGCTTATAGTCTGGTGTGGAGACGTACATAAACAAGAATCACCCACTCATCACTGTTTATCCCTAATCCTGGGAAGCGCTCTGAATGTAAAAAGTGCAGAATGCTTTGGAATCACATGGTGGGACCCTACTCTGGTCTCATCTACTCTTGGGGGAATTAGGGAAGACTTCCCTAGTAGTACTCACAGTCTCACGGTGTATCAGTGCAGGCATTGTTCTGTGTACAGGCAGCCGATATATACATATCCATACATATCACTGAGGGCTGACTTGAAAGCAAAACCCTTGCCTTTAACCACCTGAAAGGCACACTTTTCAGTTCAGATGTGGGAATGATAGTGAAGGTGTGTGATGGAAGCAAGATGGTACTGGAGTGCCACTGACTCTCAACCCTGGTGAGAGTGGCCCAAGGTTTCTGGCTGTTAATCAGGGTCTTGTCATTTACATGTTAGGTGTGACCTTCAGAACATGGGAAAAGTCATTCCAAAATATCCCGTTAAACCCAATACCTAACTATCTATTGGATACAGGTGGTGTCTAGAAAATTCTTTTTTTCTTTTTTTTCTTAACAAATTTGGTTAGACCATGGTGTGTCCTTCTTACGGACACTCCAATAGCGTAGCACCAATCTTTTCTTTTTCCCTTGAAGACGAGGGCGTCAGTTGCATCATGAGCCAGTCTGACATTTCCAGCCAGTGCCATTCCCGGCTGCTATGTTGCCTCAAGACAGAGGGACAACAGAAGGGTTCTGGGCTGGGGATCCTTACTATGCCTCAGCACCCTTCCTTATCAGCTTATGTGGATGCTAACGGCACCCCCCAACCCCAGTCAAGAGTTCATCTTCTGGAAGCCCTGGTAATTCTGCTCTGGGGAGCAAAACCGCATCTAGACAGGAGTTATTTGAGGCCTAGGGGGGTGAGGCAAGTGCGTTTCCATGACGGTGAGATTCAGTCCCTCTGGGGAGCGGTGGGGTGGGGGCCCGGGGCGGTCCTCTCCTGCCAGGGTGACCACAGCGGGCCACGGGCCGGGCCAGACAGACAGACCACGAGCTGAAGGGCATCCATTCAGGTGCGGGAAAAACAGCAGTTTCTGTTCTCTTCGTCCTCTTTTGAAAAGGCTAGTGAGGCATTAAGGTCCCCGGTAATAACAGACGGTTCCGGGCCTGTCTATGCCGCCGGGTGAGGGGAGCTGCCGGCTTGATCAGGCACCTGCGGGGGGCGCTGAGTCCAGGGGTCCCTAACCTGCGGCTGTTCCGGGAGGGCTGGGGCCAGGGAGCGTGGGGGCAGGGCAGAAGGGGGAGGGGAGGCAGGACAGAAAGGGGGAGGGAAAAGGCAGACGAAGGGAAGAGGGGAGACGGGGGGGCGGCGTGGGGGGAAGGAGGATGCGGGGAGCTAGCGAGACAAAGGGAATCTGCACCGCCGGGTGGGCTGCGGCGGGGGAGGCGGCGGCCCGGCTGCCGCTTTTAGCTCCGCCGCTCCCGCGGTCGCCATGGCAACGCGGGCTTAGCGATTCCATCTGACATTAAAATGCCGCCGCCTGCCCAGGGCGGGTTGGGTGGGGGGGGGGTGGTGGGGTGTGTGTGTGTGTGTGTTTGTGTGCGCGCGCGCGTGCTGGGGCCAGTGGGTGGAAAATGTGCGCGCGCGTGCACACACACACACACACACACACACACACGCCCACCCGCCGAGGGCCCAGGCGGCGCGGGGTCCCCTTTTAGCTGTAGCTATACGCATCATTTACCGTGCCCCCACCCTCCCATCCGCCCTCCCTCCTTCCGGCTGTTTTTGTTTGTTTGTTTGTTTTTCTAGAGAAGGTGATGATTTGGAGCTTAGATCATCTGCTGGCATATTGGTGAGCTCACCGGACTGCCGAAAGGGAATGGGAATGGGGATTTGGGTTAGAAGGGCGTGTGACTGGCCTAGGACAAAAAGCATCAAGAAACGGAATATCTGGGCAAACAGGCTTGCTTTCTTTCTTGCCTTCACTTATTTATTTATTTTTTAAACCAGGGCTATGAATTAGCTAGAAATAGTTGAAGGGGAGGAGGATGGGCTACCGTGAAGATAGGGGTGAAATAGGATTAGTGGAAACCCTGAAGACCCAGGCCCACGGGAACCACCCTGCAGCAATCTGCCACATGTGACAATTTTCCTGCTCCAGAAAAAGAAAATCAATCTGTACTTTTTTTTTTTTTGGCACTTGAAATTCCACCCTATGGTATTCTCTCTCAAACTGTATTTCAACACAAACAGGGAAAAGCTCATGAAACTGTAACCTGAGGTCAGAAATTGGCCTTAATCATTTTGGCAACTGCTGAGCCCACCATGGACTCGCCACACCCCAGACAAGGGCGATGCCCTGGCCACTGGCACACGGGACCATCTGCAGAGAAGGCTTCCCAACACCAGCCTTCTGCGTGTGACAGGGACCAGGCCCAGAAGCATCCGGGAAGCCCCGCCATGAAGGCAAACAAAGACCCACGGGTGTGGCTGGGAAGGTTTGGAAAACTCAGCAAAGTGTGGGCAGGGACATATGGCTTCTTATCCACCAGGTGAAGTCTCCCCTGTATGACACATCTTGCCTGGGTTTGGAGCATGACACTTGGTGAGAAAATAAGGATGCTGATTAATAACAGGCATGTGACAGGCTGGCGTGGGCTGGCAGGAGCTGGCTCCCAGCCACTCTGCGATTCCCAGGAACGAGAGGGCACCACCATCTCCAGCTGAACAGAGCGCCCCTTCCTGACCTACAGACCTGGGTCCGTGTATCTGGACAGGCACTGTGTCTATTCCAAGAGTCCTCAGTACTTGGTGATAATCTTAGATGCCGCTCTTGGTATCCCAGGGTAGGGTAGGGGACTTCTCAACCAGATCTTGCCACAGCCAGGACAGAAACATCGTGAATAAAAATAGTAAATGCAGACTGCGATCATTCCTGCATCCCAGAATTCTGAGATGACTATCGTCAAAGATGGGGGCAAAGCTCATCTTCCAGGCAGGTGGAGAATAAACAGGGGACGGAAGGACTAAGAAGCTGAGAACACAGAGTGGGGAATGAGCCCCCTTGGCTCAGTAAGGCCTACTGACAACGCAGCATTCAGAGGACTGCCCAAAAAGACCAAATTCTAGAGCTGGGGCCTTGAGAGGGGCTCTGACCTTGAGGGCTGCTTAAGCAGGGAGACATCTAGAATATTCCAGCCAGAAGGCTATTTATTTCCTCCAGACCTCTCCCTTAGAGACAGATGGGCCGTGCCTCCCCCTAGTGTTACAGCATCCTGACGGTGGAGAAGTTCTTCCAAACCATGACAACCAACCTACTCCTTAGAAACACACCTAAAATAGGGATGCGAAGGCCCAGGCGGTGCACGCCGTTTCTGCAGTCTAAAAGGAGTGCTCTGCTGGCGGACGTTAGAGCAGTCTCCCTTTAGAGGCCGACTCTGTGTGATAAAGGCCCACAGGTTCCCACGCAATCATCAGCAAACTGCAAAGAACTCTGAGGAAGTTAAAGGAAGAGGAATTTTCACAGCCTCCTATAAGTTGCTCCTTTGCTCAGTGGCTGGTGCTTCCAGGAGTATTAAGTATTAAATACAGATACTAGTGAAATGAACGACCAATAATTTTAAATGATTTGGGAGAACCTTAATCGGCTGAGACGTGGCTCGTGATTGCTTCTTTGTCCTCGAATTCTAACCAGCCAGCCCGGATTAACTATATCGCAGTTTCCCTGAACTGTTTCACATATTCATAATGTGGTAACCCTCTACTTGCCATCCCAATTCCCATCTCACCACAGGAGGCCTGTTGTTGTCTCCTATTCATGAGTGGAAAGCACTGGATTCAGGGCTAGAAAACCTCTGGATCAAAAGTCGGTGCCTCATTGATGATCAGAATAAAGGAATTCTGCCCCAAACCACTCTAATCTCTTGAAGCCCTTCTTATTTTTTTAGATGCTTCTTAAGATGAGTTAGAGCATTACAGTGCTTGGAAGGGATAATGCTGGGTAAATGCATTAGGAAGATGAGACATACCGTTTGCTAAACAGAGCAGAGTCCTGAGGAAAGGCATACAGAACAAGTACCACGTGATGTAAGATGGGGCGAGACGGGAGCGGGACGGGATGAACTGGTACAAAGGGCACTGGGGTATGAAGCCAAGGGGCAGGGTGAGGACACCAGTGACGGGAGACCAAGGGAAAGCTAGAGCAGAGGTGGAGAGGTCCCAAAGCCAAGACTGATTTATCCTAGACTTTTGAGGAGGGCCAACTCCACCCGTGTCTTCCACTGAGTTACATCATCCTGCTCATCCATCCCCTTATGATCCGAGTCCCCAGACCTCTTGACAAGGATGTGCTCTCACACCACGTCCCCTGCATCCCCGCCATTTATAAGACAGAGGACTAAAGCTGCAGAAGACAGAGGGCCTGAGGGCTTGCTAGTGGCCAGGATGAGAAGGAAAGAAGAGAGATGAGGGCATGGACAGACAGGAGGGGTGAGAGGAAAGACAATGGGGGGTATTCAGTACAGGAGTAGCCCTTCATTAGACTCTTACAGCTTCATTTTCCGGATAAGGAGCTGGGCCCAAAGAGGCCGTGAACTGGGTGAGATCACTTAGTAGGTGGCGGCGGAAGTGAAACTGACACCTAGACGTCAGGTTTCCAACTTGGCGTCCATTCATCTACTTTAAGAGAGGCAAGGAAAGGGCAGAAATACCAAGTCTCACCAATAAAGAAAGCGCACAATGCAAATGCAAAACAGAAAAAGTCTTCACAGGAAATTGAGAAGATCCTAAAAATCGGTCCATTTCGTCTTTGTGACAAAACAGTAAAACCGGAGGCAGTGAACTAAAGCAGCGGTCCTCGTCCTTCGGACTGGTTTCGTGGAAGACAGTTTCCCCATGGGTGCAGGGAGGAGGGTTTCGGGATGATTCAGGGCCACTGTATTTACTGTGCACTTTATTTCTAGTCTAATGCTGCCGCTGATCTGACAGGAAATCCTCGGCCCAGAGGCTGGGGAACTGAACTATTCAGAGGACCAGTTCTTCAGTGAGTCTGGTGGGAACGAATAACTACTCCACTGACAGGTCGCGTGCCTGGGGGCAAACTTCTAAACCTGTCCAGCCCTCAGTTTCCTCCATCATGAGATGGGGAGAAGAGTGGTATCACCCCGCATGTAGATTTTTGTGAAGATCAAAAAATCGTGATCAGTGGCCAAGAACTTTCTCAGCAGTGCACGGAGCATAAACGCTCCATAAGGGTTACTATTATTATGAAGACCACGGAGCTAACACAACCAGGGCCAACTTCATTTTTTCTTACCAGAAAAGTGCAGTAAAAAATATTTATGGGTGGTTTCTCTGCATGGAAAAGCATATCTATTTTCTTTGAGTAAATGAGTATCTATATCTTTTTGAATTTCCCACGATAAAAAAAAAGCATCCTTTTGCTTCTGTCTCTGGTGAAGCGTGCTTCCTTCTGATGTCACCTTACTCTTTCCTCCACTGGTGAGAAAGTCCCAGTCTCAGTTTCACAACTGAAAAAAAAGGGTTGCTTCTTAGCAGAGCCGCACAAGCTCTCTCAACGCTACCGGGGGCCCGAGGTGGAGGATGGGAATGAGGAGGAAGTTACTTATCTGTGCATTCATTACTTTCATTTTCCATAGGAAGTCCCCTGGACTAGAGCTGAGATTAGCAAGCCTCAGTCTGAAAGGGTTCGGGGCAGGACGGCAGGGGTGGGGGAGCCATATGTTTTTCACCATCTGTGAAGTGGGTACCACAATGTTCAACGCACTGATCTGGAAGGGAAATGGCAAGGTCCTCAGGGTCTAAGAGTGTTACTTCAACCACTCAGGTGATAACTCTTCTGACCACTGATCCAGTGGCCCAAAGACAAACCTCCCCTCTCTCCCCTTCCCCTTCCCCCTGTGGATTTCTCGGGCTAGCTCATTTAGAGACCTGACTCCTGAGGGTTTTACATTCCTGGTTATTTTTAGCCTCATTGAGTCAAAACTGTTCGAACGTGGTCACCACATGGCATGCAGCTGGGGAGAGCAGCTGCCGTGGGTGGATTTCCAGTCAGTGTTACTTGAATTTCTCGTCAGGTGCTCTCTAAAATTCCCTGTGTCTTTTTCAGGTGATCTCGAGAACTCCCCCACCAACCCCCTGGAGTTGTAGGTGTGACGCCTGAGCTGTGTGCATCACTATCTTAGCACCTGCTCCAGGTGAGTGTTGAATCCAGAACCCTGCTAGAAGGGAAGCTGTAGTTCAGCTTCCAGGACTGAAATTTCTCTGCCCCAGAACTCTGGGGTCTCGGATGAGAGACAGGGTGGTGGGCTCTGGTTCTGACAGTTTCCTTAAGCCCACCCCTCCCCCAGCTTTCCAATTTGAGAAATGGGGGCCGTGGTCTCTTGGGGGTCTCAGGAAGAAAGCGGGGAGGATGAGGCAGCTTGCTGGGCCGGGAGGAGCCTGCTTTCAGTGATAGCCACTGAAACGTACAGGAGGCTGGGTTATTCAGCTGCACTGGACACATGCTTCTGCCTGCTTCTCACGCTCTCTTCTCCACCTCCTCCCACCCCCGTGCTTACCTCCCTGTCTCTGGGTCAGGCAGCTACTCGTCTCTTAGCCCACCCACATACACCCCTCTGCCGTGGCGCTTTTGGCTTCAGGCCTTTTGTACACACTGTTCCCACCTGGAAGGCCCTTGGTCCGTTTTCCAGACCAGCTTCTTTTTTTCAAAACCGTATCTATTCACTTGGCTGCCTTGGGTCTTAGCTGCGGCATGCGGGATCTTCGTTGTGGTGTGTGCCTTACTCTAGTTGCGTGCACCGGCTCTCGCGGGCTCAGCAGTTGTGGTACTCGGGCTTAGTTGCCCCACAGCATGTGGGATCTTAGTTCCCCGACCAGGGACGAAACCTCCGTTCCCTGCCTTGGAAGGCGGACTCTTAACCACTGGACCACCCAGGGAAATCCCCAGACCAACTTCTATTTGTCATTTGCGTCTCGACATCAGCATATCTTTTGGGAGTCTTCTCCGATCCTTCAAGGCAGGGTTGTCTCTCTATGTACTTAAACTGTTAGACTGTAATCGTCTGTTTCCTCATCCAGTACACGCCGCCCCCGCCCCCCGCCCGCACTCACCACCCCGGCCCCGTTAGACTGCAATCTCCTAGGTAGGGTCAGGGTCTGGTTTACTGCTGCTGTGTCTCCACTTCCCAGCCCAGTGTCTGGCCCAGCACATAGTAGGAGCTCTGTTAAGTATTTGCTGAATAATATTTCAGACTCATCAAAAACTGCCTCTTTTTTTTCTCCCCTCCTGTTTATTTTTTTAGATCGTATCAAACTCTTTGTTCCTCAAATCAAGTTCTCTAACCCTATCTATTCAAATGAAATCCTTTGTTGGTTCTGAGTTTGAAAAAATAAAAACCTTCAAATGTATTTATGGGGATGAAATGTGATGCTGTCGACGCCTGGGTAGTGTCTGTGTCTGAGGGAAACACATCAAGGGAAAGTGGAAATGTGGGCTGGGTAATTGGTAGGAGCTAGAAACTTTGCCTGGGTCTCCTCATCATTCTTTCATGAAGCCTTCTTTTTTTGTGGGCTGGTAAGTTTGGAGCCCTATTTTCAAGGCATGGTTCTTGACAGGGAGATACCACAGGTTTTCAACCAAAAAAACAAAAAACACAAAACTCCCCAAAACAGCTCTGACTGATCACGTGGAACTGTTTTCCGTTCCTTTCAAGAGCATCCTTACAGTGGAGAGGCAGTGTTCTCCCAAATACAGTCCCCACGAAGGTCTCCTCTCCTCCCCGCCCCACCCTTCTGCTCCCAGCAGATAGGAACCGACGCCAGGGGCAGCGATTATCAACAGGACCACACAGCTTCTCTACGACGACTTTTCACAGTACTGGTTTTCATCCTTCCACAATGGCTGTCTTTCCCCAGCCCTCACCATCAAATGATAATTTTTACGAAGCAGTATACACGGTCTTTATGGCAACAGCGCACGACTCTTGGAACCGCAACACAGGATTTGGCATGGGATTCAACTTTTTGCCTGCAAAAAGGCCATAGGAACAAGACTTCCATGCAAACGTAGGGCTTCAGAATGACACTAGTGGCATCTGCGGCTGTGTCTGGTGTCACCAGATCCGCCCTGCATGCTGGTGAGATAACTGCTGGCAGAGGCCCACCACCGCAGGGAGGGCCCGTGGGCTCTCGGAGGGGTGTGGGCAAGATGGGTGGGGCCTGGGTATCTAGTCTGTCGAGATACTGCCAGGCACCGTGGACCAGGAGCCACAGATCTGCTTCTTACCCTCACTGACTTGACATTCTAGAGATGCCCCGGCAGACAGGCAGAGGCAAGACGTTTTCCTGCACAAGATGAATCCAAGCAAAAGCGAAACAGCTTGGTTCTCACGGCATCAAATCTGACCTGTTGGGGGGTCTTCCCCAGTTTAAGGCGTGTGCCTGTCCTGCCCCACCAGCCAGTGGTTTAGGGGAAGAGGGTGGCCTGATAGGAGGAAATGTTTAATGTCTTCTGCCCTCTGGAGGGCTGGCAGCAAGACACCCACGGCCCTGTGGCTACTGCAGGTGGCAGAAAGTAAGAAGACAGAAGGCACAGGGTGGTCTGGGAAGCTGGTCTCCTCAGCTTCAGGAGGAAGTTGAAAGGCAAGGTGGTGAACCCTGTAGAACCTGGCGCAGGGGTGTGGGAATTATGGGGGTGGGCAGGAGGGCAAGCCGAAGGATGGCTCCGCAAAAGATATCCACACCCCGACCCCTGGGACCTGTGAATGTTACATTATATGGCAAAACAAGGACACTACAGCTGTGATTACATAAGGCTCCTGAGATGGGGAGAGTATCCTGAATTATCCAGGTGGATTTTAAAAGCAATCACAAGTGTTCTTTTTTAAGATTTTTTTTTTTTTGACGGGGACCATTTTAAAAGTCTTTGCTGAATTTGTTATAATATTGTTTCTGTTCTATATTTTTGGCCACGAGGCATGTGGGATCTTGGCTCCCCGACCAGGGATTGAACCTGCACCCCTGGAAGGCAAAGTCTTAACCCCTGGACTGCCGGGGAAATCCCACAAGCGTTCTTTTAAGGGGGAGGCAGGGGGAGATTTGACATGGACAGGAGAGAAGGCGATGTGACCGGGGAGGCAGAGACAAATGTGCTCAGATGCTCAGTCATGTCAGACTCTTTGCGACCCTATGGACTGTAGTCTGCCAGGCTCCTCTTTGTCCATGGGGTTGTCCCAGCAAGAAAGTGGAGTGGGTTGCCATTTCCTCCTTCAGGGGATCTTCCTGACCCAGAGATTGAACCTGTTTCTCTTGCATCTCCTTCATTAGCAGGTGGGTTCTTTACTGCCAGCACCACCTGGGAAACCCCAGAGACTGGAATGATGTGGCCACAAACCAAGGGATGCTGGCAGCCCCAGAAGCTGGAGGAGGCAAGGAGCGGATTCTTCCTTAGAGTCTCTGGGAGGAGCACAATCCTGCTGACCCTCTAAGTTTGGGTCAGAATTGTATCAGTGATACTAATTTTGCACTGCTGGCCGGCAGCACTTGGGAAAACGCATTTCTGCTGTTTAAGCCACCAAGTCTATGGTTATTTATCAAAGCAGCAAGGAGAAGCTAAGCTACAGTCTAGGTAATATGCCATTTGATGAGACTTCTGACTCTTCCAACAAGCATTATAGGGTGGGGCCAGTAGAGAGAACAACAAGCATGTCACAGTATTATATTCACTACGTGGAGCCTGTATCAGAATTCTGAACAAACACACCTCTCTCCTGGATTTGAATGAGCAACTGCTTGTATCTAGCTTTGTGGTGTTACACTATCTCTAGAGTTAATTCACTGCAAACTGGAACAGGCAGCTGCCAGCTGAAAAAAAGTGTGAGACCATCTCCGCCAGCTTAGTCGGGGAGGGCCGGGAAGGCATCACAGATGCACGATGGAGACATGAGGGGAAGCCAAAGGCAGTGAGGAGAGGCTTCCCTTTGAAGTGCAAGCATCCTGGACAGAAGGGAGAAGATCATGCCCCCCAGAACAAGGGAAAGGAGGTCCTGCCTGCAGCTCTGAGAAGGTGCTTCCTCAGGAAGAATAAGGGGAAAAGGCAGGCCTGACCCTTTTTCTGTTCTGTCCCCAAACTCTTCCCTAGGGATATATTATCCTCCTAGGTGAGTGAGTTATTTATCATTTTATTTTACTGGAGTATAATTGCTTTATAATGTATCAGTTTCTACTGCACAACAGAGTGAACCAGCCATGTGTACACCTACATCCCCTCCCTCTTGAGCCTCCCTTCCACCCCACCCCCCATCCTGCTCCTCTAGGTCATCACAGGGCACTGAGCTGAGTCGGTGATTTAGTTTTAAAAAGAGGACTACAGGGTATCGACCACTGGGTGTGCTGTGTGGATGCGGCCAGCCCTGGTGGTGGGTGGGCGGGATCTTTGGGCTGCTGTGGCATTTGGGGTAGGGTGGGTGGCTGCCATTCAGCTTAAGGAACAGCTTCTGGCTTAGGAGGTTAAGGCATTTCTGTGGTCCCACCTAGGGAAAACGAAGGGGCGTGGGAGGTGAGAGAAGGCCACTCTCTCCGTGGTCTGAGCAGCGATGCCAGAAGCTCTCCTATGAGAGCTGCTCCAGGCCGCAGAGGAGGCCCTGTGTAGACTTCCCACGGCTCAACAGGCGTGGGGACCAGTCCCCTCACTGTGACTGGTCCCATAGGCCCAGGCTCCCGGCTATACCAACACTTGAACAACAATATGTTCAACACTTGACTCAGTGCCACTTACTAAGCAAGCAGTGTCCACAGCATTAGAGGAGGTTGCATACAGGTTTGCAGGGAAGGAACAGCGGACCCTTGAACAACACGTGTTTGAACTGCGCAGGTCCACTTATACATGGATTATTTTCCAAAGAAAATACGGCAGGACTATACCATCTGAGACTGGTTGAATCGTGGATACAGAGGAACAAAGTATATGGAAGGCCGACTGTAAGTTACACCCACCTGGATTTTTGACTGTGTGGAGGGTTGTACCCCAGCCCTATGTTGTTGAAGGGCCAGCTGTAGATAGCACAGTTTCTATTCTCCAGGCAGAAACAAATACAAATAAGAAGAGCCAAACCAGGGACTTCCCTGGTGGTCCAGTAGCTAAGGGGGCTTCCCTGGTGGCTCAGACAGTCAAGAACTGGCCTGCAATACAGGAGACCTGGCTTCAATCCTTGGGTTTGGAAGCTCCCCTGGAGGAGGAAATGACAACCCACTCCAGTATTCTTGCCTGGAGAATTCCATGCATAGAGGAGCCTGGTGGGCTATGGTCCATAGGGTGGTAAAGAGTCCAACATGACTGAGCGACTAATGCTTCCATGTTCACTTTCACTTCCAGTGGGTAAGACTCTGTGATCCCTGGTCAGAGAACTAGATCCCACATGCTGCAATTAAGAGCTTGCGTGCTGCAACTAAGACTCAGCACAGCCAAGTGAAAAAAGAAAAAAAGCCAAACCAAGCAAAGACGCAGGTGACACGTCTTACAGCACTGAACCCAGCAGAAACTAGCAAAGGGGCCAGAGGATCTGTGCTCGTCGAGCCCTCAGTTCTATGCCTCTGTGATCTTGGGGTTTAAGTCTTTGAGTCCATCTGCAAAGTAGATTTAACGTAATTACCAATGGCTTGGCTTATTTAAACAATTGAACGAGATAATGTATGAGAAAGCACTCTTAAAGCTACAGCGATTGTGCCTCAAGATACAATATACAGCATAAGGAAATATAAAAACTTACACTCTGAGGGGTAGAAAAAAATACAGACTGTTAGCTTAATTCCAAGAATATAATAATTTCATTATGACTCATCAGGATACTCTGGGACAACAATGAGACACATTATTCAAGAGAAAAGACCATCTTGATATTAAGTACAGCCAACATTGATTTTTGTCTGCCTCCTTCTAGAGAACTGATTCACCCCAACACCAGCCACAGGCAGAGTTGCCCATGCCAGGACCACACACTCCAGCCTCAGGGCTGGAGCCTGAGCAGAGGTCATGTGATTCAGGGTGGACCAATCAGAGGCGTTTTCATAGATTTTGAAGCAGGAAAGATTTTCCCTTCCTTTCAGGTTGCTCTGCTGGCACAATACAAGCCTGCCACTGCCCATGGCCACGATGTCCCCTGTGTGGAAGAAGCCTGTAGTAAGACAGAATGAGGCCAACACACAGAGACTCTGGGGAGGAGAGCAAGTCTGATTATGGGCAAGAAAAAGGGTCTTGCTTCAAGTGCTTAAGCGCCCAGGGTCCTACAACTCTGTGAGTTCCTTTCAGGATATTCGATTT